>NC_136855.1:40997764-41102686 GCF_951799975.1 Gobius niger | reverse complement strand
CTAAACAAAAAATCCAAAATCCCTCTGAAAAAATCTTAGTCACTAATATGTCAATAAAATAAAACCATTTAATCTGAATCAATTCATTATTTTGATTTCGGTGCCCAAAATATCTAGTCTCTCCAACCAGACTCCGCCTCTTTACAGAAGAGGGTCTGGCAACACTCGCGCTTTCAAAGGAAGTGACGCAGCGATGTGGAGCCGACCGACCAATCAGAGCAGCTCCTGAACGTCACATTGTTGCGTCTTTGTTTTGTAGTTTTTCAACACAAGCTTCACGTAATGCTCCGGTTTGCTTGTTTTCTTAAGTTTTTCCATTGTTAACGTCCCAATGATACAACTTTCTGTCTGTTTCTGTCGTCACATCCGCTCTGTTCTCATTGGCTGCTGCGCTTCGGTTGTCCCACATTAGTCCCGCCTCCAGCAGTAGCTTTTCTACGACAGGATCGCCAGACTATAGTCTCCTGTTTATTCATTAATAAACATCGGAGATTAGTCTGGATGCCAGGGTACAAAATATAGGCAATTTTGGCCATTTTAATGCTCAAAATGCCTTATTTTTATGTGAAAACATAAAATGACAGAAGAAATGCAATACATTTTTTTCTCATATAGACCAGATTCAAATTGACATCTCTACATTTACTTGTTCCCCTATTCACCTGCAGTGTCTCGCCTTAAGAGCATTCACCACTTCACTCTCCTGGGGCTTCATCATGTCATTGTTCTTGGCAGTGGTTGAACATGTAGCTCAGATGTCGGTGATTCTGAACATGTAGCTCAGATGTCGGTGATCGCCCGCTAACCAGAGGTCGCTGGTTGGATCCTTCTGACCGCGGGGCTGTTGTTTTGGTCTGGAGTAAACCCACATGGAGCCGATGTTCTCCACAGCGGCGCAGAGCTTTGAAGTCCAGCCGAGCGTGACTCTCCATGTGCTCCCTCCGCCCGGGCACCTCTTACATCATCACAGAGAGGGGAGAGGGACGAGGGGAGCGGGACGAGGGGAGCGGGACCAGGGGAGCGGGACCAGGGGAGCGGGACCAGGGGAGCGGGACCAGGGGAGCGGGACCAGGGGAGCGGGACCAGGGGAGCGGGACCAGGGGAGCGGGACCAGGGGAGCGGGACCAGGGGAGCGGGACCAGGGGAGCGGGACGTCCTGCTCAGACCAAACCGCCCCGTTTAAACAGCTTTGAGGCGGTTGTTTTCTGTCCTCTGTATCTTTAAAGTGGTCAGATCAGGCCTCAGTGTGAGTTATGCACCTGCTCGCTTCATCTGGAACCATTTGCCTTTGGCCATAAGGTTCAAGACGCAGGAGCTCTTGAGAATTCTTCAGAAAAATCCCACAGGCAGGGGGCGCGTAGGAGCACGTGCGTGATTAGACTGTGGGTCACTTTTTAAAGCGTGGAGCGCTGCCCTTTGACCGCAGTGCTCTGCTATAGAGGCTGTTCAATTCAGGTGTTCTGCTCTCCCAAAATGTCATCCACTGAGCGGCGCTGTGATAAAAAAAATGACTGTTTGTTGCAGATCGCACTTCCTGTTGCTATTGTACTGCGTTCAGACCGGACGCGATGGAGACTTTTCTGTTCTGTTTTATTGCCTTAATGGTTTGTGCAGCCCTGTGAGAAACTCCTGTTGTGATATTGGGCTTTACAAAACCACTGATTGATTTAGACGTCAGGGGTGAGGGGTTTTGAATGTGTTCTGAAGCAGGAAGGAGCTGCTGTTTTGAGGCTAACTGGTCCGTCTTTTCTCCTGCCATGTCCTCTGGATCTGTAACTAAAGCTATGCCCATGATCTACGCCAGGATCTCCCCAGTATTTAAGCTCATATCCGGCCCATACGTCTGAATAAAGGACTTTTATTTGTGCCAGTGGACGATGGTTATTCCAGGTTAGCCCTGTTAGCTTGTTACAATCGCCTACAGCTCATTGTTGATGAAAAGTCCACAATAAACCACAAATGTGTCAAGGCTCAGTGTGTGTCATCTCAAAGTCTGCTTTATATAGTTACCGGTTTATTGACGTCATTAGTGCATAATACTTGTTTTTACCGGATCTGTATGTGCTAGCTGCTAAGTTAGCAGCTCGGCTACGGACTTATTTGACATGTTCAGGGGCTGGACTGGGACTGGAAAACAGCCCTGGACTCTGGCCAGCCTGGCCCACATTAGCGTAAATGTGACACTTCCAGATGCAAGTTGGTCATTTTATACTCACTGCTGCCACCTCAGGTCATACGTGTTACTGCAGCTTCTATATTAAGCTCGTGCATGACGGCGCTTCAGACCCGAAGTAACACCTTTCTGACAGTGCAGGATTTTAGAGGCAGTTGTGGTGAACAGGTCTCATTCTACACATGGAGGGGGAGGAAAATACTTTTAAGTAGTTTTAACATTGTTAAACTCCTTATATATACCTTTAACCAAGAGCATTTTCTCCAGTTCGGCTTTACCCAAATCTAAAAGCTTCTTGACTGGAGAGCAACACTGTAACCCCTCATTTGAAAGCTCAAATCTAGAAAAGTGATGGCAACTTTTTTTCATTTTTGTTTGTTGATGTTTGTTTTTGCTGCTTTTTCATTACTTTTTTGTGGCTTTTTGTCGTGTTTTCGTCTCTTGCTTTTCTTCTCTTTTTTTGGTCATGTTTTTATTGTTTTTTTCAGCACTTTTTTCATTGCTTTGTCGTCACGTTTTTGTCACATTTTGTTTTGTTTTCGTCACATTTTGTTGCTTTTCCAGCACATTTTTGCTTTTGGATGCTTTTCTTTTAAGCTTTTAGATTTGGGTAAAGCTCGGTTACGCCCGGGGGGTAAGGGTGAGGTAAAATGAGGGGCCGGACCGGACATGTGGCCAAGTCCGCCCCTGCACATGGCTCACGTTGAAAACACAGACAGATAAAGTTGTTTTGGGGCAGAGAGATAATCAGAGGCCGTCTGTGCTCGCAGACACCGGGGGCAGCGGTGAGCCGTCCCGCCCGGCCTTCGAGGCTCCGAGCCGGGCGGGAGACCGTACAGCAGGGCAGTGTGAAGGCAGGAGGGGGGGGAACAGTCAAAGTCTGCATCACAAAATATCAGCTGCTTTTTTTAATGGATTTCTAGGCCAGCTTTCTTTCTGGAGTTTATATAACTATGGACGAGCGTGTTGAGTGTGAGGGATTGGCGAAATACAAACCGGAGAAAATGCGGCCATTTGTAAATGATTGACTATTTCTGTGCAGCAAATGCATTACGGCTGTACAGGACCACTGGTTTATGGGCTTTGAACCTGCAAAAAATGCCAGTCCTCGCTGCTGCATCTTTACAGCAGGTCTTTGAATGTGAGGCAGTGTTGTTTTTGGCCCTTTTAGTCTTAGTCTTTTGGACGAAAATGCTTTTAGGTTTGGTCACATTTTAGTCATTTCAAAATGTGATCGTTTTAGTCCCGTTTTAGTCAGACGAAAATTAAAAAGGGTTTTGTCAAGTTTTCGTCCGTTTCATTATAAGAAGTTATGATTGATTTCGATAAGTCTTGGAAATTGGGATAAATAACAGCTTCTATTGGCTTTTGACAAACAGATGACACAACGACAGGCTCTGGCAGAAGTGTCGGCCGACTGTGAACAGGACTTTTCCCAAAGCGCCCGCTCTCCTCGTCCTCTGATCATCGCTTCCAGATTTGGAACGCTCTGAGGAGGATGTACGCGAGCAGTGACCGCACGCCACGGGGAGAGAGAGAGAAAGAGGCGGCGCTGCCCGGGCGCATCATGAGCAGCACGGCGCCGCTCCGGGTCACGTTTACCGTGTGTTCTCTCACTCCGCGCACAAACGATCTGACCAAAAACCTCTCCCATTTTTGTCTCGTCTCATTAACGTAAACTGGTGAACGTCTCGTCAGGTTCTCGTCCCCAAAGAGCTCATTTCAGCTCGTCATCGTTACGTGATCGTCATTAAAAAAAGGGGCGTCAACGAAAAGATATCGTTATCGTCTTTGTTGACGAAAACAACACTGATGTGAGGGGGATTTTCTAGGGATGCACCGATACCACTTTTTCTAAAACCGATACGAGTACGAGTACTTGGATTTAAGTACTCGCCGATACCGAATACCGATACGAGTACAAGGCATTTTCTTCAACATTTTTACTTTTTCCACAGCAGATTGGTTTGTAATTAGTAAATTTACTCATTTACATTTCCTTGAGTAAAGTAGGCAACACATTTAAGAGCAGTTATTAGAATTGTGCTGATGCCATTTATTTATTTATTTTTATTTTCATTCAATATAATTTTTAATTTTTATGTCTCTGTCCATCATAGACAGAAAAGTCCATGTCCTAAAGCTCCCACTGCCTGAGCTTTATTCATTTATGTATTTTTATTTAACAATAGTATTGAGATGTTTCTTAAATGGTCTCTTTTCGTCTTTACTTCAGCTCCTGTAGATTTTCTCGTGTGTTTGTAGTAACTTAGCGAGTAGCTACAGCGTTTCCATTGTTCTGCTGCAGCTCATTTTCCCTCAATATAAACATGCTGTGTGTCTTTACTTTGGATTTTCTGAGGACTTTTTAGTCGCTGGGTCAGTTTTTCAGATGAATAAACCCCTGGGCATAAAACGGCGTCAGAATGGCCAAAACTGCGCTAGCCGCGAGTTAGCAACGTTAGCCTGTATGTTGTAAACACTGCAGACGCTGCAGCACGAACAACATTAAGCTCTGGTTAAATCCAGCTCAGACTCTGGTTTAGAGAGCGCAGTCTGTAATAAAGTCAGCTCTATGTGGATTATTGTGTTTACACTAAAGAATTCTCCAGTTTGTTGCTATTTTCTCTCCTCAGCTGAGAGCTGCGCCTCTTGGCTGCGCTGGCCGCCACGTCAAATGGTATCGGTTTCTGGTATCGGGACCTCATGAATGAGTACGAGTATGAGTACAAGCCTGTGGTATCGGCCCGATACCCGATACTGGTATCGGTATCGGTGCATCCCTAGGATTTTCATTTTTAAAAAGCAGCGTTTTGCAGCTTGTAGTTCAGAGAGAATCAAAGCCGTGGTCCGTTCAGCCTATTATATTTATAACACTTCATTTTAATGGTTGTGGGGAGAAGAATAACCCTGACCCAGTGCTTTCTCCTCTCGAATCTGCATGAATGAAGTCACTCCTCCAGTTTGTGACGAGAGAACGATCCTATAACAGCCCGATCTGTCCCGAGCGGGGCTGATCTTCTCGATGTGTACTTTATCTGCGGTAACGGATCCTCGACAGTAAAGGTCACCCCGCCGGCCAGCTGCGCCGCCTCCGCCGGACGCCGTATGTGGCCGTATTGAATCTCCGGGCCGGGCCGGGACACGCCCACGGGGCCCGCAGTGCTGCATTGTCCTGGCTCGGCTTCAGCCTGAGCTCGCGTCTGTCGCTCCGGATCGATGCGGGACGGGCAGGAGACGCATCCAAACCCGTCCTCTCTGAGCTCCTCACTCTAACTCTGTTCCCCTCACTTCAGTCACAACCAGTGTCCCGTTTTTGGCGACCCGTTCCTGTCCCGGGGAGACCTCTCGGCGGGTCGTTGTTGCTGCTGAACAGTGCGGGACAGTGTGATCCCGTGTTATGAAGTGCTACAATGGGCCGCTGTTCCTCCCGAGGTCAGGGTGAAGTGGGAGTGCGGTGGAAGGAGTGACTTTCTCCTCGGTTTCTGTGTCAAAGCGGCCAAAGTGTTGCAGTCAGTGTGAGTCAGAGGTTTGGGGAGTCACTGGGAGTTTGGGACCTCACACGTGACCCCCCCTAATGCAGTATTCTGAACGGTTTTCTTGTAAACGGTGACTCACGTTGACAGTTTTGTGTAGTGTGTTTAGTAGTCGTTTATTTTCTGTTCAAATATTGCAAGAGACGATAGAAAAGCAACATCCTGATTAGGGCTGCTCGATTATTGAAAAAATAATAATGACGATTATTTTTGTCATAATTGAAATCACGATTATTTGTTGCCTTTAAAAAAAATCCATCCAAAAAAATGACAAAAATCCATCAAAAAGGTGACAAAAATCCAGCAAAAAAGTGACAAAAATCCAGCAAAAAAAGACAAAAATCCATCAAAAAAGTGACAAAAATCCATTAAAAAAGTGACAAAAATCCAGCAAAAAAGTGACAAAAATCCAGCAAAAATATGACAAAAATCCAGCAAAAAAAGACAAAAATCCAGCAAAAAAAAGACAAAAATCCTGCAAAAAAAAGACAAAAATCCAAAAAATTGAAAAATAAAAAAAATTGAAAAAAAAAAATTTGAAAAAATAAATAAATTATAATCGTTTTTTTTGCGGTGCGGTGGAAGGAGTGACTTTCTCCTCGGTGTCTGTGTCAAAGCGGCCAAAGTGTTGCAGTCAGTGTGAGTCAGAGGTTTGGGAGTCACTGATGGAGCTGCAGAGGCTCAGCGGGACCTCATGACCCCCCCTAATGCAGTATTCTGAACGGTTTTCTTGTAAACGGTGACTCACGTTGACAGTTTTGTGCATAGTAGTCGTTTATTTTCTGTTCAAATATTGCAAGACACGATAGAAAAGCAACATCCTGATTAGGGCTGCTCGATTATTGAAAAAATGATAATCACGATTATTTTTGTCATACTTGAAATCACGATTATTCAAACGATTATTTGTTGCCTTTAAAAAAATCCAGCAAAAAAGTGACACAAATCCAGCAAAAAAGTGACAAAAATCCATCAAAAAAATTACAAAAATCCATCAAAAAAATGACAAAAATCCAGCAAAAAAGTGACAAAAATCCATCAAAAAAGTGACAAAAATCCATTAAAAAAAAGACAAAAATCCATCAAAAAAAAGACAAAAATCCATCAAAAAAGTGACAAAAATCCAGCGAAAAAGTGACAAAAATCCATCAAAAAAAAGACAAAAATCCATCAAAAAAATGACAAAAAAGTGACAAAAATCCAGCAAAAAAGTGACAAAAATCCATCAAAAAAGTGACAAAAATCCAGCAAAAAAATGACAAAAATCCAGCAAAAAAATGACAAAAATCCATCAAAAAATGACAAAAATCCAGCAAAAAAATGACAAAAATCCAGCAAAAAAAAGACAAAAATCCAGCAAAAAAAAGACAAAAATCCATCAAAAAAAAGACAAAAATCCATAAAAAAAAAAGACAAAAATCCAGCAAAAAAAGACAAAAATCCATTAAAAAAAATGACAAAAATCCATCAAAAAAAGACAAAAATCCATCAAAAAAGTGACAAAAATCCATCAAAAAAAAGACAAAAATCCAGCAAAAAAGTGACAAAAATCCAGCAAAAAAGTGACAAAAATCCAGCAAAAAAGTGACAAAAATCCATCAAAAAAGTGACAAAAATCCAGCAAAAAAATGACAAAAATCCAGCAAAAAAATGACAAAAATCCAGCAAAAAAATGACAAAAATCCAGCAAAAAAATGACAAAAATCCAGCAAAAAAATGACAAAAATCCAGCAAAAAAGTGACAAAAGTCCATCAAAAAAAGTGACAAAAATCCATCAAAAAAGACAAAAATCCATAAAAAAAGTGACAAAAATCCAGCAAAAAAATAGAAAAAATCCAAAAATTAGAAAGAAAAAAAAATTGGAATTTTTTTTTTTTTTAAAAATAAAAAAATTATAATCGTTTTTTTTGCGGTGCGGTGGAAGGAGTGACTTTCTCCTCGGTTTCTGTGTCAAAGCGGCCAAAGTGTTGCAGTCAGTGTGAGTCAGAGGTTTGGGGAGTCACTGGGAGTTTGGGACCTCACACGTGACCCCCCCTAATGCAGTATTCTGAACGGTTTTCTTGTAAACGGTGACTCACGTTGACAGTTTTGTTAGTGTGTTTAGTAGTCGTTTATTTTCTGTTCAAATATTGCAAGACACGATAGAAAAGCAACATCCTGATTAGGGCTGCGCGATTATTGAAAAAATAATAATGACGATTATTTTTGTCATAATTGAAATCACGATTATTCAAACGATTATTTGTTGCCTTTAAAAAAATCCAGCGAAAAAGTGACAAAAATCCATTAAAAAAAGACAAAAATCCATCAAAAAAGTGACAAAAATCCATCAAAAAAAGACAAAAATCCATCAAAAAAGTGACAAAAATCCATCCAAAAAAATGACAAAAATCCATCAAAAAAGTGACAAAAATCCATCAAAAAAGTGACAAAAATCCATCAAAAAAGTGACAAAAATCCATCAAAAAAATGACAAAAATCCAGCAAAAAAAGACAAAAATCCATCAAAAAAGTGACAAAAATCCATCCAAAAAAATGACAAAAATCCATCAAAAAAGTGACAAAAATCCATCAAAAAAGTGACAAAAATCCATCAAAAAAATGACAAAAATCCAGCAAAAAAAGACAAAAATCCATCAAAAAAGTGACAAAAATCCATCCAAAAAAATGACAAAAATCCATCAAAAAAGTGACAAAAATCCATCAAAAAAGTGACAAAAATCCATCAAAAAAGTGACAAAAATCCATCAAAAAAGTGACAAAAATCCATCAAAAAAATGACAAAAATCCAGCAAAAAAAGACAAAAATCCAGCAGAAAAAATACAAAAATCCCAAAATTTGAAAAAATAAATAAATTGAATTTTTTTTGTGTGAAAAAAAAACAATTATAATCGTTTTTTTTGCGATTATGCTAATTTTGTAATCGTTTACTGTTGTAATCGAAATCGTAATCGAATTTCGATTAATTGCACAGCCCTAGTCCTGATAATATCTGATTGAGGATACGTACGTTTGAAGTGAAGCTTTCACAATTAGAGAGACAAAATAAAACAAAACATTACATTTTCCACAATTGATTAGTTTCAACGAGACTGCAGCTTCTATATAAATCGATATTTCAGGATGTTTGACATAGGGCCTCATTTCCTAGTTATAGTTGTAGTTGCTGATTTCTGGAGATATTTTTTTTGTAATTCAAGCAGTTCTTATGTTTGAAGAGTTTCGTGGCGCTAGGCTAATGCAAGGCTAGTGCATTTCTTTTTTTTGTGATCATTTTTTTTTATCCAAGTGTTACATTGCATTGGCATTTTGCACTTTTTTGCATGTGTTACACTTTCATTTTATACCCCTTTTTTTTTTACCCACATCCCCATTTCCCTCATGATGGACAGAGAGACTCAAAACTGCGTAAAAAGCCGTCCCCAAAAAATGAAAAAATAGACGAATACATAAAAAATAAAACAGAAAATAAAACCCTGTCCAGGTTGACATATATAAGTGAAGCAAAATGTACAGTTGAGCAAAACAAGGTGCTGATTTCCGCCATCAAAGACATCCACAGAAGTAGCAGTTTACATATGGCTATGTACAATACATCGAACAAGTCACACAGTACATATAATTATGTAATAAACTTTCTCTCAACACATAGTACATCAACACATGTTCATTGTAACACTGTAGTTTATAACGTGAAATCTAATCCAGTTTGGATGTACAGAGCACCTGAGGGAAATCACTGATAACACCAGACTAACCATATAAATGTCTGTGTCCATAGAATCATTTAAAACACCTTATATTTGAGCAGCATCAGCTTCGTGGTTGTATAAGCTGCGCGGCGGTGGAGTGATCTGCTAGAAAATAGTCCCTCAAAATGCGATCATTCATGTGATGCAGGTCAGTTATATTCCATTATATTTCAGCTTAAAGGGGCTAGATGCAAGTTTGCCATTTTATACTCACTGCTGCCACCTCAGGTCATACGTGGAACTGCAGCTCATATATTAAGCTCGTGCATGACGGCGTTTCGGACCCGAAGTAACAGCTTTTTTTTTAGAGGCAGTTGTGGTGAAAAAGGTCTGAGCTCATTCTACACATTAGGACATGGAGGAACATGTAGGGGGGGAACATACTTAGTTTTAACATTTTTAAACTCCGTATAGTCCCTTTAAAGAGGGCGTATTCTGCTTTTGTCAGTCCCATAGCACAGTCTATATCCCACTATAATGATGACAAACCTTCTGTTGGTCTGTAAATGCAGTAAATTAGAATAACTGCCTTGTATTAAATGTCTCTCTCAAAATGGCTGTAGTGAATGTCTTGAAATAGGCCTCTGTCTCTTTAAGAACCTCTGAGCCTTTAGACACGCCCCCTCCACACGCTGTCTGTGGCATCAGTGGGGAGGGGGTTCTGCTGAGGAGCAGTGGTTGGTTACTCGGCTGGTGACCAAAGCTCGGAGGCGTCTCCAGGAGGTGGGGGCGTTCCTAGGAGGACTCAGGCAAACCTATCCCTAAAATGGCCGCCATCAGAGTTTTTACAGATTACTCAGAAATACGTGAATGTGCCAAGGCAACACTTCAGCCATGTTTTTAATGAGGGAGTGACAGGATAACATGATGGAAAGCTTGAAAAAGTCCATTTTGCAGAATACCCCCCCTTTAATACATTCCTGAGCTCCATATTTTTCAGCAATAAGGCTTGTTTACAGTGCGGAGCCGTCACTTTGTACATAAAGAAACACTCATAACCTGTACATTTATGTGGAAATAAAACAGATCAAACTTACAATTGTCAGGAGTCGAGCTAATCCACTCCATGCTGCTCAGATGATGATAGTTTTCCTCTTCTATGGTGAAACGTATTGTCCACCTGCACAAATATCAACCCTTCAGGAGTCTGTTTTATCTACACAGTAACACTTGGCCTTTTTCACGTTTGGAGCCTCTGATTAAAGCTGTTGTGTGTTTGAGGACGAGCACGTGTCCCTGAACTCTTTCCTGGCTCATCTCGTTGGTTCAGTGCACTCTCCCCTCGGGGCTAAACTGTCGCGGAATCGCTCGTGTTCGGATCCGGCTGCAGTAAACTTCAAACGGCTGAACGGCCTCGGCTCGCTCGATATGTCAGTGTGGGCGACAGCTTTACATGTTTTTCTACTGATAACGTCTGACTTTGATGGAGTCGCGCCAGAGTGTGAGGTTTTACAGCAGCGGAGCGGCCGCGCAGGAGGAGAGGCTGAAGCACTTTCAGTCGCAATACTTCCGGAGACTTTCTCGATTGAAAACCATGAGGAATCTGCAAGAATCTGCTGCAAACATCGAGATCGCTCTTAAAGATTATTGTTTGAAAGGTTTGCATGCCCATATCCATACCCGTCGCTATGGGCGGGCCATAGTATAACCACGAGAAGCCACTACAAATTGGGCAAAGACAGGCTACGTATCACTCATTTGCGCAGTGTTACTTTTGCGCTTTCTGCCCGATTAGAGACCAGCCCAAACTCCACAAGCAGTGTTGTATATGAACGCGTTCATATTTTGGGCGAACGTGAACTGAACGCACCGGATTACTGCCTGATGAACGACACCATGAACGCGTTCATTCTGGTGTCCGTGAACGGCATTTCCCGTTCTATTTAGGTTCGGTCAATATGGAGCCAGATTACTTATATCAGTGAATATAAAACCTTGCCGCGCCGTCAGAGTTTACCAGCGGCTCTAAACTCTGGCGGGTCCACGGTGTAGCTGCGCTCGCTCCGCTCCGCCCCCGCGCCAACAGCCCGACTGTGTCCAGTTCTGTGGGGCTGAACTCTGCTGTTTATGGCCCTGGCACAGGCCCTGGCACAGGCCCTGGCACACGGGTAACCAGTGGGTCCTCACGGTGCCCGCGAGCAGCCACAGAGTGAGGCTACGAAGCGAGTTTCCCTTTCCCTCTGCTCCGCGTGCGCACTCATTTGCATAAAGCCACAATGTGGAGTTTTTTAACTACAAATGAGCTCCTAAAACAATCTTATTCGCATGATTAGTTTACCAAATTAACACAAATGCAATTGAATATTTGTAGCCTCATTTTCCACCAAGAATTTTCCAATTAAACTAAAAAAAAAAAAATAATAATAATAAAATAAAATATGATTAGCAAAGATATCCAAAATCCACTCATAAAACAGTGACAGGCATAAAGAGCTTTAACACTGAAGTCAACTTTCTCCAGTTCTCCCAAGGTTGGCAAAAATGCATCTCAAAATACTTAAGATCGTTGCTTTAAGGGGGAAATATACTTCTCATCTTTTTCACCCCGATCCGTTTTCATGCCTCAATAACAGCTCGCAGCAAAAAAATAAAAAAAATAAAAGAACTATGAACTAGTTCATTTTTGAAACTATGAACGAACTATTTACTTTAAACAATCATGAACTATGAACGAACTAGTTCATTTTGAAATTTGTGAACTGAACTTTGAACTAGCTCATGTAGAAAATGAACTTTCCCAACACTGTCCACAAGTAACTATTTCCTCCCCTGACACCGAGAGACGGGAGCGGCGGCGTTTCATCCCCCTCTCTCTTTCTCTGGCACGGTTCCCTCGAAGCTGCGCTCGCTCCCGTGTTGTCTGGGCACAAAATAAAGCATAGCTGATATGATAGAGGCGTGTTAACGATCCGCCCTGAGAGTCCACGATGTCGGCCTCTTCATGCTCTTTTCCCCGTCCCGGCTCGTGAGAGACTCTTGGCAAAGGCAGTGACAGGTGCTCAGGTGTGTGTTTTACTACAAAGCGCTGAAGTCCACCGAAAAGAGCCCGCGTTCTGCAAAGAGTAATTAACTAGATCAGTATAAACATCTCAGTTTGAGCACAATAATCCAAACTTTAGCTGTTTTGACTAGTTAAGAAGTTGTTGGGCATTTGTTCTTGGTTTTTTTCACTTGTTCTGAGATGTTTCTGACTCGTTTCGATGCATTTCGTCCTTATTTCAGGTCATTTTCTTTGCCAACGGGGAAAGAAAATTGGTTTTATCTCATTGGCAATTTTACTTTCTTATTTCAAGCGAGATTTCCCCTAGAACTGGTCTGAAATGTCCTCAAACAAGCAAAGCAAACTCGGTCCGATCAGGAAAAGCGTCTGAATGAGTGAAAACCGCTCAAAACAAGAAACATTTCCTCAATTCAACTCATTTAAGACAATGCTTGATATTTACTTTTTGTAGTGTGACTAAAAAGTACAAAAAAATATGACAAAAACTACAAAAATATGACAAAAAAATACAAAAAAATGACAAAAAACTACAAAAATATGACAAAAAAAACTACAAAAATATGACAAAAAACTACAAAAATATGACAAAAAACTACAAAAATATGACAAAAACTACAAAAATATGACAAAAAAATACAAAAAAATGACAAAAAACTACAAAAATATGACAAAAAAAACTACAAAAATATGACAAAAAACTACAAAAATATGACAAAAAACTACAAAAATATGACAAAAAAAACTACAAAAATATGACAAAAAACTACAAAAAAATGACAAAAAACTACAAAAATATGACAAAAAATGACAAAAAAATGACAAAAAATGACAAAAAAATGACAAAAAAAAATGCAAAAACATGCACTGCGAAAAGTAATGAACTAGATCAGTATAAACATCTCAATTTGAGCACAATAATCCAAATTTGAGCTGTTGTGACTGGTTAAGAAGTTGTTGGGCATTTGTCCTAGATTATTTCACTTGTTCTGAGATGTTTCTGACTCGTTTCGATACATTTCGTCCTTATTTCAGGTCATTTTCTTTGCCAATGGGGAAAGAAAATTGGTCTTATCTCATTGGCAATTTCTTATTTCAAGCGAGATTTACCCTAGAACTGGTCTGAAATGTCCTCAAACAAGCAAAGCAAACTCGGTCCGATCAGGAAAAGTGTCTAAATGAGTGAAAACCGCTCAAAACAAGAAACATTTCCTCAATTCAACTCATTTAAGCCAATGCTTGATATTCACTTTTTGCAGTGTGAAAAGTGGACGCGGCCACAGCACTGACAGAGCCACATTCATGGTCCAAAAACGGTGGCGGGAGTGGGGGGGGGGGGGGGAATGGGGGGGGTACAGCTCGTTCTACAGCCCCAGAGTCCGGTCGTTTTCCACACTCAGACACCTGTTTTCGTTGCATCGGCGCAGTGTTCTGCACAGACGCGAGGCCCGGCTCATTCAGCTGCTTTAGAAAAGGACCTCACTCATAAATTCAAGTTTGAGTAGAAGGATGTGTTGATGAGGAGGTTCAGCTCGGAGAAACGCCACCTGCAACACACTGACGTTTCCGCCACGAGGACTCATGTTGCAGCTGTAGTTGGTCTGGTCATATTTGCTGTTGATTATATTTAATGTAATGATCAGTGTGAGCCAGGGCTACGCGAACACCATATGAAAAATATGTGTTTAATAGCAAATGTGCCCCCCGTGGATTTCATATGCCCCCCTTAAAGGAACAGGCCACCGTTTTTACATACTGAGATATGTTCTTACCTCACTTTAGCCGAGTTAATATATCCCCGTCTGGTCTTTGTCCGTGCGCTCTGTCACACATACGCAGCCTCTCCCACATGTCACATAGCTCCAAAAAAGCTCACGATAGAAGCTACCAAGCTCTTCCACGTGTTCCCTATTTAAATAAAGTTACGTGAAGTGTTTTCATGCCAAGTATATTTACACAGAAATGTAACGTGTGGATTTTATAAGCAGATAAAAAGGGGGACTATATTGTGAGGCGTAATGATACGAGGAGTAAAACGTCCGCACAGTAACTCCTAAAGGTTATTGACGGAAGTGAGCGGGGAAGTCTTTATAGTCAATATATACAAAATCGACATGTTACATTTCTGTGTAAATATACTTCACATGAAAACACTTCACGTAACTTTATTTAAATAGGGAACACGTGGAAGAGCTTGGTAGCTTCTATCGTGAGCTTTTTTGGAGCTATGTGACATGTGGGAGAGGCTGCGTATGTGTGAGCGCACGGACAAAGACCAGACGGGGATATATTAACTCAGCTAAGGTTAGGTAAGAACATATCTCAGTATGTAAAAACGGTGGCCTATTCCTTTAAGGCGGCGAGAGCCAAAACTGGTATCGGTTCAGGATCGGATATTTGTAGCCGATACTCAATATGTCATTTTTTCCAGTATATCGGAGCATCCCTAATTATTGCCAAATATAAACCTCTTAACTCCCGCTTTAACCAAGAGCATTGTCTCCAGTTACAGACGTCACTTTTTTAACATTTTCCTCACATCTGTTGTCACTTTTTTCTGATTTTTTTCATCACTTTTTCACCACTTTTTCACCACTTTTTCATCATATTTTTAATCACTTTTTAATCACTATTTTGTCACTTTTTCATTACTTTTTCGTCACTTTTTCGTCACTTTTTCACCCAAAAGTGGGTCGCGGAACCTTTTTCAGTGGGTCGTGAGTCTATAGGGAACTTTTTTTCAATATTTTCCCTTTGAAACTGCATGGAATTTAAGTTTTAAAGGCATATCTACTGCTTGTTCAATAAAAACACAATATTTTGTACGATATATGACAAATAAAGTTTTTATTTGGGTGATTTGGGCCGGTCACCATAACTGTTCCAAACACGGCTAATGCAGAGTGAGCCTCACCTTTTCCAGAAACAATCTTTGATCCCAAACGCTCCGGTGCAGCTGGAGTTTAAACAACAGCAGTAACTTCAGGCTCTGCGGCTAAAGCTAAAGCTAAAGCTAAGGGGTAAAGCTAAAGGTAAAGCTAAAGGTAAAGCTAAAGGTAAAGCTAAAGGTAAAGCTAAAGGTAAAGCTAAAGGTAAGGTTCAGTACTGGTTTAGTCCTGGTTTAGTCCTGGTTCAGTCCTGGTTTAGTCCTGGTTTAGTCCTGGTTTAGTCCTGGTTTAGTCCTGGCTCAGTCCGCGGCTCTGCCATCTCTGATAATGACTGAAGTGTGAGTAAGTTACAGCTTTGCTTCTGCATTCGTGCTGAAGCTGCTCATGAGTTCAGGCTTTTTCAGACTCACTGTGGATCATTTATTGACGTTTGGAGAGAAAAAGTACCGAAAATTAGCACAGAAAAAAAAAGGTTTTTCTATACCGCCCCCTACCGGAGCTTTTCGGTCGTTTAACGGTACCCAGCCCTCTTTACTACTTTACTGCCCTTCACGACGCAAACTTGCCTATCCCTGCTTTAAAGCTTTTTACACCCATTGTACATAAGCTACCTCTATTTACTACTTGTTTGCACATTTCCTGTCTGTTTTGCACACCCTGAGTGTTTGTTGAGCGCTGAAGGAACACGTGAGATGAATACAGGCTTATCTTATGTTGCCCACCTCTAGAAAGTAGCGGCTGTTGTTTCCAGGACAGAGTTGGGACTTGCTCTTGGCTCTTAAATGTCACACGAGAGAAATCCGAAACACCTCCAGAAAGGATATTTCTGCTTCTGCGTTGTGTTCCCAGAAGACCAAACCTGGATTCCTCCGCACTCCCTCTGCCAGAAACGTTCGTCTCTCATGACGGAAAAATGACCAAAAAATAACGAAAAAATAACGAAAAAATGACAAAAAATGACAAAAAAATGACCAAAAAATGACAAAAAAATGACGAAAAAATGACGAAAAAATGACAAAATGTGACAAAAAATTGATGAAAAAATGACGAAAAAATTGACGGAAAAATGACCAAAAAATGACCAAAAAATAACAAAAAAATGACAAAAAATGACAAAAAAAATGACAAAAAAATGACAAAAAAATGACAAAAAAATGACAAAAAAATGACCGAAAAATGACCAAAAAATGACCAAAAAATGACCAAAAAATAACAAAAAAATGACAAAAAAATGACAAAAAAATGACAAAAAAATGACCAAAAATGACAAAAAATGACGAAAAAATTACGAAAAAATGACAAACATTTGATGAAAAAATTCCGAAAAAATGGACGAAAAAATGACCAAAAATGACCAAAAAATGACCAAAAATGACCAAAAAATGACCAAAAAATGACCAAAAAATGACCAAAAAATGACCAAAAAATGACCAAAAAATGACAAAAATGACAAAAAAAATAGATAAAAAAATTACGAAAAAATGACGAAAAATGACAAAAAATTGATTAAAAAATGGATGAAAACAAATACAAAAGCTGCGGGTTTTTTGCTCCGAACCTGCAGCTTTCGCCCGTGTCGAACCCGAAGACGAGGGCGATCTTTGCTCCTCCGTGAAACCGGGACGTTTTCGGGGGGGAAATGAGTTACTGAATCTGCCGTTCTCACACTCGAGCGAGAGCCGGCTCTTATGTAACCCTGGGTCAGAAGTTCAGCTGAGGGAAAGGCTCATTCAACACCGTCACATGGCACAGGCAGCAGTGTGTATCACAGAGAAAAGGCACGAGGAGTGACCGAGTGCCTCTGGTATGCGGAATCTACCGTTCTGAAGGCTTGGCTTGGCCCTTGTTTGAGTCCGACTTCATCTGCAGTTTACCCAGACCGACTTAAAGCATTTGTGTCTTTGGGGGTGGTTGGAAAAGAGCAGGAGAAAACTGATGTGTGCTTGAATACTATGTGCAGAAACCAGGTGCTTAAAGGGGCTGGATGCAAGTTTGCCATTTTCTGCTCACTCCTGCCACCTCAGGTCTTATGCGTAGCTGCAGCTTCTATATTAAGCTCATACATGACGGCACTTCAGACCCGAAGTAACATCTTTCTGAGTGACAGAGCAGGATTTTAGAGGCAGGTCTGAGCTCAGTGTACACATTAGGACATGGAGGAACATGTAGGAGGAGGAAAATACAGCATTCTAATTTTTAAACTCTGTATAGTCCCTTTAAGAGAAAGTAAACTAATCTTGAGTTCGGGGTTAGCACCTGTAAGCTTTCTTGCTTCGGCCTACTCCCTTTGAGTTTTTCTGTTCTGTGACTATGTAATGTAAATAATGTAAATATAATAATTGTGGCCACACCGCCTTTGCGATGCCCAATCCCATCAGACCTGGGAAGCTCAGCAGGGACGGGCCTGGTCGGTGCTTGGATGGGAGACCGTTTGGTAACACCAGGAAGCCTAGTGAATGTAATGCGTGAGTGAGTGGTCGGAGGGGCCGATGGCACAGACTGGTTGCCTCGCTTCCGTCAGTCTACCCCAGGGCAGCTGTGGCTACAATAGCAGCTTACCACCACCGGGTATGGAGTGAATGAACAGTGCAATGTAAAGCGTCTTTGAGTGTCCAGAAAAGCGCTGTATAAAACTGATGCATTATTATTATTATTAATAACTCGATTTACCGATCGATCTACGTTCCCGCCCTCACCTATGGTCTTGAGGTTTGGGTCATGAAAGGACAAGATCGCGAATACAAGCGGCCGAAATGAGTTTCCTTCACAGGGTGTCTGGGGGGGAGGAGCTCAGTTACCCGGGAGGAGCTCGGAGTAGAGTCGCTGAGGAGGCTCGGGCATCTGTTCCGGATACCTCCTGGTCGCCTCCCGCGGGAGGTGTTCCAGGCATGTCCTAGTGGGACAAGGCCTCGTGGACCCAGGACACGCTGGTGGGACTATGTCTCCGAGCTGGCCTGGTGTGGCCTCGGGGTCAGAACAGCTGGAGGAGGTGTGGCCTCGGGGTCAGAACAGCTGGAGGAGGTGTGGCCTCGGGGTCAGAACATCTGGAGGAGGTGTGTGTGGATCAGGAACTGGAGCGAGGTTTGCCACGGCTCTTTGAAGGCTTTCCTCAAACCGTTTGGCGCTTTAGACGTGTGATTTATCCATTTATCATGAATAAAACACGACATGTAGGTCATTGTTGCAAGAGAGAGAGGGGAAATGTGGCCCATGTTTTTCGTGTTAATCGTGCGCTGGCGACAGAAATGAGTTTCCTGCTCAGACTGAAGCAGGATCCTGATGATGGTTTCTCTTTATCAGCTGCTCCTCTCGTCCCCCCCAACAAAGTTTACTGTCAGGTGTCATGGCGCCCGGGGCATTCTTAATCTCAGCTCACGCAACTATAAGTCTCATCTATTCTTCTGAACAGGGTTTGTTTTAAAGTGTAAGTCCTGGATTGTTGCTTCATTTTGGCCCAAAAAAGTACAAAAATTTGACAAAATAGTGACAAAAAATGTGACAAAAAATGTCATAAAAAGTCAAAAAAATTACAAAAAATGTGACAAAAATATGACAAAAAATGAAAAAAAAAATGAAAAAAAGACAACAAAGTGACAAATGTGACAAAGAAATGACATAAGACAAAAAAATTACATAAAGAATGACAAAAAATGACAAAAAATGACAAAAAAATGACAAAAAAAAGACAAAAAATGACAAAAAATGACAAAAAAAAATGAAAAAAAATGAAAAAAAAATGAAAAAAAAAAATGAAAAAAAAGACAAAAAATGACCAAAAAAAATGACAAAAAAGAAAAAAAAAGAAAAAAAGACAACAAATGACAAAAAATGACAAAAAAGGAAAAAAAAAAAGGAAAAAAAAAAGGAAAAAATAAAAAAAAAATAAAAAAAAAATGACAAAAAAATGACAAAAATAAATTGACAAAAATGAAAAAAATGGAAAAAAATAAAATAAAAATAAGACAACAAATGACAAAAAAAGACAAAAAATGACAAAACAAATGAAAAAAAAATGAAAAAAAGACAACAAAGTGACAAATGTGACAAAGAAATGACATAAAAAATGACAATAATTTGACAAAAAAGTTATAAAAATGAGTTGAATACCCCCCCCCAAAAAAAAGATGGAAAAAATGTGATGACGTGAGGAAAAAGATCCATTTAGATGAGTTTTGTAGATCTTGGCTTTCAAATGAGGCGTTACACTGCACAACTATAAGTCTCATCTGTTCTTCTGAAAAGGGTTTGTTTTAAAGTGTAAGTCCTGGATTGTTGCTTCATTTTGGCCCAAATTATCCCCAATTTCCCCACATTTTCCCACAATTTTCTCTAAATTTCCCCCATAAAGGCAGTTGTGTCTGAGGTCTGAGGTGGCCTCGGCGCTCCTCTGCGGCTCCTCCGCGCTCCTCTGCGGTTCCTCTGCGGTTCCTCTGCGGTTCCTCTGCGGTTCCTCTGCGGTTCCTCTGCGCTGGAATGCTGTTTGGCTTCTCGGGGCAGAAAGCGGAGAGGCCCCGGCTCAGGCCTTTGTAATCCTGTGATATCAGACCGTGAGGTGCGAGTCGCTGCTCTGGAAGTCACCGCTGTTATTTCATCCAGCGGGACGTGTAAACACAGGCTGAGAGGAAGAGCTCTGTCAGAGAAGGATCACAGCGTAATACTCACCGACGTTCAGGAGATCACCGTGGCAACATGTTGTTTTTGTCAGGCTGATGCCGTTGCAGTGTTGTTTTTGGCCCTTTTAGTTTTAGTCTTATACTTTTGGACGAAAATGCTTTTACACTGCGTTCCAAATTATTATGCAAATTGGATTTTTGTGTCAAAAAGGTAAAAAAATCAACAATAATAATGAAACTCATGGATGGTGTCGTGTCTTGGGGCTCTATGAATCACTGACATTAATCTCAGAGACCTGGGATGATTAGTTTTCAGGTTAAGCCCAGTTAAGGGAAAAACTTCTGAAAAAGGGTGTTCCACTTTATTAAGCAGATCATCATTTTCAAGCAATATGGGAAAGAAAAAGGATCTCTCTGCTGATGAAAGCGTGACATAGTTGAATGCCTTGGTCTAGGTATGAAAACCTTCGATATTTCATGAAAGATTAAGTGTAATCATCATACTGATAAGAGATTTGTGGATGATTCAGAGCACACTCCGTTTTGTGCAGATAATGGCACAATATGGACGGTTTCTGCCAGACAAACACATCAGATTAGGAGAACAGATGCCACAAAGCAGCAGACAGGTATTTGAAGCTGCTGGTGCCTCTGGAGTCTCCCGAACATCAAGGTGTAGGACCCTCCAGAGGCTGCAGTTGTGCATAAACCTTCTATCCGGCCTCCCCTAAACGGTTAATTGAAGCTGATGAACAGAAACGGCTGCAGTGGCTCAGAAATACATGAGGACTCATTTTCAAACAGTCTTGTTCACTGATGAGGCCGTGTGACCCTGGATGGTCAGATGGATGGAGGAGTGGATGGAGGTGAATGACCACAATGTCCCAACAAGGCTGTGACGTCAGTAAGGAGGGGGCGGAGTCATGTTTTGGGCCAGAATCATGGTGAGAGAGCTGGTCGGCCCCTTTAGGCCCTTTTAGGCTCTCTGAAGGTGTGAAAATGACCTTTGAAAAATATGTGGAGTTTTCTGACTGACCACTGTCTTCTATGCTACAAAAAGAAGAGCCGTGTTTTCCCGAACAAAATCATCTTCATCATGACAACGCACCATGTCCTACTGGAAAGAATACCTCTGCATCACTGGCTGCTATGGGCATAAAAGGAGAGAAACTCATGATGTGGACCCCCTCCTCCCCTGACCTCAGCCCTGTTGAGAACCTTTGGAGCCTCAACAAAAACACATCTATGAGGGTGGGAGGCAGTTTTCATCCAAACAGCAGCTCTGGGAGGTTATTCTAACATCCTGCAAAGAAATCCAAGCAGAAACTGTCCAAAAACTCACAATTTTAATGGATTTAAGAATTTTGAAGCTGCTTCACACAAGGGCTCCTATGTTAAAATATAACTTGACCTGTTAATATTTTTTGATTGAAATAGCTTTTGATTTCAGTAAATATGACCTCCTGATGCTACAAATTCAACAAATGACCATTTTCAGTTAATTACAAGCTTTAAAATGTATTGAAACAATGAGTTGCATAATAATTTGGAACAGTGGATTTTGAGGTTTTTACTATATTTATTTTTGAAAAAAATACTGTTATCACTAAGAAATGTTTTCCACCACATTTAAATGATCCTCGACCAGGTAAAGACTTAAAAATTATGCTGACTCTCATTTGAGTTGACAATTTAGAAAATCAGAGAAAAATGTCATTTGCATAATAATTTGGAACGCAGTGTATGGTTAGTCACATTTTAGTCACTTCAAAATGTGATCGTTTTTGTCACGTTTTAGTCAGACGGAAATTAAAAAGGTTTTCGTCAAGTTTTTGTCTGTTTCATTATAAGAAGTTATAATTAATTTCGATAAGTCTTGGAAATTGGGATAAATAAAAGCTTCTATTGGCTTTTGACAAACAGATGACACCACGATCGGCTCTGGCAGAAGTGCTCGGCCGACTGTGAACAGGACTTTTCCCAAAGCGCGGAGGATGTACGCGAGCAGTGACCGCACGCCACGGGGAGAGAGAGAGAAAGAGGCGGCGCTGCCCGGGCGCATCATGAGCAGCACGACGCCGCTCCGGGTCACGTTTACCGTGTGTTCTCTCACTCCGCGCACAAACTCTGTTTAAGAACGATCTGACGAAAAACCTTCTCCCATTTTTGTCTCGTCTCATTGACGTAAACTCGTAAACGTCTCGTCATGTTCTCGTCCCCAAAGACCTCATTTTAGCTCGTCATCGTTACGTGATCGTCATTAAAAAAAGGGGCGTCAACGAAAAAGATATCGTTATCGTCTTCGTTGACGAAAACAACACTGTGCCGTTGTTAGAATAATGCTGAAGAACCAGGGTCTCTGTCTGTCCTAGGGCAGGGGGCGCCAACCTTTTACACAATATGAACATCGGAGCAACTTATACTTTACGCCAGGGGTGTCCAAACTTTTTTCATGGGGGGCCGCATACTGAAGCGTACACAGGGGGAAGGGCCAAAAATATGACAAAAAATGAAAAAAAAAATGAAAAAAAGACAACAAAGTGACAAATGTGACAAAGAAATGACATAAGACAAAAAAATTACATAAAGAATGACAAAAAAATTGACAAAAAATGACAAAAAAATTGACAAAAAATGACAAAAAAATTGACAAAAAATGACAAAAAATGAAAGAAAAGAAAAAAGAAAAAAAAAGGAAAAAAAAAATTACAAAAAAATTACCAAAAAAATGAAAAAAAGACAACAAAGTGACAAATGTGACAAAGAAATGACATAAAAAAGACAAAAAATTACATAAAATGTGACAAAAATGACCAAAAATGACATACAGATTAAAAAATAAATTAAAAAATGACAAAAATTACCTGAAATACACAAAAAATGACAAAGAAATGACATAAAAAAGACAAAAAAGGGGGGGAAGGGCCATAGATCGGTGGTTAGTGCCGCAAAACCTTTGACTAGCAGAGGTTTAAATTGCGCCCCACACCTTTATTTCTGCTCAAAACCTTCATGCAGCTCTGTCTCACAGTAAAAGGTTAGTTGTTTGGTTAGAATTGTGTAGAATTACTACATTTCAAATAAAAAGGACTATCTCTGATGATGTGTCCCGATTCAGCAAGAAGGCAGAGGGCCACCGAAAATTGGTCTGAGGGCCGCATTTGGCCCCCGGGCCGCACTTTGGACACCCCTGCTTTACGCTATTGAACCAGCTGGTCACAGATTGTGTACAGCATCTAAAGTCTGAGTTGTGTAGAGATGCCTGGGCGAGGGGATATCGCTGCCTTTGCTCATAAAAACTATCCAAGTGCACATGAGAATCTTTTTTGCTTTAAAAATATCATCAACGGATCAAATTCCATTATTTCTGAAAATCGCTTCAGTTCTAGAAGAAGAAGAAGATCTTTATTTATACAGCGCCTCTCACAGACATGGTCACAAAGCGCTTTATATGAGACTATTGTACTTTCACTCAAAATAAAATAAAATCGGCCACTGCTGGAGTGGCCACGTATTTGTTTTTGCAGGATTATAGACCAGACATTTGGAAAAATCAGTCGAAAATATCCCATGTGACAAGTTAACCCCTTAACTCCCACCTGAACCGAGCGCATTTTCTCCAGTTTGGCTTTACCCCAATCCAAAAGCTTCTGGAAAAAAGGTGAGAAAATAGCGACAAAACTGAGACGAAAACAATGATGGAAATGTGACGAAAAAGTGAGAAAACTATGACAAAAAAGTGACGAAAAAATGATAAAAAAATGACGAAAAAGTGACGAAATGTGACAAAAAAGTGACGAAAAAGTGATGAAAAAATGACGAAAAAGTGACGAAAAAATGACAAAAAAGTGACGAAAAAATGACAAAAAAATGACGAAAAAGTGACGAAAAAATGACAAAAAAGTGACGAAAAAGTGACGAAAAAATGACAAAAAAATGACAAAAAAATGACAAAAAAAATGACAAAAAAAATGACAAAAAGTGACAAAAAATGACAAAAAAATGACAAAAAAGTGACAAAAAAGTGACAAAAAAGTGACAAAAAAGTGACGAAAAATGGCAAAAAAGTGACGAAAAAATGACGAAAAAATGACAAAAAGTGACGAAAAGTAACGAAAAAATGACAAAAAAGTGACAAAATAATAACAAAGTGACCAAAAAAGACAAAATATTACAAAAAAGACATAAAAAATGACAAAAAATGTGACAAAAATGTGACAAAAAAATGACAAAAAAGTTACAAGAATGAGTTGAATACCCCCCTCCTCCCCCCAAAAAAGATGAAAAAAATCTGATGATGTGAGGAAAAAGATCCATTTAGTTTTGTAGGTCTTTCAAATGAGGCGTTACACTGGCCGACAGGATTTGGGTAAAGCTGAACTGGAGAAAATGCTCTCGGTTCAGGCGGGAGTTAAGAGGTTAAGGAAACCACCGCTACTTCTGTTATGGCAGCCTCCTTACAATAGTAATTGTTCATGTTACAGAGGCTACACTAAGGCCGTTCATGAATAATCAGTTAATAATGGGCTTAATCGATTAAAAAGTGACACTGTTCTGCTGTATTTTAGGAGATATTAAAGTATGATCTAAGTGCAGATAAGCTTAAAAGGTTTACAAAGCTATTATTCTGGTCAACAATTCCACTTTCGAACGATCTTTCACGATTATGACCTGGAGCGTCATCAGAATCCTCCGTTTCCTCCTACAGCGTAAACACGACACGCTCCAGGAAACGCCATAAACGTGTTCGTGCCGTCGCAGCGAAGGCTCCGAACACGCCCGACCCTCAGTGACGGACACGGAGCAGAGCGAGTGGAAGGAAAACAATAAAAGGGAGCGAAGCGGCGGCTGCAGCTAAACAGGAAGAGCCGGAGACAGCGCAGACGCCGCGGAGAAACAGTCCAAGAAACACAAACAGGCCCGGGACCTTCTAATAACGCTGATTCATTACACGCACTCTGCTGTGGGACGCTCGGAGACGCTTTAATCAGAGCAGAGGTGCATCAGATCTGGAGGATGTGGATTGTGTTTCATTACGTCATTTCAAAACCCTGTAAGCAACGTAAAGTTCAACAAGCGATGTTCTCGTCCAGCGGGAAATGAAATGTTCCACGAGCGACGTTTTCCCCCGAAACGTCCAACTGATTTTTTCCAGTGATGCCGTGAAAGAACGTGTCTTATCCAAGTCTCGAACTCTGAATGTAGAATTCCGGAATCTCAGAATGTTTTTGGCCAGAGCTGTTGGTGTTACTTATGAGCAGTCCTTAGTTAAAGGAAATAGACCAAAGTTAAAGGGATGTTTCAGGATTTTTGACGTTTCCTCGTTATCCAGAGCAGTGGTTCTCAACCTGGGGGTCGGGACCCCCAGGGGGGTCGCGAGACAAATTTTGGGGGTCGCCAGATCATGTATATAAAATGTACATACTTCTTTTACTTTCTTTTAGCGTATATTATAATATTTTATTGTCGCATGTGTGTGCTATTTTACCAGAGTGCCATTATATGTTCGTAATTTGATGAATTTTATTTTAGCCATTTGTTTTTTTCTTTGTTTTTTTAACCCCTTAACTCCCGCCTGAACCGAGCACATTTTCTCCAGTTTGGCTTTGCCCCAGTCCAAAAGCTTCTGGAAAAAAGCTGTGAAAACATTGACAAAAAAGTGACGAAAAATTTATGAAAAAATACCAAAAATGTGACAAAAAAAGGACAAAAATTTGATAAAAAATGGATGAAAAAATAACAGAAATGTGACCAAAAAATGACAAAATGTGACAAAAAAATACCAAAAATGTGATACAAATTTGACAAAAAAAATGACAAAAAAGTTACAAAAATGAGTTGAATACCCATTAAAAAAATGATGGAAAAAAAATCTGATGACGTGAGGAAAAAGATCCTCTCGGTTCAGGCGGGAGTTAAGAGGTTAAGAATTATGTCGGCAAATGTTCCGATTTCTCACGGTGTGACCCGGGCGGGGGGTCACGAACCCCTTTAACTGTTATAATGGGGGTTGCTGATTTCTGGAGATATTTATTTTTTTTGTAATTCATGCAGTTCTTATATTTTAAGAGTTTCGTGGCGCTAAGCTAGTGCAAGGCTAGTGCATGTCTATGGTATCAGCTAGCCTGCGTTAAAAACAGTGTGACCCACAGAGCACCTGAGGCAAATCACTTATAACACCAGACTAACCATATAAATGTCTGTGTCCATAGAATCATGTTTGGAATATAACTGACCTGCATCACATGAATGATCGCATTTTGAGGGACTATTTTCTAGCAGATCACTCCGCCGCTGCGTAGCTTATACGACCACGAAGCTGATGCTGCTCAAATATAAGTTATTTTAAATGCAAAATGGTTCAAATTCACTCCTGCTCTCAGAGTTTGAGCTCGCAGTGAGAGTCTGTGACAGAGCGGGAGGTCAGCGCGTGGAGGACGCCGTGGACGCTGCCCCAGATAACGTCCTCCAGAGGCTCCTCCAACAGTCCCGCCCCCCGGCCGACTGCCCCCCCCCCCCGCGCGGTCGGTGCGGCCGGGCTGTAATCACGGGGGAACAGGCGGCTCCGGCTCCCACATGAGGGAGAGCACGGTGGGCTGCGGGCTGAGGCCGAATCAGCCAGATTGTGCTTTTACAAAACCACGAGGAACAACATCTGAGAGGACGGAGAGTCGAGTCTGATCAGACGCTTCCCCTTTGGAGACGGGCAGAACCAGAACCAGAGCCGCTTTGATTCATGGGTTTCTGAGCCGACTCTAAAAAACTGCAGAGGTTCATCCATCAGGGAAAAACATATACTTTTAGAGACCACGTGTTGTTGCCTGTTATTTATATAAAATTAAAGGAACAGGCCACCGTTTTTCCATACTGAGATATGTTCTTACCTGAGCTGTGACGAGTTCTTTAGGACCTGTCTGATCTTCAGTCACGTAAACACAGACGGCGTTAGCATTTAGCCTCTCCCTCTCTCCTCTATAGCTCCAAAACAGGTCAAGATAGAAGCTACCAAGCTCTTCCACGTTTTCCCTATTTAAATATGGTTACGTGAAGTGTTCCACTACAAAGTATAATCACACACAATTAAACAATGTGGATTTTCTAAGCGGATAAAAGGGGGGACTATATTGTAAGGCGTAATAACACCAGGAGTAGTTCGAAATCCGCGCAGTAAAGTGAAGATTACTGCGCGGATTTCTATGTGTTTTTAATGCAGGCTAGCTGATACCATAGACATGCACTAGCCTAGCGCCACAAAACTCTTCAAACAAAAGAACTGCATGAAAAAAAATATATCTCCAGAAATCAGCAACACTCTGGATAACGAGGAAATGAGGCCCCTTTAAGTTTGTTTGTTTGTTTGTTAACTTTATTGTCCCCGTAGGGAAATTATTAAGTTATCGCCCAGCCCTAATAAGTATCACAAAAAGTATTGTTAAAGTACGGGGAAAGAACCATAGTAACGTTCCCCAGCGCTAGTGGGAAGTACTGCTGTGAGGAATAGTCTGATAACAGCAGGATGGTGTATCTGTCCACTGAGAGTCCGCTGTAAACGACTGGAGCTGTCATGTGAATGCGGGCGCTCGTGCTGGAGCCAGATCGCGGTCGCTCCTCGTTGGCGTCGCTCCTCGTTGGCGTCGCTCCTCGTTGGCGTCGCTCCACGGCCGTCGCTCGGAGGCAGATGTGATGGAGGCAGATGTGATGGTCCAGTGAAACGAGCTCCTCAGTAACACACAGCGACTGCAGACCCAGCATCGTCAGCTTCTATTTGCCCCGACCCGGCTCGATGTGACCCAGAGGCGGGGAGGGCGGGGCAGTGACGAGTGTGTGTGAGACCAGTGTGTGAGACCAGTGTGTGTGGGCAGTGACAGTAAGTGCTGATGCTGAGGCGTTACGTCAGCTTTTCCAGAGTCTTGGAGTAAATGCAGTGACTGTGCGAGGAGCGAAACAGGCCAGATCAAGCTGATTCCGGTTAGATGTAAACGCACAGGCGGTTCTCGTGCCCCTCGGCAAGACACTTGACTCTCTGTGCCCACCGCAGTCAGAGGGACGAGAAGAGCATCCACATAAACATCAGCTTTGTTGTAGGGTTTGGGTTCTACCTTTTCTCCACCATCAGCTGCAGTCACTGAAGTAACCCTAGAACACGACTGCCGGGTGTTTTTCCCCCAAGCAAATACATGTATGTGATTTTCATGATGCTGTGTTTATCTGCGTGTCCTGGGTCTCTGAGGAGCTTCAGCTTTGTCTTTGACAGCTAGGGCAGGGTTAGTGTATTTAATCAGGCTCTTACCCCCTAAAAGGATGACATTCAGCACTGCCACATTCATATTAAAGCCTGTCTTCTCACCGGTTCATCCAGACTCAGCCACATCACGCCCGTCCTCTCCTCCCTGCACTGGCTCCCGGTCCGTTTTCGGATTGATTTCAAAATTTTAATGTTTGTTTTTAAAGCCCTCCGTGGTCTCGCTCCGTTATATCTGACTGAGTTTGATCAGCAGAGTCTCCGGTCTCTGAGGATATGGTTCTGGACGTGCCCAGGTCCCGGTACAAACAGTGCTTTGTACCGGGCTTTCCTGCCCCTCAGTCTGCGTGTTCTCACTGAGCCGTCCCTCTTTAAGTCTAGATCGAAGACACATCTTTTCAAACTAGCTTTTAAGACTTAGATCGCACTTATTTGATTGATTGATTTTTTAATATTGTTTTATCGTTCTGTGAAGCACTTTGGTCTTCCTTGTGTTGTTGTAAGGTGCTATACAAATACACTTTGATTGATTGATTGATTGATATTACGACTTCAACTCCAGCTTTGCTCCTGTCGCAGAGTTCGTGTCTCTGGCCTCACAGTAAGTGAGAAACACAGAGTTATTTTAGTCAGAATCAGACATATTTAGTTTCTGTCTCCTGTGACTGTTTGTGCCGAGGACACTGAGCTTCACCAGAGAAGTCTCACATGTCCCAGGAATGGGTCGACCAAAAAACAACTTTACATCTTCACTATTAAAACTCACCCGGCGTTAGTGATGGTGTTTTGCATTTGAGCGATGTTGTTCCAGGGTTAAAGCAGAGCGAGTGTTGAGGAGACTGAGAGGGACTGAAGGCGGGGCACTGCAGGTGATATCAATGTGAAAGCTTTGCTGTAGATGACTGATATAAATACTATGGATGCACCAATCCAATACTGGTATCGGATATCGGAGCCGATACTGGAAAAATACGATATTGGGTATTGGCTACAAATATCCGATACTGAACCGATACCAGTTTTGATTCTCACCGCTTTCAAAATCCAACTTTCACCAAGTAAATCTCAGTGAATATGGACAAGCTGTAATTCAGAGTTAGTTTTAACCTCTGCAAATGTATTACTAATCAAGACTGGGACAGAAACTAAGATAGAAATATCTAAAGAAGCCTAATAAAATAACATATCGACTGCTGGAGCGTCAAGTGTTTGTATTTTAGTTTGTGAAACTATGAAGAGTCGTAATGATCAGGTCACTTTAGGTCAGGGAAATCCAAACATTAGCTCGGGAGCTGCCAGTGACTTTCTGCATCTCTATACGCATGATAATTCAACTTTAAGATGCATTTTCTGTTTGTTCTGAACATGCTGAACAGCTGGGTCAATATTGTGTTAAACTCAAGTCATTTTCTTAGAAATACCATCGTGGCTACTTATTCTCCAGAGTGAAGTCCACCTAAGTCGCATTTTACACAAGTGTTTCTAAAGCATCAGTATCTCTCCGATGTCTTGCTTGTGTAAAAGGAGCTCGTCAGGTGTTAAACGGTTGGCGCCCCCTGCTTTAGATGAGCTGTTTATATTAACGCAACCTCAACGTTTCAGGGTAAAAAAGTCCACACTGCAAAAAGTAATGAACTAGATCAGTATAAACATCTCGATTTGAGCACAATAATCAACATTTTAGCTGTTTTGACGAGTTAAGAAGTTGTTGGGCATTTGTCCTGGATTATTTCACTTGTTCTGAGATGTTTCTGACTCGTTTCGATACATTTCGTCCTTATTTCAGGTCATTTTCTTTGCCAATGGGGAAAGAAAATTGGTCTTATCTCATTGGCAGTTTTACTTTCTTATTTCAAGCGAGATTCACCCTAGAACTGGTCTGAAATGTCCTCAAACAAGCAAAGCAAACTCGGTCCGATCAGGAAAAGTGTCTAAATGAGTGAAAACTGCTCAAAACAAGAAACATTTCCTCAATTCAACTCATTTAAGCCAATGCTTGATATTCACTTTTTTAGAATTTGATTTTAACTAATAAAAAACGATCAAATCTTTTATCAGGTCGTGCCAGTTGTATCATGAGACGACAGCACAATATGTGGCATTTTTTGAAGAAGTATTTGCCACTTTTAGATCAAGACTCACAGTTTATCCACTGGAGCATAAACGCTTCGAGAAAAGACTGAAAATATGAACTGCTGCACTAAATACAAACCGTTTGGTCTAAAAAACATGGTGATTTACTAATTACAACCATTCATACAACATAAAAACAGTTTACTCTGCGTTCGTCTTGACCGTCTGACCTCGAGCTTCTCAAAGTTTGTGAAATCAGAGACGCATGAAAGTAATATCTCAACGAAATGAAACAATAAGACACATATTAAGCGGAGACTTAATGAGCCGTCCTTTTGATGTGCACGGAGACTGAGCGCGGTATTCGTCCCGATCTGAAAATCCCTCGTGACTTTCACCGAGAGGGAAGAGAGCATTAGACACAGGGCTGGAGATGAAAGCCGCCCGTAATAGAAAAATAATCAGAGATCCCGGGGACGACACGGGGGAGCTGCACCGCCACATTCCTGCCTCCCCCCAAAACCCCCCAAAACCCCCCAAATCTGCAAACAAACGGGCCAGATGATTTCCCCAGACGGCTCTCGGAGAATCGCCCCGGGCGTCGGGGGCGTCGGGGGCGGAAACGGCTGAGACGAGCCCAATAACGGAGCGTATGTAGCGTATGTTCATCAGCTCGGGCGGCGATGAAGATCAGGGCTTTTAGAGAGGAGCGTTACGGCAACGTTAGAGGAACCTGAGAGAGGCAGAATGGGATTTATTTGACCCGTAATGACACAGGAAACATCCCATGGGCGCAGCGGATCAGTGGTTTCAGCCGGCAGTGACTCAGCGCAGACAAACTGGGCCAGTCATCTCAACATCGCAGCATTAACACTTTTAAGGCAAGCAGGTGAATAGGGAAAAGAATTACATTTAGACAGATCAGACTTAGGGCCTGATCTTGTGCATCAAAACGGAGACGATAGCGTGACATGTTGCCTCAGTAGCAGCACTTTGTGATCTTGTCACTCCAGACTTAGCGCATTTAAGTGGGTGGAGACACACATTTCCTCCAACCAGATGGACTCCGCCTCCAGGAGAGCGGGTGTGTGGTTGTGTGGTTGTGTGGCAGGAGAGCGGTTGTGTGGTTGTGTGGTTGTGGGGGGTGAACATGTGCTTTTGTTTTGCTTCGCGTTCACGCCGAGCGCGGCCGATCCGCCACAGCGGACGCTGTAGCTCTTTTTCTCTGGAGACGTGAACATGGTTTAGCTCACGATGGGGTAAATAAAGTTTTTAGTTTGACCTGTGAGAGCCTTATGCTCCGTCCACACCAAGCTCGATTTGGGGCCTCCAAAGCGTCAGGTTTACATTTAAAATACATGGAGGACGCGCCTCCAGGGCGTCGAGCGCGTCCGACGCTCGAGTTGGGAAATGTTGAACTTTTTGGCGAAATTCGCGAGCGTCGACCAATCAGGAGCTTTCTCCCACAGTGACGCACGTTGTAGCTGAGCCACCGGGGCAGATTCTACGCCAGCCCCACAGATGACGTAGCTTCTTTGTGAACCGGAGCTACAGCCGCTCTGGGACTTTTTTTTTAGAAAGACACATCAGTGCTTCTTTATCTAAACACCAGGATTAAAAGCGGCGGAAGTACCGTTGAAAGCGACTCTCGTCCGAGCGCAGCTCCTGGAGCAAATGGTGAAACTCGCCAAACTGAGAACACCTTCGGACGATCTCATGAATCCAGACACGGCGCCGACGAGCCCGTAGACGACGTTGTCTGGCTTTATGAAGCAATAAAAGCCAAGCCACTCTCTCTATGTCATCCATGTTGATAACTGACAACGGCAACAAGATGCTCCTCCCAACGCGCTCCACGACCACGTTCTTGACGCGCGTCGAGAGCGTCTTGACGCTTGGTGACGAGCGTCTGACTTGAATGAGCACAGGTGTTCAACAACGGGCGTGACGCGCGTTTTTGACGCCCAAATCGAGTTTGATGTGGACGGAGCATAAGGCTTAAGAAAGAACGCAAGACAGCGCAATGTAAACCAGGAAGTGAATGTCAGCCGTGTTTCCATCAGTGCAGTCGCCTCCTCTTGTGACGCCCCCTCACAGGTGGCGGAGGCCAATGGCACATATAGCGCCGCCCCGTGCGCCGCCACAAGATCTGGCCCTAAGACTTTAGCTGAGCATTACTGATGTAAGTATGAGGGAAAAATGTATTGACATTTTATGCATAAAAATGGCCAAAATTGACAATAGTTTTCAGCTTTCATGCACCAATGATCCAGTCCGTATGATCCAGTCCTTATGATCCAGTCCTTATGTTCCAGTCCTTATGATCCAGTCCTTATGATCCAGTCCTTATGATCCAGTCCGTATGATCCAGTCCGTATGATCCAGTCCTTATGATCCAGTCCTTATGATCCAGTCTGTATGATCCAGTCCGTATGATCCAGTCCTTATGAACCAGTCCATATGATCCAGTCCGTATGATCCAGTCCGTATGATGTCACTTTGAAGAGGTCATGAATGTGTAGAACCTGCTGGACTCTCGCTGACACACACTGCCCAGCTTGTCCGCTCTCTCACTTCAGAGGAAAGCATGACAAAAATTTGGTGACAATTTCCTAAACCATTTGGGAGCGGGGTCGGCCTGAAGAATGCCGCTTCTGTCCCGCCGCTCCACTCGACTGAAGACACAAAGCGTTCTGTTGTCCCGCCGGGCTCCGCCGCAGTGTCACTTGACCGGCATCCTCACCCCGGCGTGATAATCCAGATGTAACACACTGCGGCGGCGGAGATGACCTCTTTGTGGAGTGCATGAGGAGCCGGATTGTTTTTTTCTTTGTCCCGCGGGCTTCGGACGGCCTCATGTGATCAGGCCGGGCTGCGCCGCACAGGCCTGGAGAGAATCTAAACTGTAAGCAGTGTAGTCAAGGCCGTGGGAAGCCAGGGTGCTGAGGGCGCTGGTGGATAGTTTGTGAACTGCAGGCAATATTAACCCCCTTAACTCCCACCTGAACCGAGCACATTTTCTCCAGCTTTACCCCAATCCAAAAGCTTCTGGAAAAAAGGTGTGAAAATAGCGACAAAACTGAGACGAAAACAAGGATGAAAATGTGACAAAAGTGAGAAAACATTGACAAAAAAGTGACAAAAAATGGACAAAAAATGGACAGAAATTGACCAAAATTTGACGAAAAAGTGATAAGCATTTGACCAAAAAATGTGAATAATTTGACGAAAAAGTGACAAAAAATTTACAAAAAATGACAAAAATGGACAGAAATTTGACAAAAAAATGGACGAAAAAGTGAGAAGAAATTGACAAAAAAAATTCGAATAATTTGATGAAAAAGTGACAAAAAAGTCACGAATATTTGACAAAAAAGTGAGAAAAATTTGACAAAAAAGTGAGAGAAAAAAATGGACAAAAAAGTGAGAACAATTTGACAAAAAAATGTGAATAATTTGACGAAAAAGTGACAAAAAATGGACGAAAAAGTGACAAAATGTTTTAAAAAAATGACAAAAATGGACAGAAATTTGACAAAAAAATGGACGAAAAAGTGAAGAAATTGACAAAAAAATCGAATAATTTGATGAAAAAGTGACAAAAAAGTCACAAAAATTTGACAAAAAAGTCACGAAAATTTGACAAAAAAGTGAGAAAAAATGGACGAAAAAGTGACAAAAAATTTACAAAAAATGACAAAAAGGGACAGAAATTTGACAAAAAAATGGACGAAAAAGTGAGAAGAAATTGACAAAAAAAATTCGAATAATTTGATGAAAAAGTGAGAAAAAAGTCACGAAAATTTGACAAAAAAGTGAGAAAAATTTGACAAAAAAGAGAGAAAAAAAAATGGACAAAAAAGTGAGAACAATTTGACAAAAAAATGTGAATAATTTGACGAAAAAGTGACAAAAATGAGTCGACTGCCCAACAAAAAAAGTAATGAAAAAAAATCTGACGTGAGGAAAAAGATCCATTTAGTTTTGTAGGTCTTTCAAATGAGGCGTTACACTGGCCTACAGGATTTGGGTAAAGCTGAACTGGAGAAAATGCTCTCAGTTCAGGCGGGAGTTAAGAGGTTAATCAATAGGATTTATGCTCAGAAAAAGTATTTTGGGGTAAATTTTGTCCCAAAACTGACACGAAAACAATGATGGAAATGTGACAAAAAAGCGAGAAAACATTGACAAAAAAGTGATGAAAAATTTATGAAAAAGTGGCAAAAATGTCACAAAAAACGTACAAAATGTGATAAAAAATCAAAAAAAAAATGACAAAAATGTGACAAAAAAATGATAAAAATTTGACAAAAAAATGACAAAAAAATGACAAAAATCTGTCAAAAAAAGACAAAAAATTGATAAAAAATTGACGAAAAAATTACAAAAATGTGACAAAAAAATGACAAAAAATACAAAAATTTGATAAAGATTTGACCAAAAAAACAAAATTTGATTAAAAAAAATTGACGAAAAAATGAAAAAAATTTGACAAAAAAATGGACGAAAAAGTGAGAAAAATTTGACAAAAAATATTTGAATAATTTGACGAAAAAGTGACAAAAATGAGTCGACTGCCCAACAAAAAAAGTGCTGAAAAAAAATGTGACGTGAGGAAAAAGATCCATTTAGTTTTGTAGGTCTTTCAAATGAGGCGTTACACTGGCCCACAGGATTTGGGTAAAGCTGAACTGCAGAAAACGCTCTCGGTTCAGGCGGGAGTTAAGAGGTTAATAAACAGGATTTATCCACAGAAAAAGTATTTTGGGGGTAAATTTTGTCACTCAGCGCCCCCTCACTAAAACATCTCCCCACGGCTCTGAGTGCAGTTCCACGTGAACGTCCTGAGCTTTAATGTTGCGCAGTACAGAATGTTTACGCTTGGAATCCGTCCATCTGTTTGGAAAGACTCCATCTGTGCGAGATTCTGTGAGGCGTAAGAGTCGTGCGAGCTCCGTCTGCCTGTCCGGGGGTTTAGTGTGAGGTTTGGGTCGGTTGTGACGGAGGGAAAACTCCAGTGAAAACAGAAAACATGATTTATGGAGCTCATGTTAAAGGGCTTTTCACACGTGCAACACTTTTGTCTTTCCAGTTTGATCCAGACCACAAAACGTATCTCGGTTTTTCTTTTTCTTTCTGCGGACCAAGCCTTTAGGTGGAGGGACGGTTTTCTTTATCGTTAAAAGACAAAGGGGCGGACCCTCCAGTGTTTGGGATATAGTATAGATCCAGACGGCATCGTGTCATAGAATGAGGGGGGAAATTAAATATTTAGGGAAACACAATTTTCCACTTTTTTTTAGCCATTTTCTGGTGGAATATCAACTCATTTCCATCCATTCATCCATCCATTTTCTTCCGCTTTATCCGGGGCTGGGTCGCGGGGGCAGCGTCTCAGCAGAGATGCCCAAACTTCCCGATCCATGTGAACACCACACTCACACTCACTATTTACAACAAATATAAAGTACAGTAAGTCTTGTGTAAATTGGGCCCATATGGATATTTTCTCTCACAACATGCTTCAACACCTGCAAATTCCCATGCTCCTTTCACACAGTGTTAGTTTTGTCGACTAAAATATTAAGTCTTAATTTTAGTCAAAGTGATATTTTTGTGACTAAAATTGGACTAAAACTAAATTAAAAGTTTCTCATGAGACTAAAACTGTGACTAAAATGTCCAGATATTTTATTCGACTAAAATCATCCAAACTTGTATTGAGCGTCTGAAAGAGCCTCAGATCATGTTTAAAGGATCAGCTCTGAGCTTTGTTCATGTGGAGCAGAAACATGAAGCAGAGGAACAACATTAAACATGATTAGAATCAATATTATCAATGCAAAGTCCACTCAATTAACATGCATTTTTAGTCGACTAAAACTAGACTAAAATTGAATTATTTTTTTTGACTAAATCTCGACTAAAATTAAAATACATTTTAGTCAAAAGACTAAAACTAAAATAAAATATGTTGTCAAAATTAACACTGCTTACACAGCCAAACCTTTAAGGCCTGTTCATTCTCCACAAGACGTGCTGCTGTGGCCACGCCCCCTTTTTCAGCCAAAACAATCAAGGAATACCATACCATACCATACCAACTTTATTTATAAAGCACTTTAAAAACTGTACAGTTGGCCAAAGTGCCGCACACAGAAACAGATACAAATATTTACAGTAAAAAATAATATGAGGTAAGACGTACAACAACAGCAGCAACCTCAATTTGCGTTAAACGCCAGAGAAAAAAGGTGCGTTTTTAGGAGATTTAAAAACAGGAAGGGACTGGGCCGGTCTGATCTCTAATGGCAGCTGGTTCCACAGCCGCGGGCCGGCAACAGAGAAGGCCCGATCTCCCCGAAGTTTGCGCTTGGTTTTTGGAACAACCAGTTGCAGCTGATCCGCTGACCTGAGAGCACGAGAGGGGGCGTAAGGCTGAATCAGGTCAGACAGATAAGTGGGGGCGAGGCCATTCAGACTTTTAAAAGTAAAGAAAAGAATTTTGAAATCAACTCTAAATCTGACTGGGAGCCAATGGAGAGAAGCTAAAACCGGTGAGATCTGGTCATGTTTCCGTGTCCCTGTTCAAAGCCGAGCTGCAGCGTTCTGAACGAGAGCGCCCCCTGGCTCACACCAGCGTAAAGGCCGTTACAGTAATCCAACCTGGTCGTTACAAAGGCATGTATTACAGTCTCAAAATGCTGCCTTGCTAAAATGGACTTCAATTTCGCCAGTTTTCTCAAGTGGAAAAAACTGGACTTAACGACTGCGTTGATTTGTTTCTCAAATTTGAGTTTGAATGACAGAAATAAAACGAGCCATTTGAGCTCAAACTATTATAAAACGTATCAGTCACGGTATCGAAAACATTTTGAAGATTAGCTTCATGTTTAGCCACATCTCCCGCTGGTTTATTATGTTAGAAAAGTTTACCTCCGTGTCACTCAGTAAAACCACGTCTGTGTAGCTCTCAGTCGTTCAGGTTTTGTCCATCCAGGAAGCTTCACTGAACACAGGAGCTGCGAGAACATCATTCCCATCCTTGTTTGTATGTTTTTCACTGCTATCATGAAAATATCCAGTAGTTTCATGGTTACATATTATATACATATAAAAAAAAATAATCTAGGTCATGTTTTGCAGTTCATATTTCAGTCTCTTCTGCCTTTGTTTGAGAAGCACAATCTTCCCTCGATGTTGATTTTACTTTGACACATTCCAGCGCTCGTAACTTCACCCGAGATATTTGACATACTTTCCGTTTGCGCCGTTGGTCGAGCGCCATGAAGTACATTTAAACACATCCTGCATCTGCTTGTGAGACGCTGCCAGGTTTGGACAGATCCACCTGTGGCCGTAAAACTGTCCTGGTTTTCCCTGCGTCTGGTTGTGCTCGGGCCAGAGGGATGGACGGCAGACGTTTCCTCTCATCCTGGTCCCGGGGTCGGCCAGAGAGGCTTTTTTCAGGAACACTGACACATGATGGAAATGTCTCCTTAAAGGAACAGGCCACCGTTTTTTCCACACTGAGATATGTTCTTACCTGAGCTGTGACGAGTTCTTTAGGACCTGTCTGATCTTCAGTCACGTAAACACAGCGCAGACGGCGTTAGCATTTAGCCTCTCCCTCTCTCCTCTATAGCTCCAAAACAGGTCAAGATAGAAGCTACCGAGCTCTTCCACGTCACATTTTTGTCATTTTTTTGTCATTTTTCGTCAATTTTTTGTCAAATTTTGGGAATTTTTTTTGTCACATTTTTGTTATTTTTTGTCATTTTTTTGGTCATTTTTTTGTCATTTTTTGTCATTTTTTGTCATTTTTTGTCATTTTTTGTCACATATTTGTCATTTTTTTTTGTCATTTTTTGTCATTTTTTTGTCATTTTTCGTCATTTTTTGTCACATTTTTGTCATTTTTTTTGTCGTTTTTTTGTCATTTTTTGTCATTTTTTGTCACATTTTTGTCATTTTTTTCGTCACATTTTTGTCATTTTTTTGTCATTTTTCGTCAGTTTTTTATCAAATTTTGGGAATTTTTTTTGTCACATTTTTGTTATTTTTTGTCATTTTTTTGTCTTTTTTTTGGTAATTTTTTTGTCATTTTTTGTCATTTTTTGTCATTTTTTGTCATTTTTTTGTCATTTTTTGTCATTTTTTGTCACATTTTTGTCATTTTTTTTGTCACATTTTTTGTCATTTTTTGTCACATTTTTGTCATTTTTTTGTCATTTTTTGTCATTTTTTGTCACATTTTTGTCATTTTTTTTGTCACATTTTTGTCATTTTTTTTGTCTGGTTGTGCTCGGGCCAGAGGGATGGACGGCAGACGTTTCCTCTCATCCTGGTCCCGGGGTCGGCCAGAGAGGCTTTTTCCAGGAAGCTTTTCAGATTCGGGTGAAGTCGAACTGGAGTAAATACGCTCGGTTAAGGCGCGGATTAAGAGTTTAATGTTGTCGTCTTGATTTTCGGTGATATAGTTGCAAGAAAACTGGAGCTTATTGGAACACTAGCGCTACAGTTACAGGATTCTTGGAGCGGCTGAATTGGGGAAAAACGTCTTTCTTTTGGACTGAGCTGTGGCCAATGTGAAAGGAAACATGAGGCTTATTACAGCGACCACGGCTGATGCTCTTCATCAGGAGGTCAACACTGACACATGATGGAAATGTTAAAGGAACAGGCCACCGTTTTTCCACACTGAGATATGTTCTTACCTGAGCTGTGACGAGTTCTTTAGGACCTGTCTGATCTTCAGTCACGTAAACACAGCGCAGACGGCGTTAGCATTTAGCCTCTCCCTCTCTCCTCTATAGCTCCAAAACAGGTCAAGATAGAAGCGTCTCTTATTGGGATGTTGTTATTCCCACTCGGCGGGAGGCGTGGCCACACTGACAGGAGGCGTGGCCACACTGACAGGTTTATTGCTTATATCAGTGTGGCCACACCTGGGAATAACAACATCCCAATAAGAGACGCATCAGGCACGTCGGGAGACGCCTCTGACGAAGACGGAAGTAGTTCCTTGTCCGTCGAAACGTGTAAGGTAAATTGAACAGCTTTGTTTGTTTCAACCTAGTGTCTTTTAAAAAGAAACCAAAAAGTTTATCACTCAAGAAGACACAATGAATGTAATAAAAGAATTCTGTCAGACTCCCCCAGGGGGCGCTGAAGCTACAAACGTAGTTTCCACCACCGAGTGTGGAGTGAATGTACAATTGTCTCATGTAAAGCGCTTTGTGACCAAGTCTATGAAAGGCGCTATATAAATAAAAATCTTCTTATTCTTCTTTGTTCATGTGGAGCAGCTCCATGAAGCAGCGGAACAAGATTATGATTATAATTAATATTATAAAGGAAAAGTCGACAAAAATGTACTAAATTTACTTGCAATTTTAGTCGACTAAAACTAGACTAAAATTGAAGATATTTTTTTGACTAAATCTTGACTAAAATTGAATTACATTTTCGTCAAAAGACTAAGACTAAATTAAAATATGTTGTCAAAACACTGGGGGCGACTTTGGTCCTTCTTGTTCAGGCCGTTGGTCCAGTTTATCATTGAGGTGAACTGAACACCTAGGTACTTTTCCTCTCCTGACCGGCCCATCGATACGGCCCGTCCTCGTCTGACCCGCCTCCTCCTTGGATTTCTTGAGCAGTAAAGTGATTCCGTCTCTCCGGGAACGCGACGTGCCGCAGCCTTCACTTTCTGAAGTCTTTCTCCGTGTGATGAAATGAAAGTGTCACCGCTCCTTCCTCCGTCTGACCTCGCCCGCCCCCTCCCCGGTCCCAGCACCGCAGAGGAACATGTTCTTCCCCCTCCAAAACGCCGGGACCGCTGAGGGATTCGCTCACAGTGACTCACAACCCGAGGGCGCGTCCAGAGCCGAGGAGACTCTATTCCAGGACTCGTCTAAGTGGAGGAAACTCAGACCGGATTCCAGGGAATGTGAGGCGGGAATTTGTCAAGGCAGGAACGCGATTAAAGCTCGTGTGTAAGAACGAAGTGTATCTGTGGCCGCGCTGGAACGGGACAGTGAGGTCTGGGGTGACAGATTTAAGAAAGTAATGGCCTGTCAGATACTTAGGAGACGTTTTACTGGTTTGCAGATGACGTCAGATCGTCACAGCGGGTCCAGGATTCTGTTAAAGTCCATCAATGGGACGTTCAGATCGTCATTCTTAAAATGTCTAAAGTCAGGCTGATGCAGAGGCTGTGCCCTTGAGCAAGACACACTTTATTAAACCGCAAGCAGCTCAGTAATGTGCTACAACAGGCTTTATATGTATCGTCTAGATACAAGATAACATCAAAACTGCGGTTTGGAAGACATGCAGATTTACAGATTTATCTCCAGTGCCAGTGTGGGGAAAATGGCTGCCAAACATGTTTTTTTTTTTATCTTAGTTGTTTTCAATTGTGAAACTAGACACTCTAACACAGTGGTTCTCAGCCTTTTGGAGCCACGACCCCCATTATAACAGTTAAAGGGGTTCGTGACCCCCACCTGGGTCACAGCGTGAGAAATAGGAACATTAGTCAGCATAATTCTTCAAAAACAAAGAAAAAAAAAACCAAATGGCTGAAATAAAATTCATCAAAGTAAGAACAAATAATGGCACTATTATAGCAAGCAAATAGCAAGCACATGAAACATTCGATTATCTGCTAATGAAAATATACATATTTTATCTAATGATCTGGCGACCCCCCATATTTGTCTCCCGACCCGTTGGGGGTCCAGACCCCCAGGTTTTAGAGTTGAGAACCACTGCTCTAATACACCTGATGTGTGGTTTTGTAGCTCTGTGATGAACAGAACTGAAATAAATGACGGTCAAAAACTTGTATAAAGTCACATCTGGACATTTTATAAATATTATTGCTCTTTGTTTCTTTTTTTTAATCTGAGGGGGCTTGGTGTTGTGGAGTGCAGTGTTTTTAAACCACTGGGCCGTGGCACAATAGTGCGCCGTGAGATATTGTCTGATGTGCCTTGGGGAAATTATCCAATCTCACCTAGTTGTTTTTTTTTTTTTTTTAAACAAGTGAATTATTATCCACAAATAATGTACCGTTTTCGAGTGTCTATGCCGTCTAGTGATCGGCAGAGTAACCATATTATACTCTTTCATATCAGGGAGTTCATTTCTTTGAGACAAGAGAATTAGTGATGTGTTGAGGCTTTGTGGCGAGTGAGACTATACGGTGTTCCTCGCCAAGACACTTTGATGAGAACATTTGCTGCTGGTGCCTCGTGATTATTTCAATGAAAAAAATGTGCCTTGGCTCAACAAAGGTTGAAAAACACTGGTGTAGTGAACAGCTGTAACGCCGACACTTCTCTGGAGCTCGTTTGACAAAGCAGAGCGGCTTCACATCAGAGAACCAGGCTGTTAAAATGCAGAGATCGAGAACACGCGTGTTTGTCAGCAATGTTGTCGTTGAAAATTGACTTTAAACTGAGATATTTTGGCATTTGTCTCTTCACATAACGTTAGTGTCAGAGGAGAGAGGAGTTAATCAGAAAGGAGAGAGTTTTATAAAACACTGATTATCTCAGTTTCTAGAAAAAAACCTGTGATTTTTGCTCAAACTCGCCTCTGTTTAGCTTAGATTTCTCAGGAACCGAGACACGAAGAATTAAACTGTTTTCACCCGGCACTGTTTTGGGCGGCACGGTAGCGCAGCGGTTAGTGCTCTCGCTTCACAGCTAGAAGGTCCGGGTTGGATTCCCACCTGGACGGGGCCTTTCTGTGTGGAGTTTGCATGTTCTCCCCGTGTCTGCGTAGGTTTCCTCCGGGTACTCCGGTTTCCCCTACCACTAAAAACATGCACAATAGGGAAGGATGAATGATGTGTGTGAGTGAATGTGTGGTGGTGTCAGAGGGTCCGTTGGCGCAGACGTGTGTAGTCGCGAAAGCCTCTTCTTCTACTTCTTGTTCTTCTTCTACTTCTTCTTCTACTTCTTGTTCTTCTTCTACTTCTACTTCTACTTCTTCTTCTACTTCTTCTTCTACTTCTTGTTCTACTTCTTGTTCTACTTCTACTTCTACTTCTTGTTCTACTTCTACTTCTTCTTCTACTTCTTCTACTTCTTGTTCTACTTCTACTTCTTGTTCTACTTCTACTTCTTGTTCTACTTCTACTTCTTGTTCTACTTCTACTTCTACTTCTTGTTCTACTTCTACTTCTTGTTCTACTTCTACTTCTTGTTCTACTTCTACTTCTTCTTCTACTTCTTCTTCTTCTACTTCTTCTTCTTGCCTCTTCACATGACAATAGTGTCAGAGGAGAGAGGAGTTAATCAGAAAGGAGAGAGTTTCATAAAACACTAATTATCTCCGAATCTAGAAAAAAACCTGTGATTTTTGCTCAAACTCGCCTCTGTTTAGCTTAGATTTTGCAGGAACCGAGGAACGAAGAATTAAACTGTTTTCACCCACGGAGAGCTTAGAGTCTCGTCTTTAAAAAGAGCCACAGCCTGAGTCCACAGCTATAACATAGAATACACTGTGGTGCTACAAATATCATGAAAAACGGATTGTTGGCGCTCAGTGTGTTAAGATTGTCAGAAGGGGAGAATACATGAAAATATTGGAAGAAATTGGGGGAAAAACAAAGAAAGAAAAGTATCTCCAGATATAGTTTTTTTGAGGATGTTGTTGTGTGGGGAAAGGAAGGGCGGAAATTGGAAAAAAGAGGGGGGTTATATGGAAAAGATTGGGAGAAATTGGGTAAAACAAAAATGAAAAGAAAGAAAGAAATGATGGAACTAACGTTGTATTGTGAGACAGAGCTGACATTAAATTCCAAGCCTAAAAACATGTTCAATAGGTTAGAAAGTGAGTCCAATACATCAAACTTCCAATTGTGTTCAGGTTTTGTTTTGGCAAGTGGGCGAGCTCCCCTTTTCCCCTGAGCGTCCCTCGTCTCCGTCACACAGTGGGCAGCAGACGGGCTGTGGTCAGGCCTCAGGCTCAGGGGCTCTTTCCCAATATCAAACACTGCATTCTTCCTCCAGAGAAGCTGAAGCTGGAGCTGGAGCTGTGGAATCTTGGCCTTTTCCTTCAAACCTAATCATATTGTCATTTGGAATAGTTAGGATATATGTTTTTGGAAGCCGGAGCTGTTGCACAATCAGATAACGTTTTATTATTACTGGAAGCGGTTGTTTTTTATTGTTGTGCGTAACTGCAGCACTCGTCCAGATGTGGAACTGGCTGCGGTAATGAAGTGTCTGTTATTAGATCAGCTGGACGAGAATTTAAAACGTCAGATGGATCACAGGCAGTGAGTTTGATTGAAATGCTCATTGAGATCATGACCAAATCTCAGTCCCAGAAGAGTTTGTCGAGCGTATATACAGTGAGGGGTAAACTCCGGAGCTGGATTCAGCGTTAACCCTGGTTGTGCCGTTCTTCAAAGCTGTCAAAGATTTGATATGACACGAAAAAGGCTGGTTTCTCATCCACATATACAATAGTAAGAGTGTTGCATTAAAGCTGTAATAACGACTAACCAAAAGGTAAATAACTGGTGCCCACGAGTGCCGCATATCGGTGTTTCCTTCCAGGGAAAAGTGTTTCCGGGTTAGTCCTGTTGTGTTGTGATTCTGTGCTGATGTTGTGTCGTTGAGCCTGACTGAGATCCTCGTAATATCTGCGGAGAATGACTCGTAATGGCTGCGGAGATTACCCTTTATTTTTAGTATTTTTTTTTTGTTTTTTTTTTGTCACATTTTTTTGTCATTTTTTTTGTCATTTTTCGGTAATTTTTTTGTCTTTTTTTTGTCATTTTATTTAATTTTTTTTGTCATTTTTTTGTCATTTTTTGTCATTTTTTTGTAATTTTTTTGTAATTTTTTGTCATTTTTTGTCATTTTTCTGTCATTTTTTTGTATTTTTTGTATTTTTTTTTGTATTTTTTCGGTCCTTTTTGTCATTTTTTGTCATTTTTTTGTCATTTTTTGTCATTTTTCTGTATTTTTTTGTCATATTTTTGTATTTTTTTTGTATTTTTTTGTATTTTTTTGTCATTTTTCGTCATTTTTTGGTCATTTTTTTTGTTATTTTTTCACGGAAAAGTGTTTCCGGGTTAGTCCTGTTGTGTTGTGATTCTGTGCTGATGTTGTGTCGTTGAGCCTGACTGAGATCCTCGTAATAGCTGCGGAGAATGACTCGCTCTGAGACCAGCCTTCAGTGACCGGCTAATAACCCACACAAAATAGTCCCGTAGTCTGGCAGATTTAGTGACTTTAGTCAATGAAAAACACATTTATTATAAATGTTAGGTTTGTGGGACCCTGGTATAAGCGGATTAAACAACGAGGAGCCGCGTTAGACGTTATAATGCAGGAGGAACAACACTGTGTCGGGCGTTAGAACCGTCTAACGCAGCTCCGAGGTGTTTAATCCTTACTTATACAACCTATTTTCCTCTGCAGAATAAGTCTTGACTTCAGCCTAAACCCATTTCGCTCAGGCTTCATTTAGCGCTTAGATACTTGAAATAAACGTCTTTCTTATTGTATTATGTTTAAGATCTTTGGAAAACATGTGATCGAAATGTTTGTAGTGATGCTTGGCGCTGACTCCTCCTGTTTTACATGAACGCCTCACACATCCTGAGAGAGAAACCCAGGGTTCACTTTTCTGTATATTACCCATGATCCAGACGCTCCATTTCTGGGTTTGGATGCACCGCCTCAAATGTTTGCTTTAAAAACCCACTGAAGGACAAAACAAAGCTGCCACTTCCTGTTACACTCACTCACCTGATGATGTCACACCGTGCTCCTCCTCGTTGTTCGAACCTTTTCGACTGGGTAAACGATACCAGTCTGGAATCCAAATAAATAAAAGTTTCATTTTCAAGTTTTGATGCTGTTTGGAAAAAGTGGGAAAGAAAATGAAAAAATTGGGTAAAAATTGGGGGGAAAAAAAATTATAATTGGGGAAATTTGGGGGGAAATTTGGGAAAAAACACGTAATAAAATTGAAAAAAAAAAAGTTTAAAAATGGGGATAAAACAGGTAAAATTTGGGGGAAAATTGGGGAAAAAATATGCCCTACCTTTGCAAAAAGTAATGAACTAGATCAGTATAAACATCTCAGTTTGAGCACAATAATCCACATTTCAGCTGTTCTGACTGGTTAAGAAGTTGTTGGGCATTTGTCCCAGATTATTTCACTTGTTCTGAGATGTTTCTGACTCGTTTCGATACATTTCGTCCTTATTTCAGGTCATTTTCTTTGCCAATGGGGAAAGAAAACTGGTCTTATCTCATTGGCAGTTTCACTTTCTTATTTCAAGCGAGATTTACCCTAGAACTGGTCTGAAATGTCCTCAAACAAGCAAAGCAAACTCGGTCTAAATGAGTGAAAACCGCTCAAAACAAGAAACATTTCCTCAATTCAACTCATTTAATGCTTGATATTCACTTTTTGCAGTGTACCTTTGAGTTATAAGACATTACCTGCCCTATATCTCTTTGTTATTCCACTTTAAGAAACTTTATAACTTCTTGTATTGGCAAAAGCAGCTTCCCCTCTCGCTCAGGCAGCCGCACAACAAAACCCGAACACAAACCACTCCACACGTTTGACCCTTTCCTCATGGAGCTGATTACTTATACCTCAGGACCGCGTTAGGGATGTCCCGATGTGTGATATCAGCCTTCAACACCATTTCTGAGTCTTGTTTGTGACCGGATGTGGGAGTGGCTTATTCACCGTGCGTCTCGTCTCTGTTTCCCTCAGGCTTTTGGAAACGCCAAGACGGCCCATAACAACAACTCCAGCCGGTTCGGGAAGTTCATCCAGGTGAACTACCAGGAGAGCGGGACAGTGCGAGGGTGAGAGTTCAGCTCCAGTGTGACGTATGTAATGTATTTCTGTGTCATGTTGATGTGATGTTTGTGATGTTTGTGTTTGCAGAGCCTACGTGGAGAAGTACCTGCTGGAGAAGTCCAGGCTGGTCTATCAGGAGCACAATGAACGGTGGGTCAAAGGCCAAAGCCCCATTCGCACGGGATTAGAAATACAGAGGGAGGTGGGGAAATCTGAAATCACCCTTTAGGACATTGGATAAACTCAGATATTTGTGGGAAAAACATTGTGCATCTAATTACAAAGCATTTGCATCAGTTTCATAAACCTGCAGGTTAGTTTACCTGCAGCTCTGTGACAGTGACCATGAAATTTGATCGTGCCGATAAACTAAAGAATTGAGATTCTAGAAATATGTTATAAAAGTTAGGAATGAGTTTGGACACAACAAACATTGTAATTTAGTGGCTTCCTCTTTCATTGGTTGTAATTTAAATCAGGTCCTTTAAACCACAGTTACTCAACCAACTATTCGGGACCCCCGTCTCTAAACATTAGCATTGATAATGATTTAAGGCGCACCGGCAAAGTGGCACAGCAGTTAGAGCTTGTGCAATTCCCACCTGGACGGGGCCTTTCTGTGTGGAGTTTGCATGTTCTCCTCGTGTCTGCGTAGGTTTCGTAGGTTTTTTTTTTTTTTTTCCGTGCTTTAGCCTTAAGGCCTGTTCATCCTCCACAAGACGCGAGAACTTTGTTCTTGTTCTTGAGGCAAAAAGAACGAGAACAAAGTTGGTCTGGGCTCTGATATTTCACACTCCACAAGACGTGTTGCTGCCGAACTGCCACGCCCACTTTTTCAGCCAAAACAATCAAGGAATTATAGAAATAAGTTTCAAGTTTCAAGTTGAATGGTTTTGTATCGCTCAATATCACAACAGAAGTGGCCTCACAGCTGCACCGAACATTAAGGCAATAAAACAGAGCAATAAATATGACACTTAAAAGTTCAGGTGAATCCAGGCACATATAATGTCCAATAGGAGGCAGCGACGAGCGGCGTGGGCGTCCCCCGTCCTTAGACTCTCCAGCACGGCAAGGAAAAAGTCAAAAACCCGGCAGGAGAAAAGAGAAACCTTGGGGAGAACCACAGAAGGAGAGATCCACTCCCATGGACGGACAGGCTATAGAGACCCAGGGCCGAAGGATCCCTCAGCAGACGGGCCAAGATCACAGACCGTCCAGTCCTCAGATTCCAGAATGCAGGTTCCTCCATTCGATCTAGACAGGCACTCCCGAGGGGGGGGGGACAGGAGACTCCATGTGAATAGTGATGAACAGACTACAGATAAATTAAGTATTGTATCTTAATAAAACAAAGTCTGCAGTAAGAAGAAGAAGACCGCGCTCAGTGGACCGTACTTCCCACAGCAGTGTTCCTCCTCAGGCAGCTTTACTTCGGGCTGTGGGTCAGAGCTTTACCTAACTGACCTGATTATAAGCTAATTCGAAGAGGTACGTTTTGAGCCTAGTCTTAAATGTAGGGACTGTGTCTGCTTCTTTAATGTGAGCAGGGAGTTTAATAAAGCGATGAAATAAAACGAGCCATTTGAGCTCAAACTATTATAAAACGTATCAGTCACGGTATTGCAAACATTTTAAAGATAAACTTCATGTTTAGCCACATCTCCGCTGGTTTATTATGTTAGAAAACGTTATAGTTTACCTCCGTGTCACTCGGTAAAACCATGTTGTTTGACGTCTGTGTAGCTCTCAGTCGTCCAGGTCCATCCAAGAACCTTCACTGAACATGTTGGTGATGTTTCCCTGTGTTTGATGAAGGTCTGAGGTGTAAAACCCAGGCTCTTCTGTTTCCTCTTCGTTCTTCACCAGGACTTTGTTGTCATTCGTGTGTCCTTGTCCTTCAGTGAAGTATTTTACTGCTGTGAGCGATCCTCAGAACTATCCATGTTGTCTCCCATTTTCCACACCGGTGTTCGGACGTAAACATTGGATTCTCGCTTCCCGCTTACGCCAAAATAACCCCGCCCACTAAACATCCAGCCAATCACAGCCAGAGTTCTCGCTGCCCTGCCCAACAAAGTCCTGCTGAACAGGAGCTGCTCTGGGTCTTGTGGAGCATGAGCAGGCCTGAAGTCTTCAGTCCGGTGGTGTGTTCACTCACATGCACTGTCACATTTAGCAACAGAAACACCGTAAATTCTCTAATACTGGCCTGTATTCCATTAGAGGCCGGGGCTTTTATTAGAAACTATAGCAGTAGAAATATTCTCCATGTTAGGAGTTTGTCTCATACTGGTGTAAATGAAAACTCACGTGCAGGAAGTAACAAACTGAACCCGGGCCGAGGGCGGCGCTGCGGAGGAGCTGATCCCAGCGTAACTTTGACACAGATTTAGCCACTTTTCAAACCTCCTGTGACCATATTTGGAAACAGGGCAAATGTCGTGTGACCCTCCAGGGTTTTAATAAAGTCTCCATCGCGTCTTCAAAGCACGTCCAGCTGCTCCGTGTGCAGGTCAGTCCCACGCCTCAAAATAACTCCTCCCATCAGCGCGAGCGTCTCGTCTTCTCTCGGGTCAGTCTCATGATCGATCACAAACACAAACGCTCCGTCTAAACTCGCCTTTTACACGAGATAACAACAAATAATCCGGTCTGCGGTAAAAACGAAACAGAAACCTGCAGCGACACTGATGTCAAAGCTCCGCTAACAGCAACGAAACACTTCCTGTTGTCCCGACAAAATAAAAGGCGTCAATGTTCCAGCCGCTGGGAGAGGGTTTGAAATGTTCATTTATAAATTAACCTGATATTTTAGGTGCAAATGGACACAAATCTCCTTTTTCTTCGTTTTCCTGGTCGTCCGTTTTGCTCAAATAGAAATAAAGGCCTGTCTCTAATTGTGGCCTGGTTCCAATAAAGGCCTGGTCCTGATGCCCTTGAGTAAATAAAGGCCCCGGCCTCTATTAGAGCATTTACGGTATGCAGGTAAAAGTGTCAAAGGAGGAAGTCATATGTTATTTTTACACTGTTCTGCAAAATGGAGCTTATTATTTATGTTTGCTTGTTTTTACCTCCATGTTTTAAACTGTCCTCCCCACGTGTGCCTGTAATCTGTCTGCGGCTGCTGTAATGGTCACATATGTCCGTCTGAGCGGCCCTGACAGTGTGTGTGTGTGTGGGGGGGGGTTTAACCTCGCGGCGGGGGCTCACAGCGGGCCTCGCTCTGCCTCTTATTGAGACGGATCACTGACTGCGGAGTCGGAGAGCGCCCGCCCCTGCGTTTACTCCAGCGGGCAGCGGGACACACAGCTGCTGCTCACTGTCCACCCCCCCCCCCGGCAGCGACGCAAACACGGGACGAACACACGGAGCTCACGGAGGAGGAAACACCATCAGGAATAAACACTGAGGGCGACCAAAAAGGCACTCGTTACACGGAAGCTTTTGATGAGATTGCCTTAATGTTTTCTTGCTTGGGAAAACTGATCATGTGGCGCCTCTAGAGGAGCTTATTGGTAATGCACTTTACTCAAGGAAATGTAAATGAGTAAATTAACGAATTACTAACCAATCTGCAGTGAAAAAGTCAGTCTATGAACCGTCTATTCACTTCAAAAAGTGTGATGAAGAAAATGCCTTGTACTCGTATCGGTATCGGCAAGTACTTAACCTCTTAACTCCCGCCTGAACCGAGAGGATATTTTTCGTCACGTCATCAGATTTTTTTTTCCATTTTTGTAAGTTTTTTCTCATTTTTTTTTTTATTTGTCACATTTTTGTTATTTTTTGGTCAATTTTTTCATCACATTTTTGTCACATTTTAGTCATTTTTTCTTAAATTTTTAGTCAATTTCTTGTCACATTTGTCATTTTTTCCCCCTAATTTTTATCACATTTTTTTCATTTTTTGTCACATTTTTGTAATTTTTTCGTCAATTTTTTGTCAATTTCTTGTCACATTTCTGCCACTTTTTCATCAATTTTTCATCACTTTTTCGTCAATGTTTTCTCGCTTTTTTGTCACTTTTCCATCAATGTTTTCGTCTCAGTTTTGTTGCTATTTTCCCACCTTTTTTCCAGAAGCTTTTGGATTGGGGTAAAGCCAAACTGGAGAAACTGTGCTCGGTTCAGGCGGGAGTTAAGGGGTTAAATCAAAGTACTCGTATCGGTTTTAGAAAAAGTAGTTTCCAGCTTCAACCGGTGGGCCCTGTCACTGTGTCCTTGGGCAAGACTCCTCCCCCTCACCACCTGTGTGACTGCGGTGTGTGTGAGTGATCGGTGCAGACTTCAGTCAGTCTGCCCCAGGGCTGCCGTGGCGACACACAAACAAACCTCCCTCCCTGCTCAGTTCAGTTTTGCTTTGTCTGAAATCACATTGTTGTATTTATGTGGAAATAACCGAGACCAAAGCAGTTCCACATTTAGCTCTGGGTCCGGCCCCAGACGAATGAGTCCGGGGTAAACCGAGGCTGGACCGTAGACGGCACGATGGCGGCGGCGGCGAGGGTAAACACCGCCCTCGCCGCGTCCCAAACACGGCCTGTTTACACGTGTGGCTTCTGCACGCGGGGTGAACAGGAGGAGGCGGGACATGTGGGGGTTTTTACTAACACGCGGATTGTTCTGTCCTGCAGGAACTACCACGTGTTTTACTACCTGCTGGCAGGAGCGAGCGACGACGAGAGGACGGCCTTCCACCTGATGAAGCCGGAAGAGTATCATTACCTCAGTCAGGTACAGGCCGCCGCCGCCGCTGCTGCATGGGTGTGGGTCACGGGTTTGAGTCCCTTCACGTTTGTGTTGGCATGTGTCTGTGTGCTGCTGTGACAGGGCTGAGTCGCCGCGAGTTCCAATACGGATAAAATACTGGTTCTCATTGGGAAACGCCAGGACCCTTTAAGGCGAGACGCTGCAGGTGGATAGGGAAAAAAAATATATTCAGTGATATCAATTTGAAACTTCTGGTGTGCGTTACTGACATAAATATGAGAAAAAAATGTATTGCACGCTTTCTGTCGTTTTACATTTTCACTTAAAAATAAGACATTTTGTGTCTAAAAAGGGTCTAAAGCAGGGCAGGGCCGGTTTTCTTCGTCAAAAGACCAAGGGCCGGACCCTCCAATTGAAGCAATTGAAGTAAAGCGTCACTTTCTACATATTATGCCAGTGTTGTACAACATATACACTGGAAAATGTCCATCTTAAATTAGATGAATGACTTAAAATCGCTTGAAGAAATGTTATGTTTGAACTAATCTAAGATCACATAAAAACACTAATGTCAATGGAACAAATAGAAATCCCACTGAAATTAACTTTTACTGTAAACATTATTTATTTTTCACTTGAATTTGTACAAAATAATCTGAATTAAGAAAAAACTTGCTTGTTCCATTGGCCAGAATAGGTTTCATCTGCTTTAAGGCCAAACCAAATCCACTCAATCTTTAGATTTAATCTCTTAATTCAAGTAGATTTAAGTCATTTCTTCCTTTAGGATTATGGCCTTAAAGGCTGCTCTGCTAAGGCCTTTTAAGGAATTGACAGTATTTTCCACATTTCTAGAGCACTTTAACAGGCATTTGAGCACTGATTTGGGTCATAATATCTCTCATTTAAAAGGGGGGTTTTGGGGGTCCTCTCACAGAGTTTTATTTTAATGGCGCAATGTGGTGCATTCTCACGCATTTTAACAGACTTTGAACAGAATAGGTGCATATTATTTCCCAGTGTCAACTCAATGAAAATGGCTCAAACCTGGTTTAGACCTGGTTTAGTCTTGGTTTATTCCTGATTTAGACCTGGTTTAGACCTGGTTTAGACCTGGTTTAGTCCTGGTTTAGTCCTGGTTTAGACCTGGTTTAGTCTTGGTTTATTCCTGATTTAGACCTGGTTTAGTCTTGGTTTATTCCTGATTTAGACCTGGTTTAGACCTGGTTTAGTCCTGGTTTAGACCTGGTTTAGACCTGGTTTAGTCCTGGTTTAGACCTGGTTTAGTCTTGGTTTATTCCTGATTTAGACCTGGTTTAGTCTTGGTTTATTCCTGATTTAGACCTGGTTTAGTCTTGGTTTAGTCCTGGTTTAGACCTGGTTTAGTCTTGGTTTATTCCTGATTTAGACCTGGTTTAGTCTTGGTTTATTCCTGATTTAGACCTGGTTTAGTCTTGGTTTATTCCTGATTTAGACCTGGTTTAGTCCTGGTTTAGACCTGGTTTAGTCTTGGTTTATTCCTGATTTAGACCTGGTTTAGTCTTGGTTTATTCCTGATTTAGACCTGGTTTAGTCTTGGTTTATTCCTGATTTAGACCTGGTTTAGTCTTGGTTTAGTCCTGGTTTAGACCTGGTTTAGTCTTGGTTTATTCCTGATTTAGACCTGGTTTAGTCTTGGTTTATTCCTGATTTAGACCTGGTTTAGTCTTGGTTTATTCCTGATTTAGACCTGGTTTAGTCTTGGTTTATTCCTGATTTAGACCTGGTTTAGTCTTGGTTTAGTCCTGGTTTAGACCTGGTTTAGTCTTGGTTTATTCCTGATTTAGACCTGGTTTAGTCTTGGTTTATTCCTGATTTAGACCTGGTTTAGTCCTGGTTTAGACCTGGTTTAGTCTTGGTTTACTCCTGATTTAGACCTGGTTTAGTCTTGGTTTATTCCTGATTTAGACCTGGTTTAGTCTTGGTTTAGTCCTGGTTTAGACCTGGTTTAGTCTTGGTTTATTCCTGATTTAGACCTGGTTTAGTCTTGGTTTATTCCTGATTTAGACCTGGTTTAGTCTTGGTTTATTCCTGATTTAGACCTGGTTTAGTCTTGGTTTAGTCCTGGTTTAGACCTGGTTTAGTCTTGGTTTATTCCTGATTTAGACCTGGTTTAGTCTTGGTTTATTCCTGATTTAGACCTGGTTTAGTCCTGGTTTAGACCTGGTTTAGTCTTGGTTTATTCCTGATTTAGACCTGGTTTAGTCTTGGTTTATTCCTGATTTAGACCTGGTTTAGTCTTGGTTTAGTCCTGGTTTAGACCTGGTTTAGTCTTGGTTTATTCCTGATTTAGACCTGGTTTAGTCTTGGTTTATTCCTGATTTAGACCTGGTTTAGTCTTGGTTTATTCCTGATTTAGACCTGGTTTAGTCTTGGTTTAGTCTTGGTTTAGTCCTGGTTCAGTCCTGGTTTAGTCTCGGGTACAAAGTCTGATTAAGCCTTACATGTGGGGGAGTCTGCAAAGAGAGAGGGAACTCTCTCCTTATGCCCAGGGGCCCCTCAGCCTGCTGGGTCCCCTGGGATTGGCCCCTGCATAATCCGGCCTTGCCTCTCGGGGCCTGAGTTACTTAGTTCTGCTTTAACAAAACCTAAAAACTTCCTGAAAAAAGTGTCAATATAGTGATGAAAACAATAACGCAGCAAAATCACAATAAAAACATGATAAAAACGATGCTTGGAAACACGAGGAAAAAACTTTGCTTTGTTGTTTAGATCTTAGCTTTCAAATGAGGCGTTACACTGGCCTGTCACCCTTTTCATGTGGGGGTTAAGAGGTTAAAGGAGGAAACTGCAGCATCTCGCCTTCATGAGCCACAACCAAACAAGGACTGACTTTTTAAATATATAATGAATAATACTATATTTCCCCTTACTCCGCCCACGCCCACACTGAGCCGAGCCGAGCCGGGAATCCCACCCATTCCCCTGAAACACCAGCAGAACTGCACCCGTTTCAGGCTCTGGTTTTCAGCCGTTTCAGGCTCTGGTTTTGGCCTCCGTCCTCCCTCATTCCTCTGGCTCCTGATGAACCCGAACACCCGCCTCCTGAGGCGTCGCCGCGGCGTTTCACAGCCGCCTTATCGCGCGGGTTTGTTTACAGGCGGCAGAGCTCAGACCTGATGAGGCTTTGACTACTCGCTCACACCTTCATGCAGAGGGTAGATGTGCACGTCATGCTTTGTTTGGACACTTTTAAAGCAGATTTAACTTCCTTTACGCTCAAAGAGGCCACAGTGGATTATAAGGAAATGATGTAAAATAACTTTAATAGAACAAGGGAAAGCAATAAAGTAATAGGATACTAAATATTTTAGTTTTTAGTTTTTGTATTGATATGAGCCTTTGTGAAGGTCCATTCTGAAGGTCCAGAGCCCACTTTGATCCATAGACACCACAGCAGTAATAGTAGTAATTCACTCTTTTCAAACAAATTGAAGTTTTATTGCTTTTTTTTCAGTTCAGTTCAGTTTATTCGGTCAAAATTATGACAAAAGATTTACATTCAGTTAAGTATACTTCTTCATAACATAACATACAAAAAATGACCGAAAAGGTATAGGCTGAAGCTAATGCTTATTTTGCCTACCCTTGTCTTTTTAAACTTACAGCACGTGTTTTTGTTAACTTTCCAACATAACAGACATTCAAAAGGATTTTATTATATATATACATATATATATATATGTATATATATACACATACATACATATATACATATACACATTTTAAAGTAAGTTGACAGTCTTAAACAAACTAGTAAACAGAATTAAGGTATTTTTCAAGTATAATACTTTTATACATTCTCTTTAGGTGGAAGAGAGAGGGACATAATTTGAGATCCTCTGTACAGTTATTCCAGAGATCGACCCCTTTAATGGAAACACAAAATCTCATGGTGTTTGTTTGAAATGTTTTCTTTAAAAGACATACAGTAAGGATTTCAGTTGACTTAAACCTGATTTAAAGTCGTACATTTCAACGCCACCTGCTATGACTTTTGTTTGGGTTCCCAAAGTAGCATCCTCAATCTGCGCAATGAAATCAATTAAAAAATAAAAAAAGATCAAGAGCCGTCACCAAATATAAATACTTCAGTAAAAACTATGATTGAGGGTCTCCGGAGCAGCATTAACTCGTTAACTGCCAATGACGTCTATAAACGTCAATTATGTTTTTCAATGGGAACAGCTGCAGCAAAGCCTTGAGCATGTCTGGTGTTAAAATCTTAGTTGTGCTCCTAATGCTGCCACCTGGTGACTCAATAAAAGAACTACAAGTTCCTTTATTGAGTCACCAGGTGGCAGCATTGCTCTTTCGTTTTCTCAGCTTTTTGGGTGATTTCACCTGTTTTCTACGGACGATTACTAGAGAATGGAAAGAGGTACAAACAAACTTTTTTTTTAGATGAAAGAAGAGAGTCTAGTCTTCGCTTTGGTGGGGTTCATGTTGACATAGACCCAGACCTGAATTTTCTGTGGGTCAAAATCCTGCAAAGCCTCCGGCAGTGGAGCTCGCTGATTTGAAAATGTCTGGCAGTCAATGAGTTAAAAAGCAATATAAACCCTTGTGTCACCTTCGCGGGTCATTTTGACCCGCTGTCATGTTCCGGGCATTTGGATGCAAGGTGACACAAGGGGGCGCCCTTCCAACCTTCTCAGTGGAAATGTGAGTTGACTTTCTTCAGAGTGAGACTTTAGATCAGACACCATGAGTGACAGTAACATGAGGCTAAACACAGTGAGAGTAAATAAAACTTTTTTTGATTAGATACATGATTTTGAAATATTTTTCTTTTTGTAATTGTAATAATTATTTCCATACTATTATGTTTTTACTACAGATTTGAGTTTCAGGATATGATCAATCAATCTTTATTTATAAAACACTATTCATAAAACACACACAAAGTGCTTTACAGATTACAACATTTGATATGATGTAATATGACTCTTACATGCAGCAGAAGTCTGAAGTTCTGTCTAAAGCAGAAGCTCCATGACTTCCTTCTTCACTTCTCAGTCTGTGACTGAAGAGCAATGAGGCCTGAGCCTTTTTACTGCAAACAAAGAGCTCACTGTATTTAGCCTCATGTTTCTGTCACTCATGTCTGACCTAAAGTCTCACTCTGAAGAAAGTCAACTCACATTTCCACTGAGAAGGTTGGAAGGGCGCCCCCTTGTGTCACCTTGCATCCAAATGCCCGGAACATGACAGCGTGTCAAAAAGACCCGCGAAGGCGACACGAGAGTTAAATGAATTATGCCAAAATGAAGAACTTAAAAGTCATTAATAAGCGTTCAACTGATTCAAATTGGCGTCAAATCTAGATCTCTTTGAAAATATACTTTGTCCGTGGAGACAGTTCTCTCAGCTTTACAATTTTTTTCACTGCTTACATTTATCAAACACACAAAAAACCCTGGTCTAAAAAACAGCCGTCAGACATTTTACACAATCTTTTACTCCAAAGTTTCCTCCTGTTTGATAGAATGAGCACAGATCTTTCAAATGAAATATGACAAAGGTTTTTGCATTTGTGCCATTGAAAATATTTACCATTTAGCTTTCCATCATGTCAAGTCTCCAATGTTATTCTTTGATTGGCCAAGGCTGAAAGTCCCTTTAAGGCGAGACACTTTAGGTGAAAGTATTGATGTTTCCCGCTGTGGTGGAAGTGGAGATTTGTATCTGTTTTCCTCCCTTTACATCTTAGTTTTCATGTCAGATATAAAAATGATGATGTTTATTTTATGATGTTGTGTCTGCGCGGTGGGGGCGACCCGGAAGTAGAAAGGCCGTCTTTCCCGCGGGTTTTCATTCATAAATATTGACAGATTTGACATCCACGTGTCCTGCTAAGGGGCCCCGTGATGACGCTTTCGCCCAAATATGGTGTTTTTCCATGACAAAAAAATGACAAAATGTGACAAAAATTTGACGAAATGACGAAAAAATGACGAAAAAATGACGAAAAAATGACGAAAAAATGACCAAAAATTACAAAAAATGACGAAAAAATGACGAAAAAATGACGAAAAATGACCAAAAAATGACCAAAAAATGACCAAAAAATGACCAAAAAATGACAAAAATGACCAAAAAATGACCAAAAAATGACCAAAAATTTATTCAAAAAATGACGAAAAAATGACAAAAAATGACAAAAAATGACAAAAAACGACCAAAAAATGACGAAAAAATGACGAAAAAATGACGAAAAAAATGACGCAAAAAATTATGAGCCCTTATAGAAGCTCCCACAGACTCCACACTTTACAGGCTGAGACACAACAACATTCTGAAGGTTTTTTCAGAGGGATTTTTTAATATCGAATTCCTAGCCTGATTTATTCAGCTTTGAAACCAAAAAAAACAGGCGGGATTTGATTTTTTTTCCCCCTATTCACCTGCAGTGTCTCGCCTTAAGAACACTCTCCTCTCAGGTTGCTCTGATCCTGAGTTTGATATTGATCCAGGGAAACGATACAGAATCAACACTACTTTAGTTCTCACTTCTTTTCTGACTTTATGGACTCGCCTCAGCTCTTAACCCCTCGAATGTTTTCTAACAAAGCCAAAGCCTGATCGGTGCATCCGTGAAACCCTTGTAGTGAATGGTTCTTGTGACTGCTGTGATGTTTAACCTGTTGCATGTCCGTCGTAGACCCGTTTGTCTGACCGTCCTGTGTGAGTTTTAAGCTGCTGCTGTTCTAACCCTCGGCCTGGCCCTGCCTGTAAAACTCTGCCTTAACATTTCCAGATGACAAAGAAACCGCACCGATCGCACTGGGACAGTTACTGTGACTCAGAACCGGTCAGTATCAACCCCTGCTTCTGTCTGTTTCCACATCGAGCTTTTAACTCCCTTTACTGTAGTGCTCAGGCTTCCACACACACTGCTCTAGACACTTCATTCAGAACAGGGTTTTGATAAAAGATCACAGTGAGCCAATGGTTCAGGAAGGCACTGAGTTACAGCTATAGGTTATATTCCATTTGTAACCCTATGATAATGTTTATTTGTAAAGCATTGGTTTATTATCAGGTCGGTTTGAATGTTTTCTACACTAGGGGGAAAAAACGCCATTTTATCTTGGAGAAACGGCTTCAAATGTATTTGAATTATGACAAGTAAATGCTGATTTTGAGGAGGTTTGGACTGCCTTGAAATAAGATCGCTTAAAGGGACTAGACCGACTAAAACAATATTTATTATACGGCTCTTCGCAGCGTAAGTAGAAGCTCCGTTGATTTGAATGGGATTTCCCAACGTTCTACCGGTCATTATTTTCTGATAAACGACCTCTGAAAAAAATAATGAGTTGGTGTTTTCATATCACTCCGCACGTACGTAGCAGCGACACTATCTCTGTCCCGTCACTGAGAGAGAAGTCGGGGAATCGCTCGTGAAGTTAGTCTGACTTTCAACTTACCCAGAGATTCACCACCATTCCTCCAACTGCGCCTTCAGCTAAGTAGCTAGGCTAGCTGCTAGCCTTGATGCTTCTAGCCTAGCAAAACGTTGCCGAGCAACGCGCAAACTTTTGTCATGGAAGTCATTAAATAAACCTTTCACCTTCATAAAAGTGTACGAAGTTTATGTTGTGTGTGTTCAGTTGCAAATGGCCGAATAATAAGCGGAAAAAGGTTTAGAACGCTGGTCATTATCGGGAAAATAAGCACCGACAGAGCAAACTGGTTGTTTCGCCCTGAAGGACCAGCATTCTATACATTATCCCTTACACAAAATGTTAAAATTAAGCATTCCCTACATGTTCCTCCATGTCCTAATGTGTAGAATGAGCTCAGACCTGTTCACCACAACAGCCTCTAAAATCCTGCTCTGTCACTCAGAAAGGTGTTCTTTCAGGTCTGAATTTCCGTCATGCACGAGCTTAATATAGAAGCTGCAGTTACACGTATGACCTGAGGTGGCAGTAGTGAGTATAAAGTGGCAAACTTTCATCTAGCTCCTTTAAGGGACAAGTATAAATCACTTAAAATAAAAGAAATTAGCTTCAATTAAATAAGACAAAAACCTTCATTTCAGGAGTTCAAGCATTCTTGTTCCATTTGTAATAAAACAGTTCAATCCAAATCAAAATCAGCTCAAATTCTGATGATTGCAGCACTTTAAGTCCTCTTTGTCTGATAGAAATCTTTTGTTTTATAACATTCCCTCTGACATTCCTTTATCTAAAATGATGGTTGTCCTGAGTAGTGATGCACCGATCCCACACTGGTATCGGACCCGATACTGGGAAAGAAATATGATGTCGAGTATCGATTCCAAATATCCAATACTGAACTCAACTTTCACCGACTAAATTTAGATGAAAATGGTCTGAATATTTTGACCACGGTAAAAAAACACAGCTAGCAGCAGCATCCGAATGCTAACACCTAGAGCAGCTTAGACAGTAATTGGCTCTGTGGTAGGGCTAATTGAAATGTGATTACAATTTCGATTATTACACTAAACGATTACAAAATTAGGATATTTGGGGGGAAAAACGCAGACTTTTTTGCGTTATTTCACGGCGCTGGGATTATTTTCCCTTCGCATTTCTCGTGCCACGGCTCGTGCTTTTGTCTGACATAGAAACAAACGGCGCTGTGTGATGATGTCATCAGGCCGCGCTGCTCAGTTTGCTTGCGCAGGTGTGAGGGCCGGCCAGCAGGGGGCAGGTGTGAAACAGAGACCTCTCCTTACACTGCAAAAAGTAATGAACTAGATCAGTATAAACATCTCAGTTTGAGCACAATAATCCACATTTAGCTGTTTTGACGAGTTAAGAAGTTGTTGGGCATTTGTCCCAGATTATTTCACTTGTTCTGAGATGTTTCTGACTCGTTTCGATACATTTCGTCCTTATTTCAGGTCATTTTCTTTGCCAATGGGGAAAGAAAACTGGTCTTATCTCATTGGTGATTTTACTTTCGTATTTCAAGCGAGATTTACCCTAGAACTGGTCTGAAATGTCCTCAAACAAGCAAAGCAAACTCGGTCCGATCAGGAAAAGTGTCTGAATGAGTGAAAACCGCTCAAAACAAGAAACATTTCCTCAATTCAACTCATTTAATGCTTGATATTCACTTTTGGCAGTGTAATGGAGGCAAACTTGAAATCATTTGTCCTTTTATGACTGTTCAGCCCAATAAACGGCTGTGGACGATCGTAAACCACACCTCCCCCAAGAGAAAATGAATTGGTGGTCCCCCATTTCACTCTGATAATCACAAAGAAAAAATACTTTGATTACAGAACATACCACTGCACGGAGTTATATTCTTCTTCTTCAATGTATTTACCTCCGGTTAAGAGATATCTGTCAGTATAATGTAAAAATTCAACTTCAAATTTGAGCAGAATATTTCAGGAGATGCAAAAAAAGGCATCTTCAATTTACTTCTCGTCCCAAAACCGTCGGGTTCGGGACCTTTAAGATCTGGAATGTGAAATATAAATATGTACAGTAGGGCTGCTCGATTATTGAAATAATAATAATCACGATTATTTTTGTCATAATTGAAATCACGATTATTCAAACGATTTGTTGCCTTTAAAAAAATCCATCAAAAAAAGACAAAAATCCATCAAAAAAATGACAAAAATCCATAAAAAAATGACAAAAATCCATCAAAAAAAGACAAAAATCCATCAAAAAAGTGACAAAAATCCATAAAAAAAGACAAAAATCCATCAAAAAAATGACAAAAATCCATCAGAAAAATGACAAAAATCCATCAGAAAAAAGACAAAAATCCATCAAAAAAGTGACAAAAATCCATAAAAAAAGACAAAAATCCATAAAAAAAAGACAAAAATCAATCAAAAAAGTGACAAAAATCCATAAAAAAAGACAAAAATCCATCAGAAAAAAGACAAAAATCCATCAAAAAAAAAGACAAAAATCCAGCAGAAAAAAGACAAAAATCCATCAAAAAAATGACAAAAATCCATCAAAAAAAGACAAAAATCCATAAAAAAATGACAAAAATCCATCAAAAAAAAGACAAAAATCCATAAAAAAAAGACAAAAATCCATCAAAAAAAAGACAAAAATCCATCAAAAAAATGACAAAAATCCATCAAAAAAATGACAAAAATCCATAAAAAAAAAGACAAAAATCCATAAAAAAAAGACAAAAATCCAGCAAAAAAGTGACAAAAATCCATTAAAAAAAAAGACAAAAATCCATCAAAAAAGTGACAAAAATCCCAAAATTTGAAAAAAAAAAAAAAAAAAAAAAAAAAAAAATATTATAATCGTTTTTTTGCGATTATGCTAATTTTGTAATCGTTTACTGTTGTAATCGAAATCGTAATCGAATTTCGATTAATTGCACAGCCCTAATGTACAGTGTAAAGTTTGCCCGTCCCGCGGTCTGACTCCTGTCCCGCCCCGCTCAGCTTGATCCCGCCGTCGTTTGTTTTCGCCGCTGCCTGTTTGGCGACGCGGGTTCGTCCCGTCATGTCGTGACCGCGGCCGCTCGTTCCTGTCGCTCCAAACAAGAGGTTTCACTGTTGACTCTGAGTAAAAACAGCTCCGCTAATGAGGACGCAAATGTTGTATCTGCGTAATCGGACCGGGATATACGAGGCAGCGGTTTGTGTTTGTGCACAAATCCCTCCGCAGACTGTAGAGCCGAGTGTGGACGCTCTGAGGAAGCGTCTGAGGGGAGAGGGAGATGTTATGTAAGCTGTGCATCCCGGGCAGTGGAGGTGTGAGTTTCATGTTTGTGTTCTGAAGCCCCGCTGGTATGTGCTAATTACGGCGGCCATGTTGGAATGGGCTCATAAAGCGGAGAGGAGAGCGGCTCCTGTTACGGCATCAGAGCACGTGCGTCTGGGAAAGAGGTCGCTCTGTCAACATGGCTGCCCTCCACCCGGACACTTCCCCCTCCACCCGTCTGCAGGGTAATCCCGGGTCTCTGACAGGGGCCGGGGCTTTTATTAGAAACTATAGCAGTAGAAATATTCCCCATGTTAGGAATGTGTCTCATACTGGTGTAAATGAAAACTCAGGTGCAGGAAGTAACAAACTGAACCCGGGCCGAGGGCGACGCTGCGGAGGAGCTGATCCCAGCGTAACTTTGACACAGATTTAGCCACTTTTCAAACCTCCTGTGACCATATTTGGAAACAGGGCAAATGTTGTGTGACCCTCCAGGGTTTTAATAAAGTCTCCATCGCGTCTTCAAAGCACGTCCAGCTGCTCCGTGTGCAGGTCAGTCCCACGCCTCAAAATAACTCCTCCCATCAGCGCGAGCGTCTCGTCTTCTCTCGGGTCAGTCTCATGATCGATCACAAACACAAACGCTCCGTCTAAACTCGCCTTTTACTCAAGATAACAACAAATAATCCGGTCTGCGGTAAAAACGAAACAGAAACCTGCAGTGACACTGATGTCAAAGCTCCGCTAACAGCAACGAAACACTTCCTGTTGTCCCGACAAAATAAAAGGCGTCAATGTTCCAGCCGCTGGGAGAGGGTTTGAAATGTTCATTAATAAATGAACCTAATATTTTAGGTGCAAATGGACACAAGTCTCGTTTTTCTTCGTTTTCCAGGTCGTCCGTTTTGCTCAAATAGAAATAAAGGCCTGTCTCTAATTGTGGCCTGGTTCCAATAAAGGCCTGGTCCTGATGCCCTGGAGTAAATAAAGGCCCCGGCCTCTATTAGAGTATTTACGGTATTTCACGGCGCTGGGATTATTTTCCCTTCGCATTTCTCGTGCCACGGCTCGTGCTTTTGTCTGACATAAAAACAAAAGGCGCTGTGTGATGATGTCATCAGGCCGCGCTGCTCAGTTTGCTTGTGCAGGTGTGAGGGCCGGCCAGCAGGGGGCAGGTGTGAAACAGAGACCTCTCCTTAATCCAGGCAAACTTGAAATCATTTGTACTTTTGTAACTGTTCAGAAAACAGAAAATATTCAGCATCGTTTTTTTTATTTATTAATCGAGCAGCCCTAGCTCATGCTTTGCCCGATGGTTGTTTTCCTTTTGAATGGATTCATTCTACTGCAGCTTACGAGAAGGCCGTGATATGTAGGATCTCACGTTTGGATCGCGAGCGTCATGTGACTCCGAGTGGATCCTCAGGAGGCGCTGCTCTTCCTGTTCCGTTATTTCCCTATGAGCTAAAAGCAGCGCCTCGTCTAAAAACTGACTATGTTAAATGTTGTGTTCTGAACGGCTAACACCAAATAAAAATTAAAATAGATTTTGAACAAGCCGCTAAAAAAATAATGGCCCTGTTTTTAGAGCAGGGGTGCCCAAAGTTTTTGTCTCCGAGGGCCATAATGAAAATGTGCCTTTACCCTCGGATGACCGGCCCAAAAAACCCCAATAAAACCTTTATATGTTATATATCGTACAAAATATTGTGTTTTTATTGAACAAGCAGTAGATAAATCTTTAAATCTGAAATTCCATGCAGTTTCAAAGGGAAAATATTGAAAATAAAGTTCCCTACAGACTCACAACCCACTAAAAAAGGTTCCGCGACCCACTTTTGGGTCCCGACCCACCCGTTGAGAATCACTGTTTTATGCTACATACTGTTTTTAAAACACTGACACAGTTTCTTGCATGTTTGGAGTCCTGTAAAAGGAATTTTATCTCTTATTTGCATAATAATGTTTCTCAAAATCATCTCGAGGGCCAAAGGTTCTGTGCTGGAGGGCCGGATTAGGCCCGCGGGCCTGACGTTGCCTCCCCCTGCATTTGATTCTATCTATGCAAATACCATGCTGCATTAATATAAATGTAAGAACAAAATCAACCATTGCAGCAATATAGTGCAAAATGTAAACAACACCTGTATCTGCAGCACTTAGTAACTTTAAATCATTCATTTGTTTAACTCAAAGAAAATTTGATATTAGATCATTTTGAAAATATCAGTTCAGCATAATTTATTTTAAAGTAAATTTTTAACATGTACATGTCAACAACCTTTGCAATAAAAGTTGGGAAAGTTGATGCTTTGCGAAAGGAGTGAAACAGCGCCCCCAATTTGACGCATGGCCAAAGAGTGTATTGCATCCATATTTACCATTGAGAATGAATGGGAAGCGAGTTAGTATTAACCACACACGGAGCAAAAGTAGGCGGGCCAAAGGCATTGTTCCGCGGGCCCCACTTTGGGAACCCCTGCTTTAGTACTTTTTAGTTTGATTTAGTTTTAGCCTATGTTCTTCAACTTAAAGGAACAGGCCACCGCTTTTCCATTCTGAGATCTGAGCTTAGCCGAGTTAATACGTACCTGTCTGGTCTTTGTGGAAGAGCTTGGTCGCTAACAACATCTTTGGTCTCTTTGAGCGCACGCACAAAGACCAGACAGGTACAAATGAACTCGTCTATGCTCAGGAAAGAACATATCTCAGTGTGTAAAAACGGTGGCCTGTTCCTTTAAATACTAAAATATCCTCATTTTGCCTGGAGAAATGGTGAGATTTAATATTCTAATTCTTTTATCTGTTATTTCAGCAGGAGATTCAGATAAAATTGCGTTTTTTTCCTGTGTTTATCTCAGTTTGGACCCGGAAAAGAGCTTATTATTATTCATTGAGGCAGAGTTGCAGCTCACTGGGAGGATCTCTGCACTTCAGCTCCGTGCTGCCCTCGTGTTCGGCCTGCGCTCTCGTAATAACAGCCTTTTCTGAACTTAAAGCGGTGTTTCAGCGCCGGAGACTCGTCACTCTTCTCTCCACAGCGTGAAAACATCGGTGTGTTGTTTATCACCGCACTCTGAGTCACATGATAAACAGCCATAAACTGTAATCATGTGATAGGAGAGCGATAAGAAAAAGCTTTTATTTGCTCCTGGACGGGGGGAAGACTTCAGCAGATGATGGAAGTCAACCAGTCGCACACACATCTAGGGCTGTGCAATTAATCGGAATTCGATTACGATTTCGATTACAACAGTAAACGATTACAAAATTAGCATAATCGCAAAAAAAACGATTATAATGTTTTTTTCAATTTTTTTCATTTTTTTTCTTTCTAATTTTTGGATTTTTGTCTTTTTTTTGATGGATTTTTGTCTTTTTTTGATGGATTTTTGTCATTTTTTTGATGGATTTTTGTCACTTTTTTGATGGATTTTTGTCACTTTTTTGATGGATTTTTGTCTTTTTTTTAATGGATTTTTGTCTTTTTCTGATGGATTTTTGTCTTTTTTTTAATGGATTTTTGTCTTTTTCTTATGGATTTTTGTCACTATTTTGATAGATTTTTGTCACTTTTTTGCTGGATTTTTGTCACTTTTTTGATGGATTTTTGTCTTTTTTTAATGGATTTTTGTCACTTTTTTGATGGATTTTTGTCACTTTTTTGATGGATTTTTGTCATTTTTTTGCTGGATTTTTGTCTTTTTTTTGCTGGATTTTTGTCTTTTTTTGATGGATTTTTGTCTGTTTTTTTATGGATTTTTGTCACTTTTTTGCTGGATTTTTGTCATTTTTTTGCTGGATTTTTGTCTTTTTTTTGCTGGATTTTTGTCATTTTTTTGCTGGATTTTTGTCTTTTTTTTGCTGGATTTTTGTCTTTTTTTTGCTGGATTTTTGTCACTTTTTTTGCTGGATTTTTGGCTTTTTTGATGGATTTTTTTCATTTTTTTTGATGGATTTTTGTCTTTTTTTGATGGATTTTTGTCTTTTTTTTAATGGATTTTTGTCATTTTTTTGATGGATTTTTGTCATTTTTCTGCTGGATTTTTGTCTTTTTTTGATGGATTTTTGTCTTTTTTTTTGATGGATTTTTGTCTTTTTTTGATGGATTTTTGTCTTTTTTTTTGATGGATTTTTGTCTTTTTTTTGATGGATTTTTGTCTTTTTTTGGATGGATTTTTGTCACTTTTTTGATGGATTTTTGTCACTTTTTTGATGGATTTTTGTCTTTTTTTTTGATGGATTTTTGTCACTTTTTTGCTGGATTTTTGTCACTTTTTTGATGGATTTTTGTCACTTTTTTGATGGATTTTTTTAAAGGCAACAAATAATCGCTTGAATAATCGTGATTTCAATTATGACAAAAATAATCGTGATTATTATTATTTCAATAATCGAGCAGCCCTACACACATCTCATTTAAATTAGAGTTAAGGCTTGCAGGTAGTGAGAGAAAATGTTCTAAAAAGTCATAATTTCTATTGAAAACCTCCACAATGTGAAGTTGCTGAGATGGTTGTTAACATTGAATCCTCCCGCTGTTTTTCTCCCCTCAGGACTGCTTCACGGTGGAGGGCGAGGACCTGAAGCATGACTTTGAGCGTCTGCAGTTGGCCATGGAGATGGTGGGCTTCCTCCCCTCCACACGCAAACAGTGAGTCCCACCGTCCACCACCACACGACTGAAAACTAAAGTGCCTGTGAGTCGCGGGGCAATCACGGCGATGCCAAGCACGAAAAACACATATAACTCATTCTATCTATGCAAATAACATGTTATATTAAAACAAATGGTAACTATGGCAAAAGCCTCATTTTAGTAAAACAAAATCAACAATTGCAACAACATATCTGTAAATCATTGATGGGTAAACTCAGAGTAGTGTGAGTTTGCCCATATATGAGAGGGAAAAAAAAGAAAAAAGAAAATGATATGAACTTATTTGCAAGCAGTGTGAAATGTTTCCTGCTGCTGGACTCATGTTCATGTGACATGAATGTAAATATATTAATGTACATAATGTAAATAATTGCCGCAATTTAGTGCAAAAAAAACACCAGTATCAACAGCACCTAAAGTAACTTTACCTCATTCGCTCACTCAAAGAAAATGCCACATTAGATTATTTTGAAAGTGTCAGTTCAGCATCAACTTTTATAAGTCAATTTTTAACACATACTGATGTTGAGGTCAACAAACTTTACAATAAAAGTTTGAAAACTGTGAAAGTTGATGCTACAAAACTCTGTGATTGATAAATACCAACAGTGTTTCCTTAACCTCTTAACTCCCGACGGAACAGAGAACATTTTCTCCAGTTCAGCTTTACTCAAATCCTGTAGGCCAGTGTAACACCTCATTTGAAAGCTAAGACCTACAAAACTCATCTAAATGGATCTTTTTCCTCACGTCATCACATTTTTTTCCATCATTGTTTTTTGGGTATTCAACTAATTTTTGTAACTGTTTTGTAATTTTTTTTTTTCTTCATTTTTTCACTTTTTGTCACATTTTTGTCATTTTTTTGTGACATTTTTGGCACTTTTTCCATCATTTTTTGTCATTTTTTGTCATTTTTTAGTCACATTTTTTGTCACATTTTTTGTCATTTTTTCGTCAATTTTTGTCATTTTTTTGTCATTTTTTTTGTAATTTTTTTTGTACATTTTTCGTCAAATTATTCACATTTTTTGTCAAATTCTTATCACTTTTTCGTCATTTTTTTGTCACTTTTTCGTCCTTTTTTTCCACAATTTTTCGTAATTTTTTTGTCCATTTTTGTCATTATTTGTAAATTTTTTGTCACTTTTTCGTCAAATTATTCAAATTTTTTGGTCAAATTCTTATCACTTTTTCGTCATTTTTTTGTCAATTTTTTGTCAAATTTTTGCCATTTTTTTTCTTCATTTTTTTCACTTTTTGTCACATTTTTGTGACATTTTTGGCTCTTTTTCCATCATTTTTTGTAATTTTTTGTAATTTTTTTGTCACATTCTTTTTTTCTTTTTTTCGTCTATTTTTGCACATTTTTTTGTCAATTTTTTCCCCACTTTTTGGTCACATTTCCATCATTGTTTTCGTCTCAGTTCTGTCGCTATTTTCACACCTTTTTTCCAGAAGCTTTCGGATTGGGGTAAAGCCAAACTGGAGAGAATGTGCTCGGTTCAGGTGGGAGTTAAGGGGTTAACTTTGTGAAAGGAGTGAAACAGCGCCCCCAATTTGACGCTGGTGGTCAAAAGGTGTACTGCATCCACATTTACCATTAAGAATGAATGGAAGAGAGTTAGTATTAACCACACACAGCGCAAAAGCCGGTCACTCTCTGGCGGGCCAACAGATTTGGGCACCCCTGCCAAAGAGATGTTTTAGTTAGGGGGCGCTGAGGGACAAAATTTACCCCCAAAATACTTTTTCTGTGGATAAATCCTATTGATTAACCTCTTAACTCCCGCCTGAACCGAGAGCATTTTCTCCAGTTCAGCTTTACCCAAATCCTGTAGGCCAGTGTAACGCCTCATTTGAAAGACCTACAAAACTGAATGGATCTTTTTCCTCACGTCAGATTTTTTTTCATCACTTTTTTTGTTGGGCAGTCGACTCATTTTTGTCAAATTTTCGTGACTTTTTTGTCACTTTTTTGTCAAATTATTCACATTTTTTTGTCAAATTCGTATCACTTTTTTGTCCTTTTTTTCCTCAATTTTTCGTCAATTTTTTGTAATTTTTTGTAAATTTTTGGTAAATATTTGGTAAATTTTTTGTACATTTTTTGTACATTTTTTGTCACTTTAGTGATTTTTTTCCTCAATTTTTCGTCAAATTTTTCTTACATTTTTGTCAAATTTTTGTCACATTTTTGTCATTTATTTGTAAATTTTTTGTCACTTTTTCGTCAATGTTTTCTTACTTGTGTCACATTTTCATCCTTGTTTTCGCCTCAGTTCTGTTGCTATTTTCACACCTTTTTTCCAGAAGCTTTTGGATTGGGGTAAAGCCAAACTGCAGAAAATGTGCTCGGTTCAGGTGGGAGTTAAGGGGTTAATATTGCCTGCAGTTCACAAACTATCCACCAGGGTGTGCTGCAGCGCCCTCAGCACCCTGGGTTCCCACGGCCTCGCCCATTTACATTAACTTCTCCATTCGAGAGACACTCCATGATGGCTGCTCAGTCTCAGCCCCTCCTCCCTGAACCTGAGTAAAGCTCCTCCTCCTCCTCCTCCTCCACCTCCTCCACACATTTGTTTGTCTTGGCTGAGAGTGAAGCACCTGTAAAGCAGTGCTGAACAAACACGAGCTCTGCATGTTGACTTTGGCTGCCGTGATGTTGCGCAGGATCTTCTCCCTGCTGTCGGCCATCCTCCACCTCGGGAACATCCGCTACAAGAGGAAGACGTACCGGGACGACTCCATCGACATCTGTAACCCCGAGGTGCTGCCCGTGGTGTCCGAGCTGCTGGAGGTACTCACGCTTCCTAATGACACAGGAATATATGTATAATGACAACAAACACAATATTCCTCTAAGGGAAAGGGACACTTTAAAGCAGGGGTAGGCAACGTCAGGCCCTCCAGAACCTCAAAAAGTAATGAACTAGATCAGTATAAACATCTCAGTTTGAGCACAATAATCTAGGGCTGCTCGATTATTGAAAAAATAATAATCACGATTATTTTTTTTGTCATAATTGAAATCACGATTATTCAAACGATTATTTGTTGCCTTTAAAAAAATCCATTAAAAAAGTGACAAAAATCCATCAAAAAAGTTACAAAAATCCATCAAAAAAGTGACAAAAATCCATCAGAAAAGTGACAAAAATCCAGCAAAAAAAAGACAAAAATCCAGCAGAAAAAAGACAAAAATCCATCAAAAAAGTGACAAAAATCCAAAAATTAGAAAAAAAAAAAAATAATGAAAAAAATTGGAAAAAAAAACAACAAATAATAATATAATCGTTTTTTTGCGATTATGCTACTGTTGTAATCGAAATCGTAATCGAATTTCGATTAATTGCACAGCCCTACAATAATCCACATTTGAGCTGTTCTGACTAAGAAGTTGTTGGGCATTTGTCCCAGATTATTTCACTTGTTCTGAGATGTTTCTGACTCGTTTCGATACATTTCGTCCTTATTTCAGGTCATTTTCTTTGCCAATGGGGAAAGAAAATTGGTCTTATCTCATTGGCAATTTTACTTTCTTATTTCAAGCGAGATTTACTCTAGAACTGGTCTGAAATGTCCTCAAACAAGCAAAGCAAACTCGGTCCGATCAGGAAAAGTGTCTAAATGAGTGAAAACCGCTCAAAACAAGAAACATTTCCTCAATTCAACTCATTTAAGCCAATGCTTGATATTCACTTTTTGTAGTGTGGCCCTCAAGATGACTTTGAGAAACATTCTTACACAAATCAGAGAGAACTTTTAACATTATTAGAGTTAAATGGGAGAAAAAAAGGGAGAAATACTGTCAATACACCCAGTTAGGTCATATATTATGTACAACACTGGCAACTCTGGACAAATCTACTTGAATAAACAGATCACACACTGCAAAAAGTGAATATCAAGCATTGGCTTAAATGACTTGAATTGAGGAAATGTTTCTTGTTTTGAGCGGTTTTCACTCATTTAGACACTTTTCCTGATCGGACCGAGTTTGCTTTGCTTGTTTGAGGACATTTCAGACCAGTTCTAGGGTAAAACTCGCTTGAAGTAAGAAAGTTAAATTGCCAATGAGATAAGACCAATTTTCTTTCCCCATTGGCAAAGAAAATGACCTGAAATAAGGACGAAATGTATCGAAACGAGTCAGAAACATCTCAGAACAAGTGAAATAATCCAGGACAAATGCCCAACAACTTCTTAACTAGTCAAAACAACTAAAATTTGGATTATTGTGCTCAAACTGAGATGTTTATACTGATCTAGTTCATTACTTTTTGCAGCGTGGTTTGAGTAGATTTGGTCTTAGACGAGATTAAACCTCTAGTAGTTGTTATTTTCTTTTTTTATTCTTGTTCCGTTGGCGCTGTAGCATTTGTATCTTGGATTAGTTCAAACCAAGTCAAATTCAACATTGAAGAACTTTAATTCAAGCAATTTTAAGTCATTTATCTCATTCAAGATGGTCATTTTTCCAGTGTTGTGCTTTACTTTGGGTTAATAATCAGCGGCTTCGTCACATTTTAGTCCTTTCTAACTGTGTTCTAGTTCTAGTCGATGAAACTCAATAAGGTTTTTGTCATGTTTTAGTCCAGTGTTTGTTTGTTTCATTAAAAAAATACTGAAGCATTATCATTTTTACAAATTTGGTTCGACAAGTATTGAAAATAAGTAAATGTGGATGAAGGTTGACAGGCTGTACTTGTTTTTGAGCTACAGATTCCTCCACAAAAGGCAGAAAAGTCCTCGTTGTGAACATGACTTTCCCACAACACTGGAGATTAGAATGTTTTTCTGCATAATGACAACAAATCAGTGTTAATTTCGTCGACTAAAATATTTAGTCTTAATTTTAGTGATATTTTTGATGACTAAAACTGGACTAAAACTAAATTAAAAGTTTCTCATGAGACTAAAACTGTGACTAAAATGTCCAGATATTTGAGTCGACTAAAATCAGACTAAATAAAAATGAAAAGGAGAGACTAAAATCATCCAAACTTGTATTGAGCGTCTGAAAGAGCCTCAGATCATGTAAATTCTCTGTTAAAGGATCAGCTCTGAGCTTTGTTCATGTGGAGCAGCTCCATGAAGCAGAGGAACAACATTAAACATGATTAAAATGAATATTATCAATGCAAAGTCGACTAAATTTGTCTTAAATTTAGTCGACTAAAACTAGACTAAAATTAAGTTACATTTTAGTCAAAAGACTAAGACTAAAACTAAAATAAAATATGAAAAAATTAATACTGCAACAAACATACCAGAGAGCAGCACTTTGAAATGTGACTTTTTTTTAGTGATATTCGAGATCAAGGAACCTTTTAAATCCTGTATTCTTTTCATAACGTCTTCTCTTGACCTTCTCCGTCGGCACCAGGTGAAGGAGGAGATGCTGTTTGAAGCTCTGACCACGAGGAAGACCGTGACCGTGGGGGAGAAGCTCATCGTTCCGTACAAACTGGCTGAGGTAAGACTAGATGTTTATGTCAGGGAGGGTTCGCCCTGAAAAAAAACGCTTATTATACGACGCTTCGCAAACTGAACACACACAAAATCAACTCCATGCACTTTTATGAAGGTTTGTATTTAATGATTTCCGCGGCAGATGTGGCTCGGCTAGTAGCGGCGAGGCTAGCTACTTAGTTGAAGGTTTAGAGGAGGAATGATGGTGAATCTCTGGGTAAGTTGGAAGTCAGACTCTCTCGCAGGGACAGAGACAGTGTCCTCGAACACTGGACTGATATGAAAGACCTGCATTACAAGAACCAACCCTGTTGCCAGACGTTTAAGTGGTGACGTCACAGCTTTACTTCCGGGTTTGCAGATGTGCGAGAAACTACAAAAAAACTCTTTAATACAACAGTCAATATTTGTGAAACTCCACAGAGAGTGACTGAACAGACTTATTTATCAGAACCATGAGCCAAACATGCTGAACCTGCTGCTGTAAAAGTCATATTTACCAAAATGAGAGAAATGCTCACACTCGCGTTTTTGTGTGTGGTTGCCTGGATATGAATATCAAAATAAAAAGAAAGTTCAGACCCTAAAGCATTATTTTGCATTGACAACAGTAAGTTTTTGTGCGTTTGGAAATCATTTTGTGTGAACTCAAAGTGAGGTCAGCTTGTTAGTTCAAGTTTACATGACAAAGGACAAAACACATGTTTCCAGTATGTTCATAGATCACATATACGTATGTAAACTTCAAGGATGTTTACATGTCTTTTTCCTCTCCCTTTCCTGTCGATCTTGAGTGAGTGACCATGGACAGATAGTTTTTATTTCCACATGGTTATACGGAGCTTGTACATTTGGGTATAGTTGGTAAAGCAGGGCTGAGCGATATTATATATATTTTTGTATGATCAGAACGAAAGAGAGACGTGGCTTAGTATAACTCTTATGTACCATATGGTGTATTTATTTATTTACGAGATTTTCTGCGATCATAAACGATTTATATCAACATGTAAGCACAGACTCATGCATCGGTTTCCTGCATGAGTCTAGCGGAAAGTTTATGTGATGATGACTTGAATGAGAGAAAAGAGTTTACTATAAGTTCTTGAGCTTCTTCCTTCTCCTTTTGAGCACAAAGTCTTGTTTTGTATTTTTTCTTTCTGTAAAATGTTGACATACTTTTTCTGCTCAAATGAATAAATAAATGAAATGAAATAAATGCTAACGGCGCAGCAGCTACGCTAACCCTGGAAGTAGTGACTTTAGTAAATATGACTTTTTTAGCAGTAAGTGCGGCATTTTTAGCTTATGAGTCTGATAAATAAGTCTGTTCAGTAACTCTCTGTTGAGCTTCAGTAATATTGATGATTGTTTTAAGAGTTTTTTAATGTTTTTTTCTCACATATTTGCCGGTTTGCTCGGACCCGGAGTCGCGACATCACTCTTAACAAAAGTATTGATATCGGTCTTTTTTTTTTTTTCAGAAAAGAATGACCAGTAGAACGTTGAAAAATCCCATTCAAGTCAATGGAACGTTCTGCTCGCATCATGCAGAGCCGTTTAACTAGAACAACAAACAGACGCGGTGTCAGTAGGAGACGATAGAAATAAGATCCAGTGAAATATATTAGCGTCTCACAAAGTCAGGAGGATTAGCTCCGGATGAACGGACCAAAAACAGCCCAGAACGTTGACTTTGATGAGAGAGAAAGAGCTTATTTTTGCAGTAACGAGATAAGAAGGTCATTGTGGTCGTGGCTGTGCTGTGAGCGAGAGCCGTGTGCCAGCCCAGTGAGCGGTCGGTGTTTACAGGCCGGCGCGGGTCAGCTCCGGCCTCCTGCTCCGGCCTCCTGCCCTGTCCCACATGGGCTCACACATGTGCCCGCCGTGCGGCTCCGGGACGGTCCCAGCAGGGAAAACCAACGAAGCCGGTCAGAAATGATATCATACCAAACGTTTAACCTCTTAACCCCCGCCTTAACCGAGTGCATTTTCTTCATTCCAGCTTTACCCAAATCTAAAAGCTTACAGCCTATAGGTCAGAGTAACGGCTCATTTGAAAGCTAAGACCTACAAAACCCATGGGTATGAGTATGTCAAAATAAAAGTAAGTCTGTAGCCCGTGTCTTTGGCTTGTTATGGCTTAATATAATACAGAAAATAACCCTAGTCCTACTAGGGTTGGGCGATGTTCTCTTAATTGGCCGTTGACGATGTTTACAGTGATCCATCGTGATCTCATTATAAGCATTTTTTAAAGACATTTCCATACCCTATATATGCTGCATATTACTATGTATGTTAGGAAAATGTGAGAATGCAGATCAATGGATCTAAACTAAACATGATCTGAACAGAGTCATGGAACACGAGTTTTGCAACAGAAATGTGTTAAAACTCTTGCGTAAAGAGAGAACGACTTATTCAGAGTCAACTCCTCAACACCAAGGCTCTTGTCACACTAGTACTAATGTAAATCTGAGCTTATTGTTTGCATTTGCTCAGTTTTAATGTAATGTTTAAGAAACAGTGGGTGAATGGGACAATATTTAGAAGTTTGCGTCGTAGCCACGTTTTTGAAGCCGCTCCACGCGCCGCCCGGTCCGCGGAGCCCATGAATCAGCACAACCCTAAGTCCTACTAAATACCAGTATCAGATATTCAAAATACACAATTTAGTGTAATGTTCAATAGGATAAAGTTGCAGAATAACTTTGAGTTATTGTTGACTTCAGGCTTCTCATGTGGCCCCACCCTTGGGTTTGATACACAATGGAATGTGCTTGGTTCAGGCGGGGGTTAAGAGGTTAAAAGTCTCTTGAATATATGAAGTGAAACCAAATCATTCATTAAGCTTCAAGTCACATTGGAGTTCTATACAAAAGCTTAATAATCACCTTCTACTGTATACATTATATTTAGACCTTTTACAAAACTGTAGCTCAAACTTTATCTCTCCTTTCTGTCAGAATAAAACCTTCTGGTCGTCTTTACAAACCAGAGTCCGTTCTTGGCTCAGCCTGACTGTGACGTCTGTGATCACGACATGTTGCAGAGTCGTTTAGTCCTGATCGCTGTAAGATCTGCTTCTCCTGGAACTGGAAACTGCGCTGATGAAACAAAAGGAGCAACAAATCCTCCCCTGACCAACATTCTGTGGTCTGGAAGGGAAGAGAAGCTCCTCAGCACATTGGTCTGGACACTGCGGGTCACTCTTTCCCAAACCCTGCTCTCCGGGTGGTCCCCGAGTCGCCGCAGTGGCACTTATTTCTGTTCGTGTTTGGCGTTATCGGTTGGTTTCTAAAAATAATCTGGTGAGTTGTTGAGAAAACCCGGGATTGCAGAGGCTCCTGGCAGGGGGTGAGGTGGGCGATGGGGCGGCTCTGGCCCGGCTCTGGCCCGGGTCACGTTGTTCCAGCGGAAGCAGGACTTCAGTGTTGTCTTTAATAATTGACAATCCAGTGCAAACAAACCAAAGAGCGAAATGGAATCCACGCTTTAAGACCGGATTCTGACGCAGGTTTCATAACTTCATGTACAGTGAGGGCAGGACTGGTCTGTGTTCACTGTGCTCACAGTTTAGAACATTAAAGGATCTGTATCTGCTATTTTAGCCAGAACAGAGGATACTATAGACATTTATACAGGGACGGACTGGCCTGTTCGTAAAACGACCTCTTTGGTCTAGGGGAACAAAAGGACGGAACACAATAGAATTAAAACTAAAACTGCGCCTTTTATTCTTACAGAAATAAAGGAAAAGGGGAACAAAAGGAGACCCAACGGGTAAAACAAAAATAGCTCAAACGAAAACCAAAAGATGAAAACGAACAAAACAAAAACTACTTAGAAAATGTACCAAACAAAGATTCCAACGAATATGCAAATCGGCTTGTTGCACAATGTGGCTACGCTAGTTCCTCTGAGCTGAAGCTGTGGGCGCCAGTACTTCCTGTTCGTGTTCATTTCCATTAAGATGAGCTCAGACCAGTGAGTTCCTGGTAGAAATATTTCCATAGAGGAGACTTTTATGTTTGTGAGGATCAGGGAGTTTGTCTTGAAGCTAAAGGCTAATTTAACCTCTTAACTCCCGCCTGAACCGAGAGGATCTTTTTCCTCACGTCATCACATTTTTTCCCCATCATTTTTTTCATTTTTTTGTCAATTTTTTATCACATTTTTGCCACTTTTTCATCAATTTTTCGTCCCTTTTTTTTTCAATTTTTTATCACATTTTTGTCTTTTTTTTTCCATCAATTTTTTATCACATTTATGTATTTTTTGGTCATTTTTTGGTCACATTTTTGTCATTTTTCATCAATTTTTTGTCAATTTCTTGTGACATTTTTGCCACTTTTTCATCAATTTTTCGTCCCTTTTTTTTCAATTTTTTATCACATTTTTGTCTTTTTTTTTTCCATCAATTTTTTATCACATTTATGTATTTTTGGGTCATTTTTTGGTCACATTTTTGTCATTTTTCATCAATTTTTTGTCAATTTCTTGTGACATTTTTGCCACTTTTTCATCAATTTTTCGTCCCTTTTTTGTCAAATTTTTATCACATTTTTGTCATTTTTCGTCAACTTTCTGTCAATTTCTTGTGACATTTTTGCCACTTTTCCATCATTGTTTTCGTGTAGAAAACGTGCTCGGTTCAGGTGGGAGTTAAGGGGTTAATGCTTTACACAACTTGAAATAGTGCCTTTTTAGATATATTTTTCATAGCACATTAGCCTTTAGCTTCAAGACAAACTATCAATCCTTCATGATCACAGGCGTCTCTGATCTGAACATGATTTGAACACAATAAATGATCGTCTACCGGGAACTCACCGCCCACGACATCATCTTTAGAAAATATGATTATTATTCCAGGAAAAGAAAACAGACAGGAAGTCCAGGCGCTCACACCTTCAGGTCAGAGGAACTAGCGTAGCCACACCGTGCAACAAGCCAATTAGTTCCCAACACAAACAACACAACTTAAGGAACTAATACTAACGAAGCGTCTGAACAAAAACAAACATGTCACTAATAAATGTCAGCTAGCCATAGTGACCGAGCAGAATGACGCTTGGGCGAACTGGGTTTCTCAACCCCCAGCCGCCTCGAACAAGGCGAAAGTCCATTGCTTTATTGGGGAGTGGCCTTCCAGGTGCTGCTTCTGATTGGCGAGCCTGATCCGTGGATTGGTCCGCCGTGGTGTCGGTTGTCCAATCCGTGGCGAGCCGGCGGAACAGGTGCGGACCAATCATACGGCGGGCCTCGCCAAGCGGTTTCGCATATTAAACAAAACAGAGATTATAAACAGAAATAACGGGAGTGCACCGAGGGCTGAAAATCCCCATCCGTAACAGGCCATATGTCCATGTCTGGAAGAGCACAGAAGGGCCACCGGTCCCGCCTCAACCGAGCTTTACACAAATCTAAAAGCTAAAAAGAAAAGCATCAAAATAGCGAGTGTGAGGAAGCCGCCCACGAGGGGTTGAAATGGACAGGCAGAGTTCTCACCAGACATTTATTGCTCACGCAAACAGAACTTCTGACACACAGATACAAAATGGCCCCCTAGTGACTACAGCAGTCAGCTTTTATACCTGGGCTGCTCCCGAAACGGGCAGATTGCTAAGAGCTCTTACGCCAAACCGGATGTGCGTCAGCGTCCGCCATGGCAAGTTGCCTCCGAATTGGTAAGTCAGTTAGGAAGGAGTTAGGAAAAGGAGCCTTGATGCTAACTATCATAGCCGCTTTAGCATAGGGACCTCTGATGCTAACTATCATAGCCACTTTAGCATAGGGACCTCTGATGCTAACTAACCAGTGATTAGGAGCTATGTGCCATCCCACAAGCCACTGCGCCAAATCCCCCCACCCCCCTCGCCCCCACCCTCGAGTGATTCTGCACAAGCCAAACTTTATAAAAGTGATAAATCCATGTTGTCGTCCCCACAGCTCAGTCACATGTCAGTGTTAAAGAGGAAACTCAGTGAACAGATTAAATGCTTTTGTTTTCATAGAAACTTAAGCCACATGGATCATTTGCTGCTGTCGCTTTAAGAAACAGCTGCTGAAATAAAATAAGACTAAAGGGAAACGTTTGGATCATTTGGATTTATTTTTCTCCTTAAATGTCTTTGTTTGGACACTATGTTGTTGTTGGACACTAGGGGGCGACATGCACTTTTGTTTGTTTGCACTCCACCAATAACTTTAAAGAAGAAGAAAAGCAGCTGTTGGTGATGTCACTTCCCTTTCCCCTGTTTAAGGACGGACGGATTGTTCAAATGCTGCTGAAGCTCTAGTTCCCGAACTGCATAGAGGTCTAAGAGTTGACCCATGAAAGGTTAAGGAGTTAGATGCTAGTGTTAGTGCTTAGAGGCGACAATTTGATGGTTTCGGATTGAGCCTGAGACTTCTGACACACAGATACAAAATGGCCCCCTAGTGACTACAGCAGTCAGCTTTTATACCTGCCCTAATGGGAAAGGACCTCCCACCGGTCGGTACCATTCCTAGTTTCTCCCCTTCCACATGGTTCAGCCTGAGGTTTTTAAAATGGCCGACAAAGACCACGCCCCTTCCTTTCTCACCAGGTGGTACAGGTAAATGTTTGAGTAAATGAATAAACAAAGTTGTATATGGATAATTATTAACTTAAACATGAATCTGAGGTTATGGTTGGCTGGTGGATATCGCAAACGAAACAAACGAAGCAAAAATAACAAACACACACAACGGGACAAACCCACTTTGTCACAGCGAGAAAAAGAGGATGAAAACATGAGGAAAAACACGGACAAAGAACACAACAAAAAGTGATAGAAAAAATCATTTAAAATTCAACAAAAATGTGGAAAAAAATTCGACAAAAATTCAACAAAAATTCAACAAAAATGTGATAAATCTCAACAAAAAAATGACAAAAATGTGACAAAAAAGAAAAAATATATACAAAAGGCGACACAACACGGCAACAGCGTGAGTAAAAAGGTCAGTTTTGTGGGTCTTAGCTTTCAAATGAGGTGTTCCACAGCCAAAAGAGGACAGAATGCTCTCGGTTAAGGTGGGGGATAAGAGTTTAAACATGTATTTGTGGAAGTGTCGCATTTACGCTAATTTGGGCCCGGCTGGTCCGAGTCCAGGGCTGTGTTTCAGTCCCAGTCCAGCCCCTGCATTTATATGATATATTTTACCACTACCACTATGGAGCACTATTTTTTGTGATAAATATAAGTGTTTCCTGGAGGTCTTTTTCAAACCCGGAAGACACAACGCTTCGATTCAGTTAACTCCGCCCCCTCTCTCCGCTCATACAGCTTAAATGGCTAACACACGTTTTGTTTGACTCACCGCTCTGTCCTGGCCGCAAAAATATTTTTCCAAGGATAGTTGGTAAACGGTGGACATTCATCATCCAATCAGAGACGTGTTAAAGGAACAGGCCAGCGTTTTTCCACACTGAGACATGTTCTTACCTGAGCTGTGACGAGTTCTTTAGGACCTGTCTGATCTTCAGTCACGTAAACACAGCGCAGACGGCGTTAGCATTTAGCCTCTCCCTCTCTCCTCTATAGCTCCAAAACAGGTCGAGATAGAAGCTACCAAGCTCTTCCACGTTTCCCCTATTTAAATATGGTTACGTGAAGTGTTCCACTACAAAGTACAATTACACACAATTAAACAATGTGGATTTTCTAAGCGGATAAAAGGGGGGACTATATTGTAAGGCGTAATAATACCAAGAGTAGTTCGAAATCCGCGCAGTAATCTTGGGAAAAAATTGAAAAAAAAATAAAAATGAAAAAAGACATTGGGAAATTTGGAAAAATGAAAAAATTAGGGAAAAAAGAAATAGCACAAGGCAAAAATTGTAGGAAAATGTATAAAAATATAGGGTAATTTGGGAAAAAAGGGAACATTTAAAGGGATAAATAGAAAAAAAAATATGAAAAAAATAGACAAAATATATAGAAAAAAAATTGGAAAAAAAATAAATTTAATTTTGGAAAAAAGGGAAAATTTAAAGGGAAAGATTAAAAAAAAGGAAAAAAAATGGACAAAATATATAGAATTTTGTTTTGAATTTTTTTTATAAAAAAAATGGAAATTTGGAAGAAAAAAAAAGGGAAAATTGAAAAAAAAGGAAAGAAAATGGGCAAAATATGTAGGGAATGGTGTAGAAAAAAGTACCTTTAAAGGAACAGGCCAGCGTTTTTCCACACTGAGATATGTTCTTACCTGAGCTGTGACGAGTTCTTTAGGACCTGTCTGATCTTCAGTCACGTAAACACAGCGCAGACGGCGTTAGCATTTAGCCTCTCCCTCTCTCCTCTATAGCTCCAAAACAGGTCAAGTATATTTGTGTGATTTGACGCTGTCCTTGTGTGTTTTCAGGCTGGCACCGTGAGGGACTCCATGGCCAAGTCTCTGTACTCGGCCCTGTTCGACTGGATCGTCTTCAGGATCAACCACGCTCTGCTCAACATCAAGGACCTGGAGGAGACCACCAAGGTACCACCAGCAGGTCCACGGTTCTGTTCGTCTCCTGAACATGACGTCATTGTATTGAGTCATTTGTGTCTGTCCCGTGGCTCAGATCCTGTCCATCGGAGTTCTGGACATCTTCGGTTTCGAGGACTACGAGAACAACAGCTTTGAGCAGTTCTGCATCAACTATGCCAACGAGCGGCTGCAGCATTACTTCAACCAGCACATCTTCAAGCTGGAGCAGGTAAGACCTCGCAGATCAGGGACTCCCCGGCCTGCTCGGCTGTTGGGCTGATTCTTTGTGTTCGTTTCAGGGAGTTCTGGGTTAAAAGTGACTGAAAAAAAGGTCCGGCTCTTTTCACAACTGAGATCTGGTTCGAACCGTTCAGCTTAAAGAGCCGCCGGGACATGAACGTCACATCACTAATGTTTTTGGGATAAAAAAGCAAAAATGTGACAAAAAATGTGTCAAAAAGCAACAAAAAATGTATAAAAACACAACAAAAATGTATCAAAAAAGCAACGAATGTTTTACAAAAATGTATCAAAAAATCAACAAAAATGAAACAAAAAAGCAACGAATATTTTACAAAAAATCTACAAAAATGAAACAAAAATGAAACAAAAAATGAAAAAAAAAATTATACAAAAATGTGTCAAAAAAGCAACGTAAAATGTACAAAATATCAACAAAAATGTGATAAAAAATCAACAAAAAATTCACAAAAATATGATAAAAAAAAGACAACAAATGTATCAAAAAATCAACAAAAATGAAACAAAAAATGAAACAAAAATTTAACAAAAATGTGTCAAAAAAGCAACATAAAATCTACAAAAATGTGATAAAAAAGCAACAAAATGTATTAAAAAAAAACAAATATTCTACAAAAAATCAACAAAAATGAACGTCAAATGTACAAAATATCAACAAAAATGTGATAAAAATCTATCAAAAAATCAACATAAAATTAACAAAACACAACAAAAATGTATCAAAAAAACAACAAATATTTTACAAAAATGAAACAAAAATGAAACAAAAATGAAACAAAAATGAAACAAAAATGAAACAAAAATGAAACAAAAATGAAACAAAAATGTGATAAAAATGTGTCAAAAGAGCAAAAAAATGTGTCAAAAAAATCAACCAAAAATTTACAAAAATATAAAAAAAATACAACAAATGTATCAAAAAATCAACAAAAATGAAACAAAAAATGAAGCAAAAATTTTACAAAAAAAAACAACACAAATTTTACCAAAATGTGTCACAAAAGCAATTTTTTTCTGACAAAAATCTACAAAAATGTGATAAAAAAGCAACAAAAATGTATCAAAAAAGCAACGAATATTTTACAAAAAATCTACAAAAATGAAACAAAAAATGAAAAAAAAAATTGTACAAAAATGTGTCAAAAAAGCAACGTAAAATGTACAAAATATCAACAAAAATGTGATAAAAATCTATCAAAAAATCAACAAAAATGTGTCAAAAAATCAACAAAAAATTTACAAAAATATGATTAAAAAAAGACAACAAATGTATCAAAAAATCAACAAAAATGAAACATAAAATGAAACAAAAATTTAACAATAATGTGTCAAAAAAGCAACATAAAATCTACAAAAATGTGATAAAAAAGCAACAAAAATGTATTAAAAAAAACAAATATTCTACAAAATATCAACAAAAATGTGATAAAAATCTATCAAAAAATCAACATAAAATTAACAAAACACAACAAAAATGTATCAAAAAAACAACAAATATTTTACAAAAAGCAACAAAAATGTGACAAAAATGTGTCAAAAAGCAACAAAAAATGTACAAAAATATGATCAAAAAAGCAACAAATATTTTACAAAAATGAAACAAAAATGTGATAAAAATGTGTCAAAAGAGCAAAAAAATGTGTCAAAAAAATCAACCAAAAATTTACAAAAATATGATAAAAAAAATACAACAAATGTATCAAAAAATCAACAAAAATGAAACAAAAAATGAAGCAAAAATTTTACAAAAAAAAACAACACAAATTTTACCAAAATGTGTCACAAAAGCAATTTTTTTCTGACAAAAATCTACAAAAATGTGATAAAAAAAAGCAACAAAAATGTATTAAAAAAACAAATATTCTACAAAAAATCAACAAAAATGAAACAAAAATGTGTCAAAAAAGCAACATAAAATGTACAAAATATCAACAAAAATGTGATAAAAATCTATCAAAAAATCAACAAAAAAATTACAAAGAATCTACAAAAATGTGATAAAAAAGCAACAAAAATGTATAAAAAAAAACAACAAATATTTTACAAACACACAACAAAAATGTGATAAAAAAGCAGCAAACACATGTGCTCAGTAGAGGTTGGGGCTCAGTGTTTAAGCACATTCTGTCTCCTGCATCTGAAGGCAGACAGTCGTCCGGCCGTGGTGAAAGCAGGTGTCGTGTTCCCGCCGTGACCTTTCTCCGCCTCGGTCACGGCTCTGAATCTGACTGACGTCGGTAAATGTACCTCCGGTGAAGCAGCGCGAGACTCCGATCCCTCTGCACACACTCCTCACGCTCCTCACGCTCCTCACGCTGCAGACCAAACCTCCTCCCTGTGGAAACACGCTCTCCTCTTGTGTGAGAAGCTTTGAAACGATTGTGAAGGCTCGGTCAACAGAGAGTGCTTTGTGTTTCCACCGAAGCCGCTCACTCCCCGACGCAGCTGCGAGGAGTGATTCTGTAAAACCCGTGAGTCACTCTGCTACTGCTGTCGGAGTTATTTAAGGACGACCTCAGGGTTTGTCTCACATTCCTGACCGGCCCAGAGGAAACCGAGGGGTCAGTGATGCAAATGTTGTGCTTTTGTGCATTCAATGAATCACTTGAGCTTATTAAAGCGGAGAAGGAGAGGAATATAGTCCCTCAAAATGCGATCATTCATGTGATGCAGGTCAGTTATCGACACAGACATTTCTATGGTGAGTCTGGTGTTATAAGTGATTTGCCTCAGGTGCTCTGTGGAGCGGGTCACACTGTTTTTAAGGCGAGACACTGCAGGTGAATAGGGGAAACAAATAAATGTAGAGATGTCAATTTGAAACTTTTGCTGAACATCACAGATATAAATATGAGAAGAAAATGTGTTGCATTTTTTCTGTCATTTTAAGTTTTCACATAAAAATAAGGCATATTGGGCATTAAAATGGCCACAATTGCCTATATTTTAATTTACTCCCAACATATTAGTAACTAAGATTTTTTCAGAGGGGATTTTGGATATTTTGTTTGTTTTTTATTTTGTTTGGTTTCAAAGCTGAATAAATCAGGCCAGGAATTAGATATTAAAAAATCCCTCTGAAAAAACCTTCTAAAAGTGTGGAGTCTGTGGGAGCTTCTATAAGGGCTCAGGCTCTGCCCGAGTGCGGCTTCTCTCATTCAGAGAAAACCAGCCCTGAAGTTTTGTAGCGAGTGCGCATGCTCGGCCCGTTCTTCCACTTTTCCGCTCCGGCGTCTCGTAGGAGGAAAAACACCATATTTGGGTGAAAGCGTCATCACGGGGCCCCTTAGCAGGACACGTGGATGTCAAATCTGTCAATATTTATGAATGAAAACCCGCGGGAAAGACGGCCTTTCTACTTCCGGGTCGCCCCCACCTCGCAGACAAAACATCATCAAATAAACATCATCATTTTTATATCTGACATGAAAACTAAGATGTAAAGGGAGGAAAACAGAGACAAATCTCCACTTCCACCACTGCGGGAAACATCAATACTTTCACCTAAAGTGTCTCGCTTTAAAGCAGCACTAAGTAACTTGTTTACCTTAATAAATCCTTCCCGTCGTCCCTCTGGGGGTAAAACAAGTGTTAATGTGATGATTGGAGGGTCTTTCATCTCCCCTGGTGTCTCTGGCCAGAAAACCACAATTGCAACTTCGCTGCCAATACACACTAATGGAATCACAAAGAAGAAGCTAACAGGCTAACGGGCAAAGCTAACTGCGGGCTAGCGCCACTTAAACAGCATTAACAGCCAAGTTAGAGAAAAAAGCTAAAAACAAAAGCCATGAACCATTTCAGGCCTCGCCAAGTCCACTTTCTGAACGTTGAAAGACAATACGGCACGACCCCGGCTCGTCCCGGGACGGTCGGCGTCTGTTGGAAGCATGTGTGGACGACGACTTCTCCCTCCGACCTCGAAAGTCGTTCTCTTCGCTCGTTCAAAGCCTCCGGCAGCTGTGAAAGGCGCCGAGTCAGCGCCGCTGTGGCCGATCACGTTCCCGTCATCGACTCCCACTGTTTGCCCAACGCCAAATACAGACACGATTAATAAAAGTTAAGGGCCCAGAGGACGCGCGTTAATAAATCACTCGGAAAAGGTGGTTCTGGCGAAAAGCACTCGGGACGTCCGTGTGTGGATTCGGGCGAGTTACAGAGAAACACGAACCAGGAAATCAGAGGAACTGGAAGTCGCTGCACTGGCTTTGAGAACAAGTCATGCATTAAAGGGACTATACAGAGTTGCTGATTTCTGGAGATATTTTTTTTGTAATTCAAGCAGTTCTTATACTTGAAGAGTTTCGTGGCGCTAGGCTAATGCAAGGCTAGTGCATGTCTATGGTATCAGCTAGCCTGCATTAAGGCGAGACCCGGCAGGTGAAAGTATTGATGTTTCCCGCAGTGGTGGAAGTGGAGATTTGTATCTGTTTTCCTCCCTTTACATCTTAGTTTTCATGTCAGATATAAAAATGATGATGTTTATTTGATGATGTTTTGTCTGCGAGGTGGGGGCGACCCGGAAGTAGAAAGGCCGTCTTTCCCGCGGGTTTTCATTCATAAATATTGACAGATTTGACATCCACGTGTCCTGCTAAGGGGCCCCGTGATGACGCTTTCACCCAAATATGGTGTTTTTCCATGACAAAAAAATGACAAAATGTGACAAAAATTGGATGAAAAAATGACGAAAAAATGACGAAAAAATTGTCGAAAAAATGACAACAAAATGACGAGAAAATGACCAAAAATTGATTAAAAAAAATGACAAAAAAACGACCCAAAAATGACGGAAAAATGACCAAAAAATGACAAAAAAAAGACGAAAAAATGACAAAAAATGACAAAAAAATGACAAAAAAATGACAAAAATTCGACAAAAAAATGACAAAAAATTGACAAAAAATGACAAAAAATTGACAAAAAATGACAAAAAATGACAAAAAATGCGACAAAAAAGTGACAAAAAATTACAGAAAAATTACAAAAAATGCGACAAAAAATTTACAAAAAAATGACAAAAATTTGACAAAAAAATTACAAAAAAATTGACAAAAAATTTACAAAAAATGGACAAAAATTTGACAAAAAAGTGACAAAAATTTGACAAAAAAATGACAAAAAAATACAAAAATGCGACAAAAAATGCGACAAAAAAGTGACAAAAATGCGACAAAAAATGACAAAAATTTGACAAAAAAATTACAAAAAAAATGGACAAAAAATGACAAAAATTTGACAAAAAATGCGATGTGATGACGCTTTCACCCAAATATGGTGTTTTTCCTCCTACGAGACGCCGGAGCGGAAAAGTGGAAGAACGGGCCAAGCATGCGCACTCGCTACACTCGCTTTTTTCAGTCACAGCCCATTTGTTTCGGCCATTTTGAATTCAGCTTTTCCCTTCAGCGTTTATTAGTAATTCATTTAATACATTCTTCGTTCCCTGTGCGAAACAACCCCAAAGGATGATTGATCCGCCCCCAGATTGAACAGTTGGACAGATGTTCTTGAGGCTTTCTCCTCTCAGCGAACCTTTGCTCGTTCCAGTCAGAAGGTTCTACAGGGATACAAAGGTGTAGGCACAACATTCAGACGAGCCTCGCGCTTTTATGGAGACAAAGAACAGACGCTCCACCATATACTTGTCCTCATACTCGTACTCATTAATGAGGTCTCGATCCTACAGGACGCAGCTCCACTGAGGAGAGAAAATGGCAACAAACTGTAGAATAGTTTAGTGTAAATCCAATATTCCACATAGAGCTGACTTTATTACAGACGACACTCCCTAAACCAGAGTCTGAGCCAGAGCCGTGGGAAGATATTTTAGTTAGGGGGCGCTGAGGGACAAAATTTACCCCACTCTGTGCATATTTCCTATTTGTTAATATTGCCTGCAGTTCGCAAGCTATCCACCAGGGGGTTCCGCTTTGGTCTGTGCTGGATTTAACCAGAGCTAAATGTTGTTAGCGCTGCAGCGTGGAGTCTGCAGTGTTTACAGCATACAGGCTAATGTTGCTAACTAGCCGCTAGCTCGTGGCTAACAGTTCTGGTGATTCTTACACCGTTTTATGCCTGAAAAACTAACCCAGCGACTAAAAAATCCTCAGAAAATCCAGAATAAAGAGATACAGCATGTTTATATTGAGCCAAAATGCTGAAGCTCCTGGATAAGTTTCTATAAACACAGGAGAAAATCCACACGGAGCTGAAGTAAAGGAGAAAAGAGAGCATTTATCTGCAGTAATGAGTAACATCTCAATACTATTGTTAAATACAAATACATACATGAGTAAATCACAAGCACTGAGGAGCTTTAGGACCTGAGCTGCTCTGTCTGTGATGGACAGAGACATAAAAAGGAAAATAATATTGAATGAAAAATGGCATCTGTTCAATTCTGATAGAACTTCCAACCGATCTGCTGTGAAAAAGTCAGTCAATAAACCGTCTTATAACGCAGTGGTTCTCAACCTTTTAGAGCCGCGACCCCCATTATAACAGTTAATTAGGATCATGACCCCCACCCGGGTCAGACCATGGGAAAAACAGGGACATCAACCCCTTAACTCCCGCCTGAACCGAGCACATTTTCTCCAGTTCGGCTTTACCCCAATCCAAAAGCTTCTGGAAAAAAGGGGAGAAAATAGCAACAAAACTGAGACGAAAACAATGATGGAAATGTGACAAAAAAGTGAGAAAACGTTGAGAAAAAATTGACGAAAAATTGACAAAAATGTGACAAAAATGTGACAAAAAATTGACAAAAATTGAAGAAAAAAATAAAAAATAAATAAAAAAAATGACAAAAATGTGACAAAAAATTGACAAAAAATTGACAAAAATTGAAGAAAAAAAGAAAAAATGTGACAAAAATGTGATAAAAAATTGCAAAAATGTGACAAAAAATGACAAAAATGTGATAAAAAAATTTTGACAAAAAATTACATTTTTCTTTTTTTTACAAAAATGTGACTTTTTTTTATTTTTTATTTTTTAAATTTTTTAAATGTGATTAAAATTTGACACACAAAAAAAAGACAAAAATGTGACTTTTTTTTTTTTTTTTATGTGATTAAAATTTGCCAAAAAAAAAAAAAAAAAGACAAAGATGTGACAAAAATGAGTTGAACACCCAACAAAAACATGATGGAAAAAAAATGTGATGACGTGAGGAAAAAGATCCTCTCGGTTCAGGCGGGAGTTAAGAGGTTAAACTATACAACTCTTAAAAAACAAAGAAAAAACAATGGCTGAAACAGAAATGAATTAAATTTAGAACAAATAACGGCCCCCTGGTAAAATAGCACGTACGCTACGACACCATAATAATAATATTAAAATACATACTTTATCTATATGCTCTGGCGACCCCCCCAAATTTGTCTTGCGGTCCTGACCCCCATGTTGAGAACCCCTGTTATAACGTCATGTGACCACAGAGATGAACAGAACTCACAGAAAGAGTCGTTTTGCACAACAACCGTCGCACGATCCCTACGCTGGAAATCGACACCTCCACAAACCACCGCCCTGTCATTATGTCGCTTTATCCAAACCGGTTTCACTTCCCCCCAGATCCTTCAAATGATTTTACCCGGAGCAGGTGTTGTGCTTTTGCAGGCGCGTCTTCAAAGGCCGAGGGGGAGTGTCGCGGCGTGGGCTCGTGCTGATGTTTCTGAAAGGAAGAAAATACAGATGTGTTCAACTCCCGCATTTGACAAAAAATTGACAAAATGTGACCAAAAAAATGACAAAAAATTGACAAAAAATTGACAAAAAAATGACAAAAAATTGACAAAAAATGACAAAAAATAGACAAAAAAACAAACAAAAAATAGACAAAAAATAGACAAAAAATAGACAAAAAATAGACAAAAAATAGACAAAAAAATAGACAAAAATTAGACAACAAATGACAAAAAATGTGATAAAAAAAATGTCAAAAAATGTGACAAAAAATTACAAAAAATGACAAAAATGTGATAAAAAATTGAAGAAAAAATGAAAAAAAAAATGTGACAAACAATTACAAAAAATTGACAAAAAATTGACAAAAAATTGACAAAAAATTGACAAAAAATTGACAAAAAATTGACAAAAAATTGACAAAAAATTGGCAAAAAATTGACAAAAAATTGACAAAAAATGGCAAAAAATGTGACAAAAATGTGATAAAAAAATGTGACAAAAAATGTGACAAAAAATGACAAAAATGTGATAAAAAATGGAAGAAAAAATGAAAAAAATGTGACAAAAAATGTGACAAAAATGTGATAAAAAATTTACAAAAATGTGATAAAAAATTTACGAAAAAAATGAAAAAATGTGATAAAAAATAACTTTTTTTTTTTTTAACAAAAATGTGACATGTGCTGATGTTTCTGAAAGGAAGAAAATACAGATGTGTTCAACCCCCGCAGCGGTGTAATTATCCCCGAGGAGATCTGGGGCCGAGCCAGAGCCAAAAAGCATTTCCAAAACACAAGCCGAGTCAGGCGGGTTTCAGTCAGATGTTCTCCAGGTTCCTTCAGTTCGAGACTCTGGGCGGACATTTTGTGAAGGTTTTAGGGTTTTATATCCTGGATTAATCTCAAAACAAACTTCCGAGATGAGTTTTTTTGCTTAAAGCCTTTTGGGATTAGGGGTGTATCGGTTAAATCTCTTTCCCAGGACATGAGGAGAACGACATGTAACGCTTTTAAGTCTCTCGATTGTGCTGACGTTATGAAGCCACCGGCGGCCTGGCAGCGGCGCAAGAGGCGGCGGAGGAACTGCTGCGATGAATGTGTGAGCAGATACAGACGCAAAACTGCAGAGGGCAATGAGCGGGGGAGGTTTAAGCTCTTAACTCCCACCTGAACGGAGCACATCTTTGTCAAGGTTGGCTTTACTCTAATCAAAAAGCTTCTTGGGGAAAAAAGCATCAAAACAGCTACAAAAATGAGAAGAAAACAAGGATGTGAACGCAACGAAAAAGTGACAAAAATAAAAATTAAAAGTGTCAAAAACTCAACAAAAACTCAACCAAAATGTGAAAAAATTCAACAAAAAATCGACAAAAATGTGACAAAAATAAAAATAAAAAGTGACAAAAACTCAACCAAAAAGTGACAAAAATAAAAAATAAAAAGTGACAAAAACTCAACAAAAACTCAACCAAAAAGTGAAAAAAATCTCAACCAAAAAGTGACAAAAATAAAAATAAAAAGTGACAAAAATTCAAGAAAAAGTGAAAAAAAAATCAACAAAAATTCAACAAAAATGTGACAAAAATTCAACCAAAAAGTGACAAAAATAAAAAATAAAAAGTGACAAAAACTCAACGAAAACTCAACCAAAAAGTGACAAAAATAAAAAATAAAAAGTGACAAAAACTCAACAAAAACTCAACCAAAAAGTGAAAAAAATCTCAACCAAAAAGTGACAAAAATAAAAATAAAAAGTGACAAAAATTCAAGAAAAAGTGAAAAAAAAAATCAACAAAAATTCAACAAAAATGTGACAAAAATTCAACCAAAAAGTGACAAAAATAAAAAATAAAAAGTGACAAAAACTCAACGAAAACTCAACCAAAAAGTGAAAAAAATAAAAATAAAAAGTGACAAAAACTCAACCAAAAAGTGACAAAAATAAAAAATAAAAAGTGACAAAAACTCAACAAAAACTCAAACAAAAAGTGAAAAAAAAAAATCAACAAAAATTCAACCAAAATGTGACAAAAATAAAAAATTAAAAGTGACCAAAACTCAACAAAAAAATTACAAAAACTCTAAGCTCTAAACTAAAAAAAAACACATAAAAAAGTGACACAACACAGCAACAACGCGAGGAAAAAGATCAGTTTTGAGGGTCTTAGCTTTCAAATGAGGTCAGACCTATATAACGGCCAAAGACGTCAGAATGCATTTGGTTCAGGCGGGCGGTAAGAGGTTAAGAGACGACTTTTAGGTTCATTACAAACTGCTTTTAGTGCAAGGACAAGTGTGGAGCTCATGGTTCCCCACGAAATAAAGTTTATTTATTTCAAGCAATTAACCTATTTCTGGGAACATAAGCTTCAATGTCACATAAACGAGAGTCCAGATTTCAGTCAGTGTTAATTTTGTCGACTAAAAAATCATTTTTCTTTGAAGTAATATTGTTTGACGAATAAAATAACACTAAAATTACATTAAAAGTTGCTTATGAGACTAAAACTATGACCAGTGTTGCCACAGATTACTGATGACTTGTTTTTTTAGAGTAACTATTGTAGCGAGTTTCGTGTGGTGTTAATCATAGTGAGATTAATCTGCTGTAGTTTGTGCGTCTGACCACTGGATGGCACTACATTACTGATGTTGATCGAGTCTGATTCTGATTTAGGACATGGCTGGAACATGTAGGGGGAAAATAGGAAGGATCGATTATGATTAACTCGTGTGCAACAGCTGAAGTTTCCTCTTTCAGAAGTCACGGCTCGGCTTCTCGCCTCACAGAGAAGCACAGGTCGTTTTTTTAACCCCGCCTGGCCAGTGTCGGTACTGCGGGTCACAGGTTTCACTCCAATAACAAGACGATTAAATGATTATACGAACAGTCGAGCGAACGTCTGGCTGGCGCACCTTCTTTTGGCCCATGTCTGACGCCAAAACAGCTACTACAGTTTTCTGTAAACAAACCACACACAGCTTCATGTGCCACAACACCATCGCCGTATCTGTGTTTTTAAGCACCAGGAGCTCAGCCAGGGGTGCTCAGATCACATGATTCTACTACTAAAAATAATAATACAAATAATACAAATAATGACGGTGATAGGACAAAAAAGGAAGTCCATGTTCTGCAATCTGATTGGCCAGTGCGAGCAGAGCCGTGTGATTGAACAGATTTGCTCAAACATAGTTATATATTATAAGGATTAAAGATTAAAATGAAATATTCTTAACGACTCCTCGGCTACAATACGTAGTTGCTGGGATGTAATAAAGCCTTTTTTGTGAGTAAAAACTCCAGTATGTTCGCGTGTTCAGTCCATAGACTGTATCTGCATCTGTATATCTGTGATCGACTGGTCAGCCTGATTCTGATGACGTAACGAAAACCGAGCGGTCAGACTTTGTTGCAAATGCAAACCCCAGGCGTATGAGACACATCAGCCTCTGTTATAGTTGTTGTGCTCACTTTTAGTGCCTGCGCCCTCGATCCCTGTGTAATGCGCGCGGTGATGTTGTATTTGCGCCTCAACTTAAAGATAGTTATCTGACGCCATAGTATTTTAAAGAGGGGGTGTTCTGCTTTTGTCAGTCCCACAGCACCAGTCTATATCACACTACAATGATGACAAACCTTCTGTTGGTCTGTAAATGCAGTAAATTAGAATAACTGCCTTGTATAAAATGTCTCTCTCAAAATGGCTGTAGTGAATGTCTTGAAATAGGCCTCTGTCTCTTTAACCTCTTAACTCCCGCCTGAACCGAGAGGGTCTTTTCCCTCACGTCATCAGATTTTTTTTCCATCATTTTTTTGTTGGGTATTCAACCCATTTTTGTAACTTTTTTGTCATATTTTTGGTCATTTTTTTCCACCATTTTTTTTCATTTTTTTTGTCTTTTTTTTGTCACATTTTTTTCATTTTTCGTCATTTTTTTTGCTACATTTTTGTCATTTTTTTTTATAAAAAATTTGTCATTTTTTTGCCTTTTTTTTATCAATTTTTTGTCATTTTTTTGCTACATTTTTGTCATTTTTTTGTCAATTTTTTGTCATTTTTTAATCAAATTTTTGTCATTTTTTTGCTACATTTTTGTCATTTTTTGTCATTTTTTTCATACTAAAAAAAAAAAAAGTCACATTTTTTTGTCATTTTTTCGTCTTTTTTTCGTCACTTTTTTGTCACATTTCCATCATTGTTTTCGTCTCACTTTTGTTTGTCTCAGCTTTTTTCCAGAAGCTTTTGGATTGGGGTAAAGCCAAACTGGAGAGAATGTGCTCGGTTCAGGCGGGAGTTAAGGGGTAAAATGTCTCTCTCAAAATGGCTGTAGTGAATGTCTTGAAATCGGCCTCTGTCTCTTTAAGAACCTCTGAGCCTTTAGACACGCCCCCTCCACACGCTGTCTGTGGCATCAGTGGGGAGGGGGTTCTGCTGAGGAGCAGTGGTTGGTTACTCGGCTGGTGACCAAAGCTCGGAGGCGTCTCCAGGAGGTGGGGGCGTTCCTAGGAGGACTCAGGCAAACCTATCCCTAAAATGGCCGCCATCAGAGTTTTTACAGATTACTCAGAAATACGTGAATGTGCCAAGGCAACACTTCAGCCATGTTTTTAATGAGGGAGTGACAGAATAACATGATGGAAAGCTTGGAAAAGTCCATTTTGCATAATACCCCCCCTTTAAGATGTTTTCATGGTCACTCTGAAACATGCTACTGTACAATATAAACAACAGGGGTGAGAGAACAGAACCTTGGGGTGAGCCTGTCGAAACAGTGCACTGGTCAGAGAGTTCACCATTGCCTCCCATGTTTAAATCAAGACTAAACGGTCCCATCCACATATTTGTGTCGTTACCCCCGTGTTTGCAGAGGTTGTAAGCTCTGATGTTCTTGCAGGAGGAGTACCGCGCAGAGGGCATCAGCTGGAGCAACATCGACTACATCGACAACACGGGCTGCATCAGTCTGATCAGCAGGAAGCCCACGGCGCTCTTCCACCTGCTCGACGAGGAGTGCAAGTGAGTGCCACACATGGGGGACCAGGGGAACCCGTCGAGCCGCCCTGTGGGAGCCGCAGGGGCGCAGGCGGGCAAGTCCCGACAGCGTCCCGTGTTTAGAGTCAGGCTGGAGGCGACACCAGCGTTAGTGTGAGGAGAAACAGGTAAACAGGGCGGTTGGAGGGAGTCGGCCCTGATATTCAAATCAGAAAAGGTTAAAGCAGCTCCTGAGCCAGAACCATCGGGGGAAACTGTGATACGTGTTTACACCGACGCGCTGGAACTGAAACAAACACGGATGTAAAAGGTTACGGCTGTCCCACGGCTGTGCGGTTTATCTGCTGTAGTGCTGAGGTTTGAGCGACAGGAGCGGCCGCTTTTATTCATAGAGTTTGGATCGTTTTTTAAAGCAACAGAGAGAGAAGTGTCATTTACAGTTGATCGTAATGGAGGATGCAAAAAAATCCGGTCCAACTTTGACTCCAGAGCACGTTTTGCACAGTTTGATACAGTTTTCAAAGTGCTGCACGTGAAAGAAGAAGCAGTGATTGATTTAAAACTATGCAACATTTCACTGAACATTAACACATGCACTGATAGTCAGAGGTGGGAGACTCGAGTCACATGACTTGACTCGAGTCGCAATTTTCGGGACTTGAGACTGACTTGACCAAAGCTGCAAAAAGACTGGACTTGGGACTTGCTGTTTGTGACTCGAGACTTAACTTGGACTTGAGGCCGATGACTCTCAATGACTCGCTGTGACTTTATAGTTTTTATTTATTTGAGTGAAACTGTCGAAAGATCAGGATTCATTTGGTAAAAGCGGCGCATCTATGTTTACATTATGGTGATTATCCACATGCGTATTCGGTTTCCCGACACAGGCTTCTGATCAATACAGTGTGAAAAGGCAGGAGGAAATACGAGGTAGAAATACGTGCATTAAAAGTTTTCTAAAGACAGTGAAGAGGAGGAGATTTACGGACAGGAAAACGTTTGAAACAATGGGCTGGACCTACAGCGCAGACGGAGCCTCCAGAACCACCATGTCAGAGCTGATTCATCTACAGGAATCTTGGGGCTTTTCCATGTTTTAATTCATTCACACAAAGTTTACAGCATTTAGAGGTTATTTTAGCATCCGCATTTTGAGCAGGGGCGAATCCGAGTATACAGGGGCTGGGGCAGTACAGGGGAACCACTGACAGAAAAACTGCCAGAAACTAACAAAAATAAAAATATTATTTTATATTTATCTTTCAGACTCCAGGAAAAAGCAGCTCATGTTTAAAATACTATATTTCATATTGTTTAAGTCCCCAAATCTATCATTTTGACCAGTAACATGTCGGGCCATGTGACTGTGGTGCTATAGTTATGCATTTGATGGTGGGCGGTTCGTAGCTTCTTTAAAGGGTTAAAAATCAGCTGTTTCCTGCTAAAATAAGCATTCACAACATTAACAATGTCTCGACTGTAATGCTGATTAATTTAATGTTTTCCTCATTGCTTTTCTAGTATAAGTTCCCGCGTTGCTCCTGTAAGTCTCAGCCTCCGCCTACGTGCTCGCATTTTGAAGTGTTGAAATACTTTGGATAGTTAAAAATGAATTAGTATAATCACTGCCACCTCTCTGAAGGTCGCGTTGAGAAATAATACACCAATCAAGCAGTCCGTCACTTAATAGCGTCCGTGTGAAACGAACGAAACAAGTGAAACGTTGGTTCCTCTGCACTTTAACTTCCATCCATCTATTTTCTTCCACTTGTCCGTTTCCGGGTCGTGGGGGCAACCGTTGGATCTGCCCAAATCACATGGCACCAGCCCCTATAGCGCCCCCTGCTGGTGGTGGGTCCACAGAAGGACGGCCTCACGATGAACCGGGCCTGTTGGTCTCTCATAAGGGTCCAACAAGGCCCTGGGTAGTTAGCATCACGTTGCGGTTGAGATGTTTCGCACACAGCTTCATCCCCCGTCTTCCTCCCCGTGCGGACGGCGAGTGGACGTCCTCCCACTGCAAATAGCTGAGCGAGGCCTTGGCCGCGTTGTTTTTTCGAGGCTCGGGTTTCAGCGTTCCTCCTCCATTGTTCCCCCTCCGCTCTTTCCTGTAAGCAAAGCCGTTTCCTGCGCCGCTCCGGCTCCCCACGTCCCGGGACCCAGAAACATCACAGCTGAAATGCGAGCGGGGGGATTAGGCCGATATGATAATCGTCTCAGCGTGGCGTTGGCGAGGACGGAGCGGCCGGGGGCCCAGAGCAGATTTGACTTCAGGGACGCTGTGAGGTGCGGCGTGACGGCTCAGGACGTTGCTCAATTAGAGCCTCGTTCAACTCTGGGGGCGCACGGAGTTTCCAGATTTGGAGTGAGAAGTTTTTTGTGATAAAGTTCTGCTGTTTTAGGCTAAACCCTGGACCACATGAAGCCTCCCCGTGTGAAGAGTTTAACTTCACAGGGAACAGAATTTCATTTAGTTTCCAATGACGTCACGCATAGTTCCGGCGGCCATTTTGAATACTGAAGTAGCATCATGCAGGCTAAACTAAGTCAAAACCTTTCTCTGTGATTTTTACAGTTTGTCGTGTCAACAGAGTCTGAGTCAGTGTTTAAGCTGCTCAAGACGTTAGCATGCTACCGGTTAGCAACTGTCATCGATCAACTGTCATTGACTTCAACACGATAAACACTCGTGTGGCCACATCTATGACATTGAGGAACTACTACAGTAACAGCTCTGACCTCTGTGCTGAGCTGAGCTGTTGAAGCTTAATGCTAACCGGTAGCTTGCTAACGTCTTAAACACTGAGGCTGTGTCCGAATGTCCACACTAGTCCCTAACCCCTCATTCACTACACAGGCCGCACTATATAGTCACTATATAGTCACTATATAGGGAATAGTGTGGACATTCGGACACAGCCTGACTCACTGGTTTCTTCACATAAACGTGCGTCTCTGGAGTCGTGTTTTCACTGTTTTCTTCTTGAGCAGTGATTACGAGTAAATAAAAATGTCACTGTCGATCAGCTGTCTTTCATTTTCATCATGAGTAGAGATTTTGGTACATGTGGTAGTGATAAGTGGCTATGATAGTTAGCATTGAGGCTCCTCCCCCTAACTCCTTCCTAACTGACAGACCAATTCGGACGCTTCTTATCATGGTGGACACTGACACACATCCGGCTTGGCGTAAGAGCTCTTACCAACTTACCGCTTTCGGACGGGGCCTCGGATGGGAGAACGTTTGGAAGCCTGGGTGAATGTAGTGAGGGAGAGGTCAGCGATCGGAGGAGCTTCCGTCAGTCTACCCCATATTATGCTCTTTCTGGCATCATGATCTATTACTCACTTACAACATTATTTAACACTTTGAACAATGCAAGAGGCAATATTCACCTAAAACACTTAGAAATAGAACAGGGGGAGGCAAGTTCTCTTAACGGAGGGCAATTGTTTTCATTGTAAAAACACATAAATGACTTAAAATTGCTTGAATAAAGGTTCTTTATGTTGAATTTGAGTCTGTTTGGACTAATCTAAGATAAAGATACAAGTGCTAATGCCAGTGGAATGAGCATAAAACCCACTTTGAAATCAGACAAATGAACTTTACTTTTAAAAAGATTTGTTTTTCACTTGAAATTATACATAATTTACATAATTTACATACACAATATAATCTGAATTAAGAGAATAATGACTTGTTCCATTGGAGAAAAGATGTTTTATCTGATCTAAGACCAGACCAAATCTACTCAAACTATGGATTCAATCTCTTAATTCAAGTAGGTTTCTGTCATTTCTTCCTTAAAATGATTATTTGTCCAGTGCACTTTTTACAAATGCCAGAGTTGTACATAATGTGACCGAATTGGGTGTATTGACAGTCTCTCTCCCATTTAACCCGAAATATATTAAAGTACTTTCTGATTTGTGTCATAATGTTTCTCAAAATCATCTTGCCTACCCCTGAAATTGAGCATCAAGCAAAGCATCAAAGCTAAGAAGTCTTCCTGGATATGAACCTGAATGTCGTCCTGATCACGTGTCTTGTCGTTTCCCTCCAGTTTCCCTCAGGCCACAAACCAGACTCTGCTGGACAAGTTCAAGCGGCAGCACGAGGGCAACAGCTACATCGAGTTCCCCGCCGTCATGGAGCCCGCCTTCATCATCCGGCACTACGCGGGCAAGGTCAAGTACGGAGTCAAGGTCAGTGTCTGTGAGGGCGAGGGGGGGCGGGGACAGGGAGGAGCAGACGGTTATTCAAAGGTCAAAGATCGTGTTACTGTCAGTTCATGCATTATCCCACTGTGTTTAAAGGAACAGGCCAGCGTTTTTCCACACTGAGATATGTTCTTACCTGAGCTGTGACGAGTTCTTTAGGACCTGTCTGATCTTCAGTCACGTAAACACAGCGCAGACGGCGTTAGCATTTAGCCTCTCCCTCTCTCCTCTATAGCTCCAAAACAGGTCAAGATAGAAGCTACCAAGCTCTTCCACGTTTTCCCTATTTAAATATGGTCACGTGAAGTGTTCCACTACAAAGTATAATTACACACAATTAAACAATGTGGATTTTCTAAGCGGATAAAAGGGGGGACTATATTGTAAGGCGTAATAATACCAGGAGTAATTTGGCATCCGCACAGTAAAGTGAAGATTACTGCGCAGTATAGCACAATATAGTTCCCCCTTTTATCCGCGTAACTTTGACACAGATTTAGCCACTTTTCAAACCTCCTGTGACCATATTTGGAAACAGGGCAAATGTCGTGTGACCCTCCAGGGTTTTAATAAAGTCTCCATCGCGTCTTCAAAGCACGTCCAGCTGCTCCGTGTGCAGGTCAGTCCCACGCCTCAAAATAACTCCTCCCATCAGCGCGAGCGTCTCGTCTTCTCTCGGGTCAGTCTCATGATCGATCACAAACACAAACGCTCCGTCTAAACTCGCCTTTTACACGAGATAACAACAAATAATCCGGTCCGGTGAAAACGAAACAGAAACCTGCAGTGACACTGATGTCAAAGCTCCGCTAACAGCAACGAAACACTTCCTGTTGTCCCGACAAAATAAAAGGCGTCAATGTTCCAGCCGCTGGGAGAGGGTTTGAAATGTTCATTAATAAATAAACCTAATATTTTAGTTCAAATGGACACAAATCTCGTTTTTCTTCGTTTTCCTGGTCGTCCGTTTTGCTCAAATAGAAATAAAGGCCTGTCTCTAACTGTGGCCTGGTTCCAATAAAGGCCTGGTCCTGATGCCCTTGAGTAAATAAAGGCCCCGGCCGATATTAGAGCATTTACGGTACTTTGTTTTCATGGCACAGATAAAACCAGGAGCCTAAACTTTACTTCGGTTCATCTGAAGTAAAAGGAAGTGCTTCTGTTTTGGCATAAAATCTTGACTTTCTCTCCTCTGCAGCCTGACCTTTTCACACATTAGAACACGAGTAACGTCCCACCTCCGTAATGTCCTGAGCAGACCCCCCCCCCCCCCCCCCCTAAGCCGGAGCATCTGTCCGAACATGTGTGAATATACGCTCGCTGTATCATGTGACTGTGATGAGTTTCTGTGAGATCTGGCGAGTGCAGCGCGAGGTCTGCTACAACGCTAACCCTTTATGGAGCCGAGGTGATGAGAAGGGCAGATCGGGGATTGTTGGGGGGTTAAAGCGGAGCACAGATGTGGAAAGAACAAATCCAGTGTGTGAAATGTGTGGGGGAGCAACAAGAAAAGCAAAAACGGCAGCGTAGTATTTACTCTCACGGACACTTAATGAGTAAAAACTGCTATGACACCTGCAGTGGCGCTTACGGCCAGGGGCACGAGTTACGTAGTACTGCTTTATATACTTTTGCAACATGAAAATACTTTTAAAATATCCAGATCTTAACAGGTTTTGATTGATAAATTACAAACGTCATGAAAGAATTGGTTTTAGAATTTATCAGGTAGTTTTAACCAATGGGCGAGGAACACGCTTCTGCTTGGTCCTCATGGCGGCGCTGACATTGCTGTAATACCGCCCCCTGGTGGTGCAAGAGACATTGATTCAAACGTCCCAATAAGGGTTTAAAAGCCTGGCTCCACAGAGCTTTTGTTTTTCTTAAAATCGCTATGACCCATGTGACCACGCTGGGGGAAATATTTTTCACCATGCTAGTTTTGTTTAAAAGCCTGAAATTTGGCATTTTCAGTCAGTGTTCATTTCGTCGACTAAAATATTAAGTCTTAATTTTAGTCAAAGTGATATTTTTGTGACTAAAATTGGACTAAAACTAAATTAAAAGTTTCTCATGAGACTAAAACTGTGACTAAAATGTCCAGATATTTGAGTCGACTAAAATAAGACTGAATAAAAATGAAAAGGAGAGACTAAAATCATCCAAACTTGTATTGAGCGTCTGAAAGAGCCTCAGATCATGTACATTCTCTGTTAAAGGATCAGCTCTGAGCTTTGTTCATGTGGAGCAGCTCCATGAAGCAGAGGAACAACATTAAACATGATTATAATGAATATTATCAATGCAAAGTCCACTCAATTAGTCTTAAATTTAGTCAATTAGTCATTACATTTTAGTCAAAAGACTAAAACTAAAATACTATATGGTGTCAAAATTAACACTGTTTCCAGTACATAAACTGGCTCCAGGGCCTGTCAATCAAGCTCTGGAGCTCTGTGGAGGCTCCGCCCACTCCTCGAGGGCAGGACTTCCTGCCTTTTTGCCCTTTTAAGGAACAGGCCGTGTAGGAGGAGACGGAGCGGCCATTAAGGCTCACACAGGCCTCGGGAACCTTTACAGTGAATCTTTATTATATTGTATCTATGGTTTTAACCAACGGGTTTTAGTTTAGTAATGTTTGATTATAAACACAAGTGATTTTAATATTTGCACCCAAGAGTTTATCAATGTTTACAATATACTTCCTGTTGTAGTTTAAGACATTGAATGATTATGTTAACTCCAAAGTAAAATATGAATTAAGTTTGAGTTAATGAAGTTCTAAGTTCTTTATTTTTAGTCTTAACAGTTGAGCTGCAGTTGAGTTCCTGCACAGCGGTGACCGTACTGTCCATAATGTAACCGTGTGGTGAATGTATGACTGAGGGGACCGTCCCGTTGTGCTCAGGACTTCCGGGAGAAGAACACGGACCACATGCGCCCCGACATCGTGGCGTTGCTGAAGAGCAGTAAGAACGCGTTCATCTGCGGCCTGATCGGGATCGACCCCCCGGCCACGTTCCGCTGGGCCGTGCTGCGAGCCTACTTCAGGGCCCTGGTGGCCTTCAGGGAGGCGGGCAAGAGGCACACGCTCCGGAAGCCCGGTGAGTGCACGCCTTTACTCTTCATCTACTCATGTTCACCTGTCTCTTCACTTCTCTCCACATGTGCTCAGATACTGTAAACTGTTGTGATTCTTTTTTTGTATCAGGTTCTAGTGACGTGTTTGTAACAAGAAAAACACAAGTAGCAAAAGTCACAGCCTTGAATCAGATCAAACTTCATTTAAAACTTTAACTTCTTGTTTTTGGATCCTAGATACAGACGGCAGCGCATCATAGAAGGGGGCGTGGCCTCGCCCAGGGGGAACAGAGAATCTCTTTTTAACCATTTTCTGGTGAAATATGAACTTATTTATCACATACAAATAAAGTCAAGTCTAAATCAGGTCCATATGGAAGTGGAAGCAAAACAACGGCATCACTAGCTCGTCATAGCTAGAACTAGCTGGCTATGACGAGCTAGTGATGCTTCATGAAGCATCATGTTAGCATTCTCTGTTATTCATGTATTTATGGGCTGTTGAACCTCTTTGCTCCTCCTTGTCTTTGTATCTTTATTTAGTAGAAACTATATTCATAATATTTTCAAAACTGCTTTAGCAAATACTGAATATAGTTTTCTTTTTATTTATTTTTATTTATTTATTATTTTTGTCAGACATTATACCAACCAATGACAGCACTATGAGCGTTCAAAACACAATATACTAATTTCATGTTTACAAAAGCGTCCTTCAACTTAAAACATTTAGTCAATGTCCTGACAAATATCAAAATTGGTCTCGCCCCCCTTTTTTTTAAATATATATATATATATATATATACAGAACAAAAAACAAAACACAAGCCCATAAATAAATAAAAATAAAACTTAACAAAAATTAGTAGCGTTACACAGGTGCACAATCCGTGAACCATCTCTCAAATAAAGTCTGATCTTAATGGTTTAATAAACCCCAACCGTCCTTTCCATATTCTAACAAACGTTTCTGTTTCCAAATGCAAAGCGTGTGTCGACTTCTCCATTATGTAAATATCCTGCATCACATCAAACCAACTTTCTTTTCTTGGCACATCTGTTTTTACCCATTTTCTTGTAACACCCTTTTTTCCTGCTAATAGCATCATATTTAACATCTTAAAGTTCACATTTTTTTGATTTGACTCAATTTGACTCAAATAAAAATGAATATAATTTTCTACTAAATAAAGATACAAAGACATGGAGAGGAGCAAAGAGGTTCAACAGCCCATAGTTACATAAAGAAACGGAGAATGCTAACATGATGCGTCATGTGAGCATCGTGCTAATGCTAACGGTGCCTTTTTTCACTTGTACAGAACAATCTGCTGTGAATAAACATCCACATGGACCTGATTTATACTTGACTTTATTTGTATGTGACAGATAAGTTTATTTTCAGCCAGAAGAAGATTGTATTTTCCCCCTCGGTGAGGCCACGCCCCCTCCTATGACGCGATGCCGTATCTTGTTTTCCTCAGGCCAGTTCCCTTTAATGTGTCCTGCTTTGCAAACACTATTAGGTTAATCTGAAACCTGCAGAATCCCTCACTTCTGAAACATGTGCTCGCTCAGAGTCGAGTCGAGTTGCCCGAGCGTGAACACGACAGAGACGCTGCGAGGTCGGACCAGTGGGTGAGGAAAGCGCTTCTCTTTGGTCCTCATGTACCGGAGATGACCTTCCTGTAATCCCACCCCCTGACTCAAAAATACACTTTATAAAACTGATTCCACTGGAGCCTTTGCACCTCACGAACACTCCTCCAAAGCCCGGCTCCAGAGAGGTTCTTTCTTTCTCAAAATGGCTCTGACCAGCAGTGACCTAGTTGGTTTGTTGCACGGTGTGGCTATGCTAGCTCCTCTGACCTCAAGTTGTGAGCGCCAGTACTTCCTGTTTGTGTTCTTTTCCTGGAATAATAATCATAATTTCTAAAGATTCCGTTGTGGGCAGTGAGTTCCCGGTTACTGTGTTCAAATCTTGATGTAACGAGTTCAGAGGAGACGCCTGTGATCATAGAGGAATGATAGTTTGCCTTGAAGCTAAAGCTAAAGCTAAAGGCTTTTTTTTAAATAAAAGGCACTATTTTAAATTGTATGATGCATGAAATGAATGTTAGCCTTTAGCTTCAAGACAAACTCACTGATCTTCATAAACATAGACGTCTCCTCACACTGTACAGCAACTCGTTCACCTGCAGGAAGTGATCGTCTACCAGGAACTCACTGTCCACCACAGAATCTGTAGGAAATACATCGAATCAAACAGGTCTAAGCTAATCTTAATGAAAATTAATACAAACAGGAAGTACTAGCGCACACAACTTCAGCTCAGAGGAACTAGCGTAGCCACATTGTGCAACAAGCAAATTCAGAAGTGAGGAATGAACTGTGACATTCCTCAGTGTCCTCTTTCCTTTGCGTTTTGTAGAAGCCATGTTCTTGAATGCATTATTGTGACATAATTGAATCTAACTGTTCATTTTCAGCTTGTTTGTTTGATGGTTGATGGTTGAATCCACCGTGAGCCCCTGTGTGAAGAATAACGAACGTTTCCCTGGCGTTTTCTGAACAGACCTGAAGTGTTCCCTCCTGTGTTTCTGCCTCCTGTAGATGATCTGTTTGTAGAACGTATCTGAACGTATCTCCTCTTCCTCCTCCTCTGCTCTTCTGAATGCCGGTCCGTCCTCTCGGCGGTCACTGCTGCCCGGCGCAGTGCTCTCCATCAGAAATGCTCATGTTTTAGATGATACTGCACTCTTTTCCTCTGTCTTTTCTTAGTAACGATTTTGTTTTTGACATGTTTAGAGCGGGCTCCGCACCCGGGGGATCGTTTACACCACGGCTTACCGGGTTCTGCAGAGAAATGGGATTGATTTGGACGAATAGTGACTGAAAATGAAGTAGATGTGAAGTAAATAATGTGGTTAATATCGGATGTCAGCAGATACTCAAACCCCCAGTGTCGGTTTTGCTAAAGCTTTTATTTGAATCGTAAAAGCTGGATCTGAAATGCGTGTTGGGCACTTTGTGCACGTGCAGCAGGTGAAGGACAGGTGTGAATGAGCCACAACTGTAGACATACTTAATAGTCCAAAAGCATCTCAATTCATATTGGGTCGCAGGGGCAGACTGGCCACATGTCCATCCTGGAAGAGCACAGAAGGGTCTGGCCTCTCCTTTACCTTACCCTTACCCCCGGGCGTAACCGAGCTTTACCCAAATCTAAAAGGTTAAAGGAAAAGCATCCAAAAACAAAAATGTGCTGGAAAAGCGACAAAAAAGTGACAAAAGCACAACAAAATGTGACGAAAAAGCAACAAAAACATGACAAAAAAGCAGCGACAACGTGACAAAAAGTTCCCGTCACTTTTCTAGACTTAAACTTTCAAATGAGGCGTTACAGTGTCGCTCTCCAGTCAAGAAGCCTTTGGATTTGGGTAAAGCCGAACTGGAGAAAATGCTCTCGGTTAAGGAGGGGGGTCAGAGGTTCACATATGTATTTGTTGAAGTGTCGCATTTATGCTAATCTGGGCCAGGCTGGCCAGAGTCCAGGGCTGTTTTTCAGTCCCTGTCGGGTCGTGCTGTAAGGCCACATCCCTGTAGTACAGTCATGATTGCATAATAAGTAAATCGGCTAATCGCAACACATTCGCTAATGCTAGCGTGGCTAATGCTAAAGTCGACAGCTTATATCTGCTGAAGCATCATTATCGTTAGGAAAGACTCACCTTAGCAGTGAAACATGTCGCCTTTAGAGCAGAGTCAGACTCTGGTAGAATCGACTCAAACAGCTGCAGTCGGAGCTGAACTACGTCCATTAAGTAGCGGGTGCGTACCTGTGTTCCCTGTGTTTTCTTTTTCCGTGGTGAGTTGGTACATGAACCAATCACAAGTCATGAGAGTGAAACGTAATACTTATATCAATCAGCTTAACCCTGACCCTGCCCAAGTCACTAACCTTAAGGATAGTGAGCTGGTGCCTAATCTTAATCAATAGAAGTGGGGGAACATATAGGGCCAGATCTTGTGGTGGCGCACGGGGCGGCGCTATATGTGCCATTGGCCTCCGCCACCTGCAGGGGGCGTCACAAGAGGAGGCGACTGCACTGATGGAAACACGGCTGACATTCACTTCCTGGTTTACATTGCGCTGTCTTGCGTTCTTTCTTAAGCCTTAGGCTCTCACAGGTCAAACTAAAAACTTTATTTACCCCATCGTGAGCTAAACCATGGTGAGCTAAACCATCGTGAGCTAAACCATGGTGAGCTAAACCATCGTGAGCTAAACCATGGTGAGCTAAACCATGGTGAGCTAAACCATCGTGAGCTAAACCATCGTGAGCTAAACCATCGTGAGCTAAACCATCGTGAGCTAAACCATCGTGAGCTAAACCATCGTGAGCTAAACCATCGTGAGCTAAACCATGGTGAGCTAAACCATCGTGAGCTAAACCAT
>NC_136855.1:40657044-40997564 GCF_951799975.1 Gobius niger | reverse complement strand
CATACTCCTCCCACTGTCTGTGGCCCGGGAGCCGGAGCGACCCACGAGCACCGACCCACGAGCACCGACCCACGAGCACCGACCCACGCGCAGGGAGTCGTGTTCTCCAGAGAGGCGTCTGGTATTGCTTTACTCAAATGTAGCTTCAAGAGGAGACCGACAGGCACGAACGATTCTGGTCAAAGATTAGAGTAAGATTATCCTAAAAAAAAACATAACTCAGTGTAGTTTAAGGGCTCATCTCACCGGAGAGACATGAGGAGATGTTCTCAGACTGACTGTGCTCATTCAAACGGCCTGGAGACTAGGTAGTCCCAGTGAAAACGAACTACCGTAAATTCTCTAATACTGGCCTGTATTCCATCAGCGGCCGGGTCTCTGACAGAGGCCGGGTTCTCGGCTGGCGGAGGCAAATTAAAGCCGGTCTCTAAAACAGGCCGGGGCTTTTATTAGAAACTATAGCAGTAGAAATATTCCCCATGTTAGGAGTTTGTCTCATACTGGTGTAAATGAAAACTCACGTGCAGGAAGTAACAAACTGAACCCGGGCCGAGGGCGACGCTGCGGAGGAGCTGATCCCAGCGTAACTTTGACACAGATTTAGACACTTTTCAAAACCTCCTGTGACCATATTTGGAAACAGGGCAAATGTTTATGACCCTCCAGGGTTTTAATAAAGTCTCCATCGCGTCTTCAAAGCACGTCCAGCTGCTCCGTGTGCAGGTCAGTCCCACGCCTCAAAATAACTCCTCCCATCAGCGCGAGCGTCTCGTCTTCTCTCGGGTCAGTCTCATGATCGATCACAAACACAAACGCTCCGTCTAAACTCGCCTTTTACACGAGATAACAACAAATAATCCAGAAACAGAAACCTGCAGTGACACTGATGTCAAAGCTCCGCTAACAGCAACGAAACACTTCCTGTTGTCCCGACAAAATAAAAGGCGTCAATGTTCCAGCCGCTGGGAGAGGGTTTGAAATGTTCATTAATAAATGAACCTAATATTTTAGGTGCAAATGGACACAAATCTCGTTTTTCTTCGTTTTTTCTTCGACGGGGATATATTAACTCGACTAAGGTTAGGTAAGAACATATCTCAGTATGTAAAAACGGTGGCCTATTCCTTTAATATCAGTCACTGGGTCCATGATCTCTCTGTACAAGACCAAAAATGTCCTCAAAAACAAAATAATGTTTCCTCTATATATGAGTCTAGGCCTTTAGAACGCTGTGATGTCACCTGCAACAGCAATAGCTCCAAACAAGGTCAAGATAGAAGCTACCAAGCTCTTCCACATTTTCCCTATTTAAATATGTTTATGTGAAGTGTTCCTCTATATATCAGGGGTCACCAACCTTATTTCAGCTGAGGGCGACTTTAAGAGCATTAAGTTGTTGGAGGGCGACCAGTTAAAAACAAATCCTAAAGACTTAAACGTTCACTGTTCACTTATAGGATATTGACCCCATATTATATTAAAATAGCTTTATTTTTTTAACTCATACTGAGTCACAAGAACAGAAATAACTGTAATTTTAAGAATTTGATTCAAGAAAATGAAGTGTTTTACACTTTAGAAAAAGTCCCAAGGGCTACTGGACATGCCCCAAAGTATAATTACACAAGATTAAACAATGTGGATTTTCTAAGCGGATAAAAAGGGGAACTATATTGTAAGGCGTAATAATACCAGGAGTAGCTCGACATCCGCACAGTAAAGTGAAGATATTGCAATATAGTTCCCTTTTCCCCCTCCCTTCAAGCATTTTTACAACTCTTTTTAAATTCCAAAATATTTTTAGCAACTTTTCAAACTCTTTCTTTAGAGAATTCCGTGCTGTTGTGTATTTGAAGTTCATCCTCAGAGGTAAACAGTCCTGTGGAAGAGCTTTGTTTCTGGCTTTGAACTTCACCAGTAGAGTCTGCAATTCCACAGCGTCTTTTAGTTTTAATAATCCCGTGACTTTTCCTCCTCTGCGAGTTTCTGGAGTCGACGTTTTCAAAAGAGGAGCAGTGAAAACATTAGAACGATTCTAAAGACGTGTTCAGGAAGAGAATAACTTTAACGGCGCAATACCAGCCTGACCTCCTCCAGTCGATCAGAGAGATGAAGTTGTTTTTTTACAGTGCAAACCGGTGCTCGTCGGTCGCCCCCCCCTCCTCTGTCTCTTTGCATGCGTTTGACTCCGTGCCATGTTTTCCCTGCACCCGCCCCTCCCTTTGCCACATCGTGAATCGTAAACATAGCTTTGTGCTTGTGCTGCTGTGTCGGGCATGACGGGACGCTTGTTGTGTTTCTGTCTGCTTTCTCTGTCCTGTCCCGGAGGCGGAGCTTCACAGACAGTCGCTCCTCCCCCCCCCCCCCCCCTCCTGTCACTAACATCACGTCCTCGGGTGACGGTGAAGGGGGCGTACGACACGGGACACTGAGAACTAACTGGCTCGCGGCGGGGCCTCTGTGGGGGGAGGAGTTCCTTGTATTTGCACTCACGCTCTCATGATGTTTTTTGTTTTGTATGTGTTTGTCCTGTGACGTTTCTGCAGCTCCGGATGAGAGTGAGGTTGTTGAGGAGACAGAAAACGGTACTGCGCTAAAGCCCCCCCTTCCCCCCCCCCCCCGATACGATGAGGCTAACACACTTTAGGAGGTCCTAGATCCTCGACGGAGATGCACCCACAGAAGAGCTGCACCCAGCGTCATTACCCAAGTCATGTTTTCAGAGACGCTAACAGGCGGCTGCAAATATGAAGAGAAAAAAAAATGCTGCAAAAGGTTTTTCAATGGTTTTCTGTAGTGTCAGGTGTGATTATTAACATACTGAAAGTCGACCAAAATCTGAACACTGGAAAGGTCTCATTTTCAAGATGGCGTCCAAGAGGGAGGCGAGATCCTCCTTTGTTATTCATCCTACACTGCAAATGATTAAAAACAAGGAAAAAAAGTAAAGTAAAATAAGACGTTTTGTTTTGTTTTAAGGAATAAATTCTGCCAATGGGGTCTGCGTTTTTTTCTTGCTAAGAATTCTTATTTCTAGAATATTTTTCTTATCATAAAACAAGAAAGAAACACTAAAGTTAAGCAAATAAATAACTAGAATTAAGCAAAATGTCCTCAGAAAATGGAATTATTTAAGGAAAACATTCTTATTTAGAGAAAAATTGTGGATATTTTACTTAAAGCAGTACTAAGTAACTTGTTTACCTTAATAAATCCTCCCCGTAGTCCCTGTGGGGGTGATACAAGTGTTTATGGGATGATTGGAGGGTCTTTCATCGCCCCCTGGTGTCTCTGGACAGAAAACCATGTTTGCAACTTGACTGCCACCGGTGCGGAGAAAGCAATACACACTAATGGAATCATGAAGAAGAAGCTAACAGGCTAACGTCACTTTAAACAGTATTTACAGCCAAGTTTGAGTGAAAACAAATATTTCTATTGTATAATTGGATGTAAAATATCCCTCTCTCCCTTCGCCTTTCCTGTCAGTGTAGTATTTACTCTCCAAGACAATTAATAAATTAAAAAATCGTAACTGCTACTATCCCTGCAGTTGCGCTTATGGCCTCTAGGGGCAAGAGTTACTTAGTCCTGCTTTAAATGTTGCTTGATTTAAGTAAAATGTTCTTAATAAATACTAATATTTAAGGAAAGTATTGCCGCGCCCGGAGACCCGTCTCCATGATGTGGAGCCAGGCTGATGGTCAGAATCACCTGCTGGAGGATTCACCTATTGTACATGTTTTTAGTGGTAGACACGGGGAGAACATGCTCCACACAGAAAGGCCTCGTCCTGGTGGGAATCGAACCCAGGACCTTCGAAGCTGAGGCTCTAACCGCTGTGCCACCGAGCCGCCCACTTTAAAGAATAGAATGTTTTATCTCTCTGTGAGAATCAGTTCTTACATTAAGAGTCTCTCTGATCTTAGTTTTTCTTTGTCTAAATCTGAAGAAGATTCAAAAAGTTTTTTCTTGTTACAATAAAAAATTATCATGTTTTTAGTAAATTTATCTGAACAAGAAATGGCCAGATTTTATTTCCTAAAACAAGAATTTTTTTCTCAAGAAAACTTTGCTCGACAAAACATTATTACTTTTTAGGGAAAAAATAAGAACTTATTTCTTAAAGTAAGACATTTCTTACTTGCTATGAATCCACTTTTTGCAGTGTGGACAAGTCATGTTGGTTCTAACCCCATGTTTTGGGTGTCTGGGAATCCAATGGGTTTGTCCAAACTGTAGTCACATGATCACATAATTGTATAATAGAAATCGTGGACAAACACTCTATATATTAACATGAGCGAGTTTGTCACGGCAATCGCAAATGCTAGTTGATAAAATGCTAAGCTAACAGAGAGGCTGAAACCATGTCAGGGCCGTTGTGGTCGCTCGCCTCGCAGACTTTAGTGAATATCTCCGCGAGTAAATGAGAGAGACTTGCCTTTTATTGCGTTGGGAAGAAGAGGGGCGGGGCTTTAAAACGAGCCCATCCAGGCCCCGCTAAGCCTCTGGGAAGCCATGTAAGGCTGCGTTGAAAATGTGTCGTTGCTGTGACAAACTTGCTCATATATAGAGTGTTTGTCCACGATTTCTATTATGTCTTACATCTATCTTGGACGCCATTTTGAAAACAAGACCTTTCCAGTGGTCAGATTTTGGTCGACTTTTAGTATGTTAATAAGCTCACCTGATACTACAGAAAACCATTGAAAAACCTTTTGTAGCAATTTTTTTGGGGTCAAACCATATTTTCAGCCGGCTCTAATGTTTGCAGGAGTTTATCCCAGTGTCCGACACCAGAAGACTTTCCATAAAAGCAGTAAGTTGTTGTCCATGTGGTTCAACAATAGACGACAGGGTTTTTCCACATTGTTTTGGACGAATGTCAGCGTTGTCAGATGAAACGGGGCGGACCACCCGGGGAATGCACTGGTAAACTCTGACTCCTGCAGCTCAATAAAAACCCACTGTACGGTTTAGAGCAGGGGCGACCAAACGTTCTGTCTCTGAGGCCGAAAGGGAAAAGTTCCTGTGGGTCGAGGGCCAAACACGGCCATGTCAAGTGTCAAAAAGATATACCTGCAAATAATAATAGTTACTTTATTTTATTTTTAAGTATACATTTGATTCTATCTATGCAAATACCATGCTACATTAAAACAAATGTTAACTATGGCAAAAGTCTAGTTTTAGTCGAACAAAATCAACAACTGGAGCAATATAGTGCAAAACAACATCACCTGTATCTGCAGCACCTACAGTGACTTTACCTCATTCATTTAGTAACTCTAAAATGTGATATTAGACCATGTTAAGCATGTTCCTTTGAAATTAAAGTTGGAAAAATACTAAAGTTGATGCTCCAACGCTCTGTGATTAAACACCAAGACACCACAACAGTTTTTTCTTTTTATATCTTTATTTGAATTGGGACAGTGCACATTAATCAACATGTGTTTCTTCAGCATGTAAATGTGCCGGAGTTAGCCATGTTAGCCATATAGGCTAATTTTCATCCGTCGTCCCCTGGCAGGCTGATGTCATGACAGACAGGACAAACACAGGCATAAACATACAGAGAAACACCATCACAGAGACAGAAAAAGACAGTGAATGATGAATGACAACATTAAATATGTAAAAAATAGGCAAATTCACAGATAAAAGATCAGAAAGGGCCAAAACACAAAACACCACAAGCTTCCAAAAGTGTGGAATGAGGTCAGGTTTCTCAGTTCTGTAGGTGTACAGTGTTTCCTTAACTTTGCGAAAGGAGTGAAACAGCGCCCCCAATTTGACGCTAGTGGTCTAAAAGTGTACTGCACCCATGTTGACCATTGAGAATAGTAAACGTGGTCACTTTGGGCACGTGTGCTCTATTTTTCTATAACAAATGCTGCATTTACTACTATAAATGCAGCATGTGTTAAAGAAAGACAATGTGGAAGCGTTTTTTTTTAATGTATTGTTTGTTTACATGGTCTATATTAACATTGTAGATTCTCACTAAAGGTATTTGCTTATGAACTCAAATGTAGTAGTAGTTTATTACACATTATGGAAGCTCAAAGGGAGTAAACTGATGCAAGAAGCTTATAAGTTCCTACCCCTTGTTCACGTAGATCACATTTGCTTTTCATTATCTTATTGTTAGATTACATCTACATTTACATCAGATGAACAATCCTTCCTGAGTGTGTTGTTTCAGTTTCAAACTACATATACCTGCGCATGTTTGTGGGTTAACTGTTATCCTCACGTAGTTACAATTGTCATCAAACAATCAGCAGACTTCGCTTTACAATAAGTGGCACTGGCAAAACAAGAGGTTTCAGCTGCGTGGTGTTAGTGTATGTTTGAACAAAGAAGGTGAAATAGTCCTGACTTCACAGACTGTGAATAAAGGGCGGCCATTTTGAAGTTATTTCATCCTGTCTTGTTTCTTACATAATCACATGGGTTCATTCAAAGCTTAATGAGAATCACACAATGGACGCAGTGTTGGAAATAAAGAAAAACCGAGACATTAGTAAAAGAAATTCCCTCTACTGCAAGGAAAATAAATCCATTACCCCAGATTTAAAGCTTTCAAATACAAGTCAAGTCAAAGGTAAACATGACTTGGGTAATTCTGCTCTGACCACTCTTATCTAATTTTTGCCACATGACCTCGTACGGTAAGATCCAAAACGGTCCCTTAGAACCAGCGGTGCATCTCTGCTTCGTATCACTGATCTCTTTGGCTGTAGTCACTCGGATTAATAACAGCACAGTCTAGTTTAGAACGCTTCCCACCCTCCAGCTAGATCAACCCCTTAACTCCCACCTGGACCGAGAGCATTTTTTTTCCCAGTTTGGCTTTGCCCCAATCCAAAAGCTCCTGGAAAAAAGGTGTGAAAATAGCGACAGAACTGAGACGAAAACAATGATGGAAATGTGAGAAAAAAGCGAGAAAACGTTGGTGAAAAAGTGACGAAAAATTGACAAAAAAATGATAAAAATGACAAAAAATTGATGAAAAAATGTCAAAAAATATGACAAAAAATGTGACAAAAAAATTACGAAAAAATGTCAAAATGACGGAATAATGACAAAAATGTGACAAAAATGTGACAAAATATTGACAGAAAAATGACAAAAAATGATGAAAAAATGTGACGAAAACAATGATGGAAATGTGACAAAAAAGCGAGAAAACATTGATGAAAAAGTGACGAAAAATTGACGAAAAAAATGACAAAAATGTGACAAAAAATGATAAAAATGACAAAAAATTGACGAAAAAATGTCAAAAAATTACTAAAAATGTGATAAAAATGTGACAAAAAATTGACAGAAAAATGACGGAAAAATGACAAAAAATGTGACAAAAAAAGACAAAAAAATGACGGAAAAATGACAAAAAAATTGATTAAAAATGTGATAAAAATGTGACCAAAAAATGACAAAAAATGTGGCAAAAAATTGACGAAAAAATGTCAAAAAATGTGACAAAAATGATGAAAAAATGACTAAAAATGTGACAAAAAAATTACAAAAAAATTACGAAAAAATGTCTAAATGACGGAATAATGACAAAAATGTGACAAAAATGTGACAAAATATTGACAGAAAAATGACAAAAAATGATGAAAAAATGTGACGAAAACAATGATGGAAATGTGACAAAAAAGCGAGAAAACATTGATGAAAAAGTGACGAAAAATTGACGAAAAAAATGACAAAAATGTGACAAAAAATGATAAAAATGACAAAAAATTGACGAAAAAATGTCAAAAAATTACTAAAAATGTGATAAAATGTGACAAAAAATTGACAGAAAAATGACGGAAAAATGACAAAAAATGTGACAAAAAAAGACAAAAAAATGACGGAAAAATGACAAAAAAATTGATTAAAAATGTGATAAAAATGTGACCAAAAAATGACAAAAAATGTGGCAAAAAATTGACGAAAAAATGTCAAAAAATGTGACAAAAATGATGAAAAAATGACTAAAAATGTGACAAAAAAATTACAAAAAAATTACGAAAAAATGTCTAAATGACGGAATAATGACAAAAATGTGACAAAAATGTGACAAAATATTGACAGAAAAATGACAAAAAATGATGAAAAAATGTGACGAAAACAATGATGGAAATGTGACAAAAAAGCGAGAAAACATTGATGAAAAAGTGACGAAAAATTGACCAAAAAAATGACAAAAATGTGACAAAAAATGATAAAAATGACAAAAAATTGACGAAAAAATGTCAAAAAATTACTAAAAATGTGATAAAAATGTGACAAAAAATTGACAGAAAAATGACGGAAAAATGACAAAAAATGTGACAAAAAAAGACAAAAAAATGACGGAAAATGACAAAAAAATTGATTAAAAATGTGATAAAAATGTGACCAAAAAATGACAAAAAATGTGGCAAAAAATTGACGAAAAAATGTCAAAAAATGTGACAAAAATGATGAAAAAATGACTAAAAATGTGACAAAAAAATTACAAAAAAATTACGAAAAAATGTCTAAATGATGAAAAAATGACAAAAAATTACGAAAAATTTCGAAAAATTACGAAAAAATTACCAAAAAGAAATTGACAAAAAAAGACAAAAAATTGACAAAAAAAATGTCTAAAAATGTGATGAAAATGTGACAAAAAAATGACAAAAATGTGACAAAAATGTGACAAAAAATTGACGAAAAAATGTCAAAAAATTACGGAAAAATGACAAAAAATGTGATAAAAATGTGACAAAAAATTTACGGAAAAATGACAAAAAATGATGAAAAAATGATGAAAAAATGATGAAAAAATGATGAAAAATGTGACAAAGAGTGAAAAAAAAAATACCAAAAAAATTACAAAAAAGTTACAAAAATGACTTGAATACCAAAATAAAATGATGGGGAAAAAAATGTCCTACAGGATTTGGGTAAAGCTGACCTGGAGAAAACGCTCTCGGTTCAGGCGGGAGTTCAGAGATTAACCTCCTGCATGACAAAGTAGCTCCAGATCCACCAGATCAGAAACAAACTCGGACTAAACCCGGCAGCGTCGTGGCGGCACTAACAGAGAAGCTTTTAACCTCACAGTCTGGAATAATCCGCCCCCCCCCTCCTGTACCGACCGCATAACCCCGGTGTGTCCTGGTGTCGGGCTGCGTGTTGCCGTGGTGATGTGACGGTGCGTGTGGCGTGTTTTTCCTGTGGCGTTGACCCGTGTGTTTGCTGTGATCAGGTGTGACCCGGAAGAGCCCCCGCACCCCCCTGTCCGACCTGCAGGGGAGCAATATCAACGACAAGTCGCCACGGTAAGAACTCACGAAACGAGGAATAAAAGGTTCACTCCTGTTTCAAACCTGCGGGAGATTCACTGAGAGGAAGGAAAGGACGTTCACCCTGATGAAGCTCAAGTGTGAAGAGAACTGTCTTTATGATACACTGGGAAATGAAAAAATATTGTATATATTTTTATGCAAATAAGGGATAAGTACTCTAAAAATGCAAGAAATAGTGTTTTTTTATAGTGCATGTTTTAAATGTCCTTGCAGAACATCCCACTTGGTCATATATATTGTACACTGCGTTCCAAATTATTATGCAAATGACATTTCCTTGTGATAACAGCATTTTTTTTAAAAACCTCAAAATCCACTGTTCCAAATGATTATGCAACTCATCGTTTCAATACATTTTAAAGCTTGTAATTAACTGAAAATGGTCATTTGTTGTATTTGTAGCATTAGGAGGTCATATTTACTTAAATCAGAAGCTATTTCAATCAAAAAATATTAACAGGTCAAGTTATATTTTACCAAAGGAGCCCTTGTGTGAGAGCAGCTTCAAAATTCATAGCCCATCCTTTTCCAGGAGCAAAAGTCCTGGAAAAGAAATGTGGAAATGTTTTGCAAATGTAGCAAATTTCTTTTGAAAACAAAATGGGCATAAATGGACCAATAGAAGAAGAAGAAGAAGAAGAAGAAGAAGAAGAAGAAGATTACAGAATTTACATAGGAACAATCACAGCATTGTCAACTAAAAGCTCGTCTAAAAAGCAACGTCTTCAGCTCCTTTTTGAAGGAATCAACAGAGTCGGCTGTACGCAGCGACCGAGGAAGGTCATTCCACAATTTAGGAGCAATGGCTTCAGAGGACAGATCACCTCTGGTTTTAAAGTGGGTTCTTGGGACAGTGAGGAGGTTCTATAGCATAAAAATGTGGGTCTGAAGGTTTTTTTTTTTTTTTTGCGGTGCATTGGTTCTGTGATGCTTTCAGTTTTTCCATACCAGAACCTAAACTTTATTGTCCCAGACCATACTGGCACCCAGCCCTAATCCCGGTGTATCTCACAGTGTTTGTCCTCACACAAGTCGCCATTTTGTCTCTCATTGATCCGCCAGTGAATCCGAACTCGTCTGGACCCGGACTGTGCGACTCTGGTCTCGGTGCAGAGAACAGTGCAGAGGATCCTTTGATGAGAAAACAACATTTTAACACGATCCAAAGCTCCGCGACCTTCCCCTCGGCAGCTGCTTCCTCCCGTGATGTAAAGTCCGAGCTATGCGTCGGAGCGAGGGCCGTCAGGGGAGCGCTAAACACTGCTGCTCCGCCGGGCGCTCGTGGGCCGCTCGTGGGCCGGACGGGGGAGCGGACACGGCAGCGCTTTATGCAACTGTCCCGGAGCCTATAGAGATAAACGGGTTGTACTGTCAGAGGGATCAGCTGCAGATCCACGGATCCTCTACAGAGGCGACAGTCTGGGTCAAAATGGTCCAGGGTTTTTGTTTGCAGTGAAGGAATCAAATACTTGTAGTCATGTCAAGCAGGAAAAAGCCTGGAGGATTTAGTTATATCATGTTTTATGGAATGGAATATGCTGAATCTGGCCACATTTTGTTGAATTTTTGTCACATTTTTGTTGAATTTTTGTTGAATTTTTGTTGAATTTTTGTCACATTTTTGTTGAATTTTTGTCTTTTTTTTTTGAATTTTTGTCACATTTTTGTCGATTTTTTTTGAATTTTTGTCACATTTTTGTTGAATTTTTGTCACATTTTTGTTGAATTTTTGTCATTTTTTTGTTGAATTTTTGTCATTTTTTTGTTGAATTTTTGTCAATTTTTGTCACATTTTTGTCATTTTTTTGTTGAATTTTTGTAAAAAAAAAATTAATTTTTGTCACATTTTTGTTGAATTTTTGTCATTTTTTTGTTGATTTTTTGTTGAATTTTTGTCACATTTTTGTTGATTTTTCGTCATTTTTTTGTTGAATTTTATCACATTTTTATCACATTTTTGTCACATTTTTGTCGCGTTTACATCCTTGTTTTCTTCTCATTTTTTGTGGCTGTTTTGGGTTTTTTTTCCCCTAAGAATCTTTTTGATTCGGGTAAATCCAAACTGGGGAAATGGGATCCGTTCAGGTGGGAGTTAAGAGGTTAACGATGTCCGTTTGGAGACTGTATTCTGATCTCCAAACAGAACCGTTTTTCTGGAGAAAGCCTGGCTGTGTTGGTCGACATCATCTGGTGTTATCAAAGTATTGATTCAGCGCCTTGTTCTCTGGATGAGCAGATGTTGCCAGCAGTAAATCTGGACTCTTCTCCAGCTGTGATTCACAGTCGACGAGCCGAGTACCAGCCAAACGTGTGGATATCGTTACAGGACGACGTTTATATCGCACTTTCTTCCCTTCCTTTTTTTGCACGACTTGATAAGCTTCTGGAATCCTGCGCTGATGTGTGATTTATCACCGGACAGAGCGGTCGCAGCTGCAGGGTTACGCTCATGTGAAGAACATGGTGCGGAGGCGGATCCTCTGGGACCGGCTTTTGTTCAGTCTTCACTTCAACAATAAACATGCAGATTGTTGAAAGTGATCCAGTGTTGATGCGGTGCACACTGCGCTGCAAATTATTCTGCAAATTGTATTTCAGTGTCAAAAAAGTAAAAAAAAAACAATTTTTCAATGAAACTCATGGATGGTTTTGTGTCTCAGGAGTCTTTGAATCACTGACATGAATCTCAGAGACCTGGGATGATTAGTTTTCAGGTTAAAAAAAAGAAAAGGTAGAGAAACTCATGATGTGGACCCCCTCCTTCCCTGACCTCAGCCCTATTGAGAACCTTTGGAGCCTCAACAAAAAAACTTCTATGAGGGTGGGAGGCAGTTTTCATCCAAACAGCAGCTCTGGGAGGTTATTCTAACATCCTGCAAAGAAATTCAAGCAGAAACTGTCCAAAAACTCACAAGTTTAATGGATTTAAGAATTTTGAAGCTGCTCAAAGAAGCTCCTATGGTAGAATATAACTTGACCTGTTAAGATGTTTTTTAATTGAAACAGATTTTGATTTCAGTAAATATCAGTTAATTACAAGAAGAAGAAGAAGAAAAATGTCACTTGTATAATATTTTGCAGCACAGTATCGTCATATTAACACAAAGATCGTGTGGTCGAGTATTTACTGAACCCATTTTAGTAACTGGATAAACTCGTATCCCGTCGAGCCGCATTCTCCCTCTGACTGAAGGCCATTGTTCGATGTTGTAACAGTAACATAATCTGTCTCTGTGCTTCCCCACAGCGGCTCTCCTGCTCTGGGCTGGAACGGGCGCGTGGGTCGAGCCGGCCGCCTGTCCTCCAGCAGCTCGGCGGCGGAGGACGAGATCTTCGTCAACTCCACCAGCAGCAAACTCCTGGAGCGGGCCCACGACATCCTCATGTCAGTGCACAAGTGCTCCACACACGGCCCACACACGACCCACACACGGCCCACACACGACCCACACGTGCTCCACACGCGCTCCACACACGCTCCACACACGGCCCACACACGGCCCACACACGGCCCACATCCACCTTCAGTGGCGCTCACCAATCAGCCAATCAGAGCGACCCCACGGGGAGCAGCACGAGGGAACAATGTCTCTAACGACTCCATTTAGTCTCAGACAAACACATGCACTCACCTGTTTAAGTCTGTTCTATTACCCACACGCTGCAGAGGAGCCGCTGACTCTCCTTTAAAGGAATAGGCCACCGTTTTTACATACTAAAATATGTTCTTACCTCACTTTAGCCGAGTTAATATATCCCCGTCTGGTCTTTGTCCGTGCGCTCACACATACGCAGCCTCTCCCACATGTCACATAGCTCCAAAAAAGCTCACGATAGAAGCTACCAAGCTCTTCCACGTGTTCCCTATTTAAATAAAGTTACGTGAAGTGTTTTCATGCCAAGTATATTTACACAGAAATGTAACATGTGGATTTTATAAGCAAATAAAAAGGGGGACTATATTGTGAGGCGTAATGATACGAGGAGCACAGCGTCCGCGCAGTAACTCCTAAAGACTTCCCCCGCTCACTTCCGTCAATAACCTTTAGGAGTTACTGCGCGGACGTTTTACTCCTCGTATCATTACGCCTCACAATATAGTCCCCCTTTTTATTTGCTTATAAAATGGACATGCTACATTTCTGTGTAAATATACTTCGCATGAAAACACTTCACGTAACTTTATTTAAATAGGGAACTCGTGGAAGAGCTTGGTAGCTTCTATCGTGAGCTTTTTTGGAGCTATGTGACATGTGGGAGAGGCTGCGTATGTGTGAGCGCACGGACAAAGACCAGACGGGGATATATTAACTCGTCTAAAGTGAGGTAAGAGCATATCTCAGTATGTAAAAACGGTGGCCTATTCCTTTAAAGGAGAGCGAACACCACATGATTCTTTTGCCTGATGTTCAGTCACGATTAGAATGAGAATAATGTGGCAGGTTTGTGAACCCAGTCCCTGTTTAATGATGATCAGGGAAAACATTTGGACTTTTCTCTCTCCCATAGAGTCGTGTTGGCACCTGCTCCTTCTGAGATAGAATTCTAGCCCATGAACGAATTCGAGCACATGCAGGTTGTTAATGGAGATTTTCAGCTTCCTGGTTTTGTCCTGGAACCGCCTCCTTAACGTGGAGGAGGGGTTTGAGCACCTGAATGATCCTGGAGCTCTGTTGTCGGGCCTTCATGCCCCTGTAGGGTCTCCCAGGGCAAACAGGTCCTATAGGTGACGGGTCAGACAAAGAGCGGTTCAGAAGCTCCTCATGAGAGACCAACAGGCCCGTTTAGAATCGTGAGGCCGACCTTCTGTGGACCCACCACCTGCAGGAGGAGCCATAAGGGGCTGGTGCAATGTCCACGACAAGGGGAAGAAGACGGATGGTTTAGTCTGATTCTTGTAAACACAGAATCCTGGTTTCAGTTTCCTGGATAAGCAAATATCCAGGTTATAAGAAACCAGGTTATTCTCACTGGGATATTCCCACAGTTTCCAGGATAATGTATCTTGTAAACACAGTTGTCCTGGTTCTTCACCAGTGCTGACGTACTGAGCATGTGCAGACTTTTGAAACCGATACGGCGAGAAAATGTTTTTCTCACGTCTGTCACTGAAGCTTCTTACACAAGCGCTATTGTTTAAAGAACGACTTCCTTGAGTAGATCTTGTCCACGTGCAAGAGAAATGTCCAATAAAAACATGCTCAAGTATTTAGCTTCTTGCTCATGTAAACAGGGATATGAGTGTCCTGGTTTCTCAGATGCATGTAAACTTATATATAAAATATCGTCATAACCAGGATGTGCTGAATAACCAGGAACTACTTCTTCCAGCCACGTTTCAGTTTAGCGGTGAGAGTTTAGCAGCAGTTCTCTCATGGGGTCCAGAAGCTCCATCTCCTCTTCTTATTAAATCCACTGTAAATACGTCGTCTACTTTTCATTTCCATTTGAAAGAACGATAAATATTTTCAGGAACATATGAACCTGTCACGCTGAACAGAAGCCTATCTCTGCTGATCTGGGGTCAGTTTTTCTCCTCCAAAGAGAGAAATCAAACAGGAGGGAGGACAGAGACTCAAAACTTGCTATGACACGAAAACACAAGTGAAACAACAGACATTTGAAAGTGATATTGATTCAAAGCAAACAACATTTTTGTGTGTTAGTGTGTCTTGTGGTGAAGCTTAGGGCTGTGCAATTAATCGAAATTCGATTACGATTTCGAATACAACAGTAAACGATTACAAAATTAGCATAATCGCAAAAAAAACGATTATAATGTATATATATATTTTTTTCAATATTTATTTTTTTCATTTTTTTCATTTTTATTTTTTTTCTAATTTTTGGATTTTTTTCATTTTTTTGATGGATTTTTGTCTTTTTTTGGATGGATTTTTGTCTTTTTTTTTGCTGGATTTTAGTCTTTTTTTGCTGGATTTTTGTCTTTTTTTTGTGGATTTTTGTCATTTTTTTGCTGGATTTTTGTCTTTTTTTGATGGATTTTTGTCACTTTTTTAATGGAATTTTGTCACTTTTTTGCTGGATTTTTGTCTTTTTTTGCTGTATTTTGTCTTTTTTTTTGCTGGATTTTTGTCTTTTTTTGATGGATTTTTGTCACTTTTTTAATGGATTTTTGTCTTTTTTTTTGCTGGATTTTTGTCATTTTTTGCTGTATTTTTGTCTTTTTTTTTTTGCTGGATTTTTGTCTTTTTTTGCTGTATTTTTGTCTTTTTTTTTGCTGGATTTTTGTCTTTTTTTGATGGATTTTTGTCACTTTTTTAATGGATTTTTGTCTTTTTTTTAATGGATTTTTGTCTTTTTTTTTGGTGGATTTTTGTCATTTTTTGCTGTATTTTTGTCTTTTTTTTTGCTGGATTTTTGTCTTTTTTTGCTGTATTTTTGTCTTTTTTTTTGCTGGATTTTTGTCTTTTTTTGATGGATTTTTGTCACTTTTTTAATGGATTTTTGTCATTTTTTGGTGGATTTTTGTCATTTTTTTGATGGATTTTTGTCTTATTTTTTTGCTGGATTTTTGTCTTTTTTTATGTATTTTTGTCTTTTTTTGATGGATTTTTGTCTTTTTTTTAATGTATTTTTGTCTTTTTTTGTGGATTTTTGTCACTTTTTTTTTTGATGGATTTTTGTCACTTTTTTGATGGATTTTTGTCACTTTTTTTTTTGATGGATTTTTGTCACTTTTTTGATGGATTTTTGTCATTTTTTGGATGGATTTTTGTCATTTTTTTTGATGGATTTTTGTCTTTTTTTTGATGGATTTTTGTCATTTTTTTGATGGATTTTTGTCACTTTTTTGATGGATTTTTTTAAAGGCAACAAATAATCGTTTGAATAATCGTGATTTCAATTATGACAAAAATAATCGTGATTATTATTTTTTCAATAATCGAGCAGCCCTAGTGAAGCTGCTGGTGTAATTCCTGCTCTAACCCCATTACCGTCCTCTGTTCACAGGCGGAACAAGAACTACAAGCCCAAACCAGCGCTTCCGAAGGTAAAGCATCTCTTTAAGATTCCGTCTCTGTTTTTGAACAAGCTGCTGATGTTCTGCCTCTGGGTTTTTCTCCCGACGCAGCACTTACTGAACGTCAAATCCCTGAAGTACTTGAGCAACCTGACCCTCCACGACCGCATCACCAAGTCCCTGCTGCACCTCCACAAGAAGAAGAAACCGCCCAGCATCAGCGCGCAGTTCCAGGTCAGTGAAGTGTCCTGTACTGTGGGTCACCAGACGAACACCTGAGTGAGCTGAGGGTCCAGGTCAGTGAAGTGTCCTGTCCTGTGGGTCACGAACACCTGAGTGAGCTGAGGGTCTGTGTCGTGTCCCTGTGTGTGAAACCAGACCCACAGAAACATGGCTCTGGGAAGAAGCTCCACAGACTCAGAGTCTTTAACTGCAGTCTCTCGCCGCTCAGTCCACCTCTTTGAAGGTTTTACTGAAGGTCAAGCTAACGAGTTTAACCTGATGATGTGAGGTCCATCCTCACAGGTGAGAATCTGCCACAGGAAGTGAATTACTTTCATTACATGGACGAAAGAGAGGCATTAAATCAGAAGTGCCCAAACTCTTTGTCTCTGAGGCCACAATGAAAAAGTGCCTGTGGTTCGAGGCCAAACACGGCGACGCCAAGTCATTAAACACTTTTAACTGCAAATTATAAGTTACTTTATTTATTTTTTTGGGATACATTTGCATTTGATTCTATCTATGCAAATACCATGATACAATAACATACATGTTAACTATGGCAAAAGCCTAGTTTTAGTGGAACAAAATCAACCATTGCAGCAACATAGTGCAGAAAGTAAACAACACCTGTATCTGCAGCACCTGCATGACTTTAAATCATTCATTTGTTAACTCAAAGAAAATGTGGTCATTCTGAACATGTCAGTTCAGCATAAAGTATTTTATGCTACAACAATCTGATAAACACTAAGACACCACAACAGTGTTTCCTTAACTTTGCTAAAGGAGAGAAACAGCGCCTCCAATTTGCAGCTAGTGGCCACAGAGTGTACTGCATCCATATTTATCATTGAGAATGAATGAGAGAGAGTATTAACCATACACAGAGTAAAAGTAGGACCGATGGAATTGTTCTTTGGCCCGCGGGCCCCACTTTGGGCAGCCCTGCATTAAACGCTCTCACGGACAGAGATAAAGAGAACGAAGTCATCGTACATGGATGATGATGGAATATAGTGTTTGAACTGTTCTAATGTTCTTACACCTGTCGTTTAAGTACAGTTCATTTTGATCTATAAAGCAGATGTAGATCGTCTCGTGCTCCTTGTTCTTTAGAATGATATAGTTTTTCTGTATTGATGCCACTTTCTGGGAATGTTATTTCTAAATATCCCAAATTCCACATGGTTTTGTTTCACACACTTCATGGCGTCATTGAAAATGACTTTTTTGCTCAGTGACTCGGTTACTCACAGAACTCAAGTAACATTTTCTGGCAAAGCACGAGATGCCAGACCGAGCCGTTCTGCAAATCTCAGAAATATTAAATGATGCTAAAAACATTAGAACATGTAGTTTATAACTTCCTGGTGTGTGTTTTGGGGAGAGGGCGGGGCATGTTTTAACCCCGCCCACTTTATGAACAATGATATATTAAGCCTTACATAACTGTGGTCCTGTCATCTCGCTCCAGCTGTAATAAAGTCGAGCCCCTTCAAAGTAAGAGCTGTTCCCCCTGAAACCGCTCCGTCTAATCCCTGCTTTTGTTCATTATTACACCGGCCCGGGACGAGCTCAGAGCGGGACAGGAGTGATGTAATGTCTCACATCTACAAAGCAGCAGGCCAGAGTTTGTGACTTTTTATTGGTCTGTGAAGAAGATTTACAGCCGTTTGCTTTAACTGGACTTTTTCTGACGGAACGGCGACAAAACAAGAGACTTTTCCTCAGAAATGATGGAAATGCCTTTAGCTCTGAGTCCCATACAAATGAATAGGGAAGCCAGGCGCAATTCTAAAGTATGGGTAGTTGCATTTTGTATAGTTTCTGTGGTTTCTTTATGATTAGCGTCTTATAAGATGATGTTTCGTGGTCACTGGATGTGTATCTGACCCACAAAAAGCAAAAACTTATTTGAATGTGAGTTAGCATTTAGCTCAAGGACACTTTTAGACGCTAATACCGTAAATGCTCTAATATCGGCCGGGGCCTTTATTTACTCGAGGGCATCTGGGACCAGGCCTTTATTGGAACCAGGCCACAGTTAGAGACAGGCCTTTATTTCTATTTGAGCAAAACGGACGACCAGGAAAACGAAGAAAAACGAGATTTGTTTCCATTTGCACCTAAAATATTAGGTTCATTTATTAATGAACATTTCAAACCCTCTCCCAGCGGCTGGAACATTGACGGCTTTTATTTTGTCGGGACAACAGGAAGTGTTTCGTTGCTGTTAGCGGAGCTTTGACATCAGTGTCACTGCAGGTTTCTGTTTCGGATTATTTGTTGTTATCTTGTGTAAAAGGCGAGTTTAGACGGAGCGTTTGTGTTTGTGATCGATCATGAGACTGACCCGAGAGAAGACGAGACGCTCGCGCTGATGGGAGGAGTTATTTTGAGGCGTGGGACTGACCTGCACACGGAGCAGCTGGACGTGCTTTGAAGACGCGATGGAGACTTCAAAGCGTCTTCATGGATTTTTTTCATTTTTTTGGTTTTTTTTTTCATTTTTTTTGATGGATTTTTTTCATTTTTTTTCATTTTTTTTGATGGATTTTTGTCTTTTTTTTGATGAATTTTTGTCATTTTTTTGATTTTTTTTTGTCTTTTTTTTGATGGATTTTTTTCATTTTTTTAATGGATTTTTTTCATTTTTTTGATGTTTTTTTGTCATTTTTTTTGATGGATTTTTGTCATTTTTCTGATGGATTTTTGTCATTTTTTTGATGGATTCTTGTCATTTTTTTGATGGATTTTTGTCTTTTTTCTGATGGATTTTTGTCATTTTTCTGATGGATTTTTGTCATTTTTCTGATGGATTTTTGTCATTTTTTTGATGGATTTTTGTCATTTTTCTGATGGATTTTTGTCATTTTTTTGATGGATTTTTGTCATTTTTTGGATGGATTTTTTTCATTTTTTTGATTTTTTTTTGTCTTTTTTTTGATGGATTTTTGTCTTTTTTTTGATGGATTTTTTTCATTTTTTTGATGTTTTTTTGTCATTTTTCTGATGGATTTTTGTCATTTTTTTTGATGGATTTTTGTCATTTTTTTGATGGATTTTTGTCATTTTTTGGATGGATTTTTTTCATTTTTTTGAATTTTTTTTGTCTTTTTTTTTATGGATTTTTGTCTTTTTTTATGGATTTTTGTCTTTTTTTATGTTTTTTTGTCATTTTTTCTGGTGGATTTTTGTCATTTTTCTGATGGATTTTTGTCATTTTTTTGATGGATTTTTTTTAAAGGCAACAAATAATCGTTTGAATAATCGTGATTTCAATTATGACAAAAATAATCATGATTATTATTCAGGAGTTCAGGAGTTTTGAGCAACAAAGAGACGCACATTAACCTCTTACCCTCCGCCTTAACCGAGCACAGTTTCTCCAGTTCGGCTTTACCCAAATCTAACAAGTTCTCACCTGCCGCGTACAACATATACCACATTCACACTGTTTCGTTCCCATGGTAACGGTGACAGTCCTGGTGGATTTTTTTCATTTTTTGGATGGATTTTTTTCATTTTTTTGATTTTTTTTTGTCTTTTTTTTTGATGGATTTTTGTCTTTTTTTTGATGGATTTTTGTCTTTTTTTGATGGATTTTTGTCTTTTTTCTGATGGATTTTTGTCTTTTTTCTGATGGATTTTTGTCATTTTTTTGATGGATTTTTGTCATTTTTTGGATGGATTTTTTTCATTTTTTTGATTTTTTTTTGTCTTTTTTTTGATGGATTTTTGTCTTTTTTTGTCTTTTTTTTGATGGATTTTTTTCATTTTTTTGATGTTTTTTTGTCATTTTTTGATGGATTTTCTTCTTCTTTTTTTTGTTGTTTTTTTGTCTTTTTTTTGATGGATTTTTGTCATTTTTTTGATGGATTATTGTCATTTTTCTGGTGGATTTTTGTCATTTTTTTGATGGATTTTTGTCATTTTTCTGATGGATTTTTGTCATTTTTTTGATGGATTTTTGTCTTTTTTTTGATGGATTTTTGTCATTTTTTTGATCGATTTTTGTCATTTTTTGGATGGATTTTTGTCATTTTTTTGATGGATTTTTGTCATTTTTCTGATGGATTTTTGTCATTTTTTTGATGGATTTTTGTCTTTTTTTTTAATTTATTTTTTGTCTTTTTTTTGATGGATTTTTGTCTTTTTTTTGATGGATTTTTGTCTTTTTTTTGATGGGGGGGGGGGGGGGTGAGTGCGGGGGCCCCTCTGGCAGGCGGCCTGGCCCCAGCGTGGCCCCAGCGTGGATGACTTCACTTCCCACATCCTGTGCCGGGCTGATTGCTTTAATCTCCCACAGGGGGCGGAGCCTGCATTCCTCCCGCTGCTCCACATGTTTATACCACACATGGAAATACTATACACACACATGCTCATTACCACGGCGCTCGCATACAAGTACTGTCAAATACTTTCTCCGCTCAGCTCTGGCAAAGCGCTCAGGAGGAAGTACCGGGGGGGGGGGGGGTTAGCTTTTAGGCGACTTTAAATCCACTTTGTCCTGTTTGTGCTTCTTTGTTCTCGGTTCTCTTCTCTTCTCTGCTGTTTGTGAGTCGTTTTGACCCGGTGGTGGTTTGGTCCAATCACGGGGCAGCATCGCCGTGAGGAGGCGGGCTTTACTCTCGCAGACGATAACACTTTTACTGATGCATTTTAACTCTAGGAACGAGATGCTGCTACACGTTTATAACAGAGCACGTGATGTGATCTTTAGAACGTGTGCATTACTAACATGTTACACTGTTTTATTTTATTAGAACCCTGTGTTCTCCAGGTCTGGTGTTCCATCAGAGAGACAGAAGCAACATCTCAGACCTGACACAGATGGAAATAATAGAAAATATAGCCTGTAGATCTAAAAGACCTGGGGAACATAGGACTTGGGGAACATAGGACTTGGGGAACATAGGACTTGGGGAACATAGGACTTGGGGAACATAGGACCTGGGGAATATAGGACACGGGGAACGTAGGACCCAGGGAACGTAGGACCCAGGGAACATAGGACTCGGGGAACATAGGACCCGGGGAACAGAGGACTCGGGGAACAGAGGACCCGGGGAACATAGAACCCGGGGAACATAGGACCCAGGGAACATAGGACCTGGGGAACATAGGACCCAGGGAACGTAGGACTCGAGGAACATAGGACTTGGGGAACATAGAACCCGAGGAACATAGGACCCAGGGAACATAGGACCTGGGGAACATAGGACCCAGGGAACGTAGGACTCGAGGAACATAGGACCCAGGGAACAAAGGACCCGGGGAACATAGAACCCGGGGAACATAGGACCCAGGGAACATAGGACCCAGGGAACATAGGACTCGAGGAACATAGGACCCAGGGAACAAAGGACCCGGGGAACATAGGACCCGGGGAACATAGGACCCAGGGAACATAGGACCCAGGGAACATAGGACTCAGGGAACATAGGACTCAGGGAACATAGGACCCGGGGAACATAGGACCCGGGGAACATAGGACCCGGGGAACGTAGGACCCAGGGAACATAGGACCCGAGGAACGTAGGACCCAGGGAACGTAGGACTCGGGGAACATAGGACTCAGGGAACATAGGACCCGGGGAACATAGGACCCGGGGAACATAGGACCCGGGGAACGTAGGACCCAGGGAACATAGGACCCGGGGAACGTAGGACCCAGGGAACATAGGACCCGAGGAACGTAGGACCCAGGGAACATAGGACCCGAGGAAAGTAGGACCAGGGGAACATAGGACCCGAGGAACGTAGGGCCCGAGGAACATAAGACCCGGGGAACATAGGACCCGAGGAACATAGGACTTGGGAAACATAGGACCCAGGGAACATAGGACCCGGGGAACGTAGGGCCCGAGGAACATAAGACCCGGGGAACATAGGACCCGAGGAACATAGGACTTGGGAAACATAGGACCCAGGGAACATTGGACCCAGGGAACATAGGACCCAGGGAACATAGGACTCGGGGAACATAGGACCCGGGGAACATAGGACCCGGGGAACATAGGACCTGAGGAACATAGGACCCGGGGAACGTAGGACTCGGGGAACGTAGGACCCAGGGAACATAGGACTCGGGGAACATAGGACTCGGGGAACATAGGACTCAGGGAACATAGGACCCGGGGAACATAGGACCCGGGGAACATAGGACTCAGGGAACATAGGACCCGGGGAACATAGGACCCGGGGAACATAGGACCCGGGGAACATAGGACCCGGGGAACATAGGACCCGGGGAACATAGGACCCGGGGAACATAGGACTCAGGGAACATAGGACCCGGGGAACGTAGGACCCGGGGAACATAGGACCCGGGGAACATAGGACTCAGGGAACATAGGACCCGGGGAACATAGGACCCGGGGAACATAGGACCCGAGGAACATAGGACCCGGGGAACATAGGACCCGGGGAACGTAGGACCCGAGGAACATAGGACCCGGGGAACATAGGACCCGGGGAACATAGGACCCGGGGAACGTAGGACCCGAGGAACATAGGACTCGGGGAACATAGGACTCAGGGAACATAGGACTCAGGGAACATAGGACTCGGGGAACATAGGACTTGGGGAACGTAGGACCCGGGGAACGTAGGACCCGGGGAACATAAGACCCGGGGAACATAGGACTTGGGGAACATAGGACTCGAGGAACATAGGACCCGAGGAACGTAGGACCCGGGGAACAGAGGACCCGGGGAACAGAGGACCCGGGAAACGTAGGACCCGGGGAACGTAGGACCCGGGGAACATAGGACCCGGGAAACGTAGGACCCGGGGAACATAGGACCCGGGGAACGTAGGACCCAGGGAACATAGGACCCGGGGAACGTAGGACCCAGGGAACATAGGACCCAGGGAACTGTTATAATGGGGGTCGCGGCTCCAAAGGGTTGAGAACCACTGAATTACAGAGTGAATGAGTGACTGGTTCCTTGATGTAAAGCGCTCTGAGTGCCTAAAGGCTCTATTGCAGATTTTTATATATTTTAAAACTTTTTACCATAAATTGCACAAGAAATGGGTGTTAAATTGACAGCAGTAAACTGTAATAAAAACAAATGAGACAGTGCTTAACTGTAAATTGAATAACAAGGATCCTAGTAAAAAAAGCTGCCAGTTTTTTACCGTAAAATGTACAGATTTTTTTTTACAGTGTGGGTTGCAGGTTCTAGAATGTGATGATGTCACTGGACCCATTGGGGGGAGGAGCCAGTTTTTCTTATTAATAGCATTACACAAAGAAAATGTATGAAGTACAAAAATGATGATTAATATCAGTCACTGGGTCCATGATCTCTGAACAAGAGCAAACATTTCCTCAAAAACAAAATCATTTCTCCTCTATATCTATATATCATACTATAGGCCTTTAGAACGCGGTGATGTCGCCTGAAACCATAGACTGTAAAACAAAAAATGGACGTCTTCTGCTCACTCCTCCCCGTTTACCATCATGACCACGGTCGTGGGGGAATTCATGGTGGATTTACAGACTCCTCCTCCCAAGCTCTGACGAAGCATGTTCCTAAAAAGGGCATAAGGGCGGGATCTTCACTGTAGACTCCGCCCTTGTGACGTGTAGCTCGCGCTGCTCCAATGCTAACAGTCCCACCCTCATTAGGTACCAGATTTCTAAAATTCTTCTCACGAAAACCAGCCTGGTTTCTTATATTGTGACCCAGTGTTATCTCAGGTGGAAGATCGAGCCTAGTCTAGTGTTGAAAACATAGAAACCAGGCGTTAAAGTTGTTTTTAAGGCGTCTAAACTCCAATAGTGGCGATATGGAGATACTACAGCAATGGCGGCCCCCAGTGTCGTGGTCATAAAGCAGAGCAGCCAGCGGCCATTGCCTGAAACTCAGCAATATAAATGTGAGCATTTACCATCGGTGCGCACCCCGCTAGCTGTAGCATGCTGTAGCTAGCCGCTCGTTAAAACGAACTCCGTGTTGAATCCTCCAGGTTCTGCCCTTCAAAATGATATGCCCATATTCACTCATCAGTTTTTGGTTGTGTTTTGGTATCGGTTCAGTATCGGATATGTGTAGCCGATACCCGATATCGTATGTCAGTGTCGGATCGGTGCATCCATAGGTTAGAATGACTGAACTAAAGTTATTTGCCTTCTAATAGGGCTGCTCGATTATTGAAAAAATAATAATCACGATTATTTTTGTCATAATTAAAATCACGATTATTCAAACGATTATTTGTTGCGTTTAAAAAAATCCATCAAAAAAAAGACAAAAATCCATCAAAAACAGACAAAAATCTAGCAGAAAAAAGACAAAAATCCATCAAAAAAAAAGACAAAAATCCAGCAAAAAAGTGACAAAAATCCAGCAAAAACATGACAAAAATTCAGCAAAAAAATGACACAAATCCAGCAAAAAAATGACAAAAATCCAGCAAAAAAATGACAAAATCCAGCATAAAAGTGACAAAAATCCCAAAATTAAAAATGTGGAAAAAAAATGTGAAAAAAAAATTGAAAAAAAAAAAAAAATTGAAAAAAAATTATTATAATCGATTTTTTGCAATTATGCTAATTTTGTAATCGTTTACTGTTGTAATCGAAATCGTAATCGAATTTCGATTAATTGCACAGCCCTACCTTCTAATATACAGGCAGGATATAACGTGGTCACGATCATTACTATGTCGACTTATGGTTCAATAAATGAAAGATAAACCATTTCATTTGTACATTTATCTGCAGGTTTGTCTTAGACCTTTCATGATGATGATGTTCTAAAACCTCTGACACGTGTTGGCCTTGAATAGCAGTTTTTCTGAGTGTGTGTTTGTTTTCTTCATGCAGGCCTCCCTCAACAAACTGATGGAGACTCTGGGTCAGTCTGAGCCTTATTTTGTCAAGTGCATCCGCTCCAACGCTGAGAAGGTACAGTTTCCCTCTGATGTCTGAAGCTGTTTATCATTCCTGACTCTGTCTTTAACGTGCCCCCCCCCCCTCGTCTCTGTGCCCCCCCCCCTCCTCTCTGTGCCCCCCCCTCCTCTCTGTGCTCCAGCTGCCCCTTCGCTTCAACGATAACCTGGTGCTGAGGCAGCTCCGCTACACCGGCATGCTGGAGACGGTGAGGATACGGCAGTCCGGATACCACAGCAAGTACAGCTTCAAGGTAATTCCACACAAACCATGAGAGACGAGAACAATTCAACACACTCACTGTAGACGCCTTAAAGGAACAGGCCAGCGTTTTTCCACACTGAGATATGTTCTTACCTGAGCTGTGACGAGTTCTTTAGGACCTGTCTGATCTTCAGTCACGTAAACACAGCACAGACGGCGTTAGCATTTAGCCTCTCCCTCTCTCCTCTATAGCTCCAAAACAGGTCAAGATAGAAGCTACCAAGCTCTTCCACGTTTTCCCTATTTAAATATGGTTACGTGAAGTGTTCCACTACAAAGTATAATTACACACAATTAAACAATGTGGATTTTCTAAGCGGATAAAAGGGGGGACTATATTGTAAGGCGTAATAATACCAGGAGTAGTTCGAAATCCGCGCAGTAATCTTCACTTTACTGCGCGGATGCCAAACTACTCCTGGTATTATTACGCCTTACAATATAGTTCCCCCTTTTATCCCCCTTTTTTTTTAACTTTTTTTACTTTTACACTCATTTATTCAATACTTTTGGACAAATATTATTCAACTTTTATAAAGCTTCTCACAACGTTTTACTTTTTTTTTTTTTTACTAGTTATTTTTATTTTTTATTTTTTTTCTTAACAATAAACAGAAAAAACAGAAACAAAACAAAACAGAAACAAAAAAGGAGAAAACAGCGGCAAAACAGATTAATAAATGGTAAAATCAATAGCGTAAAATAAAAATAAATAAAATAATATGATAATAAAAGTCTTTTATATTTTATTTCCAGCTTGGTTTTTTGACCTTTGAACCCCCCCAAAATCAGCATTTTGGTTGACTTCACCTCAGTGTTAATTTTGAACAACATATTTTATTTTAGTTTCAGTCTTTTGACTAAAATGTAATTTAATTTTAGTCAAGATTTAGTCCAAAAAAACTTTTACATTTTAGTCTAGTTTTAGTCGACTAAATTTAAGACTAATTGAGTGGACTTTGCATTGATAATATTGATTCTAATCATGTTTAATGTTGTTCCTCTGCTTCATGTTTCTGCTCCACATGAACAAAGCTCAGAGCTGATCCTTTAAACATGATCTGAGGCTCTTTCAGACGCTCAATACAAGTTTGGATGATTTTAGTCTCCTTTTCATTTTTATTTAGTCTGATTTTAGTCGACTCAAATATCTGGACATTTTAGTCACAGTTTTAGTCTCAAGAGAAACTTTTAATTTAGTTTTAGTCCAATTTTAGTCACAAAAATATCACTTTGACTAAAATTAAGACTAAATATTTTAGTCGACGAAATGAACACTGCTGGAGAGCTACAGTGTAATGCCTCATTTGAAAGCTAAGACCTACAAAAGTTTTGTCAAGTCGTTTTTGCAGTGTTTTCGTCGCTTTTTTTGGTCATGTTTATGTCGCTTTTTGTCATTATTTCCCTCACGTTTTTGTCACATTTGTGTTGTGTTTCCGTCCTAATTTTTGATGCTTTTTCTCCGAGACACTTTTCGATTTGGATAAAGCCAAACTGCAGAAAACGTGCTTGGTTCTGACCAGTGTTAATTTTGACAACATATTTTAATTTAGTTTTAGTCTTTTGACTAAAATGTAATTTAATTTTAGTCAAGATTTAGTCAAAAAAAACGTTTTAAATTTTAGTCTAGTTTCAGTCGACTAAAATTAAGACTAATTTAGTGGACTTTGCATTGATAATATTGATTCTAATCATGTTTAATGTTGTTCCTCTGCTTCATGTTTCTGCTCCACATGAACAAAGCTCAGAGCTGATCCTTTAAACATGATCTGAGGCTCTTTCAGACGCTCAATACAAGTTTGGATGATTTTAGTCTCTCCTTTTCATTTTTATTTAGTCTGATTTTAGTCGACTCAAATATCTGGACATTTTAGTCACAGTTTTAGTCTCATGAGGAACTTTTAATTTAGTTTTAGTCCAATTTTAGTCACAAAAATATCACTTTGACTAAAATTAAGACTAAATATTTTAGTCGACGAAGTGAACACTGCTTCACCTGTTTTCTACGGATGATTACTAAAGAATGGAAAGAGGTACAAACAAACTTTTTTTTTTTTTTTAGATGAAAGAAGAGAGTCTAGTCTTTCTTTTGCTGGGTTTCGTGTTGATATAGACCTAGACCTGAACTGTCAAAATCCTGAAAAACCTCTGGCAGTGGGAGCTCTCTGATTTGGCTGGCAGTCAATGAGTTAAAGAGCAGAAGAAGCAAAGAAAGAACAAGAATATTTTTTGTCTCAGCCCGCTCATAGGTGGATGACGAGCTTCGCTTTAGTTTAGTGAAACGCACCTCTGTATGAGCCACACTCCCCCCTCCAAACTCTGCTGATGAGAAATATCTGAGTCGGGATCACGTTCTCGGCCTCCCCGTCGCCGCATAGCCTCCTCATTGTCCCGAAGCTCTCGGCGGGACAGTAATTGTATAAACACAGTATCCACCCCCTGTAGCGAGGGAGCGCACCGCGGTCCAGTCACACAATAGCCCCCAGTTTCACCGGGAGGAGCAGGACGTGTTTGTGTTACGAAGTCTGAACCCCGAGAAATGTGGACAGCGTGGGCCCGGCCTGGAAACACATGTGCTCACGGAGGACCAGCCCCGGCTTTGTTATGTTAGAGACACCGGGACAGAAGGTCAGGAGGCTGTATCGCCCCAAACGTGAGATCAGGATTGTTTTAGGAGAGAAAATGAAGCAGAGATATTGACTTTTCACGCAGTCGTCCATGTTGGTTTTTCTCCCTTAGCAACTTAGTTTTAACCTCTTAACTCCCGCCTGAACCGAGAGGATGTTTTTCCTCACGTCATCTGATTTCTTTTTTCCATCATTTTTTTGTTGGGTTTTCAACTCATTTTTGTAACTTTTTAGTCATTTTTTTTGTCATTTTTTGTCACATTTTTATCACATTTTTGTCAATTTTTTGTCATTTTTTGTCAATTTTGTGTCAATTTTTTGTCAATTTTTTGTCTCATTTTTCGTCTGTTTTTTTTGTCTTTTTTTGTCATTTTTTGTTATTATTTTGTAATTTTTGTGTCAAATTTTATCAAATTTTTGTCATTATTTGTCACATTTTTATCACATTTTTGTCTCATTTTTTCGTCAGTTTTTTAAATCAAATTTTTGTCTTTTTTTGGTCATTTTTTGTCACATTTTTGTCATTTTTTGTCAATTTTTTGTCACATTTTTGTAGCATTTTTCGTCAGTTTTTTTGTCTTTTTTTGTCATTTTTTGTTATTTTTTTGTTATTTTTTTGTTATTTTTTTGTCAAATTTTATCACATTTTTATCAAATTTTTGTCAATTTTTTGTCTCATTTTTTCGTCAGTTTTTTTAATCAAATTTTTGTCTTTTTTGGTCATTTTTTGTAAATTTTTTCTTTTTTTTTTGTCAAATTTGAATCACATTTTTGTCATTTCTGTAGCATTTTGTCACGTTTTTATCATTTTTTTTTTGGTCATTTTTTGTCATATTTTTGTCTCATTTTTTCGTCTCCATTTTTGTGACATTTTTGCCAGTTTTTCATAAATTTTTCTTCACTTTTTTGTCAATGTTTTCTTACTTTTTTGTCACATTTCCTTCATTGTTTTTGTCTCAGTTTTGTTCCAGAAGCTTTTGGATTGGGGTAAAGCCAAACTGGAGAAAATGTGCTCGGTTCAGGTGGGAGTCAAGGGGTTAAAATCAGAGTAAAAAATACACCAAACTTCCCCTTTACAAACCTTATTCTCTGACGTTTTGTTGAGTCCAGCGCGGCGCATGTTCGTTCACAAATATCAACACGTTTGGTATTTTACAGATTCTTTTTGTTTTTATCTTCATGGTGGTTTTTGTTTTGCAGGACTTCGTGCGGCACTTCCGCGTGCTCCTGCCTGAAGGAACCAGCGCGTCCAGAGACGGCCTCCAGCACTGTCTGAAGCACATGCACCTGCCGGCGGACGGGCACCAAGTGGGCAAGACCATGGTACGAGCTTTACTCTGTCCATCAAAGAGCCTCAGATCATGTAAAGTCACTGTCAAAGGATCAGCTCTGAGCTTTATTCATGTGGAGCAGCTCCATGAAGTCGAGGACCACGATTAAATATGATTATAATGCATTAAAAGCATTAAGAGCATTAAAGATTTTAGACAAAACATCTGTCAGGACGCATCATTGTGGAGTATGCAGAGGTTAAACTTTCTTATCTTATTTAATTCTGTAACTTAAAATGAATGTACAAATGTCTGCACAGCCCCTGATGTTCTCAGACGGCTCATAGTTCCACTTGGATCAGTGGCTCCATCACACGAGGAGCTGCTGATGGAAATGTGAAAGTACCCGTTAGGAAAAAGACCTTTGAACAGTCGGCTTTTCCCGTCCAGGAGCTAAACTTTGGAACTCTCCTCCTGAGCTGAAACAGGACTTAGACCTGGGGGCTTTTAAAAATGAACTAAAACATATTTTAAAAAGAGATCAAGTCTGCAATCATTTTTAGTCTGCACTCAATGCACTTCCTTTGTGCAATGTCAGAATTGATTAATTAATGTTACTGTAAATGTATTTTTTGTACTTTGAAAAGCCCTTCTAGGGACGGACGTTGCAAATTAGCCTTGGCTATAAATGTTGTAGTGTGATACATGTTTATTGTTCACACATGTCCCCATCAAATAAATAAATAAATCAAATAAATAAATAAAAATGAATATCATAAATATAAGTCGACTAAATTAGTCTCCATTTTAGTCGACTAAGTTGACATGCAATTTTAGTCGACTAAAACTAGACTAAAATTGAAACTTTTTTTTGGCTAAATCTTGACTAAAATTAAATTACATTTTAGTCAAAAGACTAAAACTAAAATAAAATATGTTGTCAAAATGAACACTGGTTGCAAATAAACCAGCCCTGTTTGTATCAGGAGTTAAAGCTGCTGTAACGGGTCGACAGTGAAAAGCTTTGACAGTAAAGGGATTAAACCCACATTAATTATCTCTTCAAACATAACCTCCGGACTCGTCTCTGAAACCAGCCGCCTCTCGTGACCGTGAGTCATGTCGTCCTCCCTGTGGTGTTTATATCATTAGAGGGCCTGACCCGACACCCTCCTGACCCGCGGGACGTTTAAGTAGAGCTGACGGTCCCGCTCTGTCCTCAGGTGTTCCTCCGGGAGGCAGAGCGGCAGAGGCTCCAGGCCCTGCTCCACAGCGAGGTGCTCCGGCTCATCGTCAGCCTGCAGAGGAGGTTCAGGGCGCACCTGGAGAGGAAGCACTTCACCCGCATGAGGGAGGCGGCCGTCTGCATCCAGGTGAGCTGAGAGACCCGGGGAGGGGGAGGTCTGCATCCAGGTGAGCTGAGAGACCCGGAGAGGGGGAGGTCTGCATCCAGGTGAGCTGAGAGACCCGCCCTCCACACCAGGAGAGGGGGAGGTCTGCATCCAGGTGAGCTGAGAGACCAGGGGAGGGGGAGGTCTGCATCCAGGTGAGCTGAGAGACCAGGAGAGGGGGAGGTCTGCATCCAGGTGAGCTGAGAGACCAGGAGAGGGGGAGGTCTGCATCCAGGTGAGCTGAGAGACCAGGGGAGGGGGAGGTCTGCATCCAGGTGAGCTGAGAGACCCGGAGAGGGGGAGGTCTGCATCCAGGTGAGCTGAGAGACCAGGGGAGGGGGAGGTCTTCATCCAGGTGAGCTGAGAGACCCGGAGAGGGGGAGGTCTGCATCCAGGTGAGCTGAGAGACCAGGGGAGGGGGAGGTCTGCATCCAGGTGAGCTGAGAGACCCGGAGAGGGGGAGGTCTGCATCCAGGTGAGCTGAGAGACCAGGGGAGGGGGAGGTCTGCATCCAGGTGAGCTGAGAGACCAGGAGAGGGGGAGGTCTGCATCCAGGTGAGCTGAGAGACCCGGGGAGGGGGAGGTCTGCATCCAGGTGAGCTGAGAGACCCGGGGAGGGGGAGGTCTGCATCCAGGTGAGCTGAGAGACCCGGAGAGGGGGAGGTCTGCATCCAGGTGAGCTGAGAGACCCGGAGAGGGGGAGGTCTGCATCCAGGTGAGCTGAGAGACCAGGAGAGGGGGAGGTCTGCATCCAGGTGAGCTGAGAGACCCGGGGAGGGGGAGGTCTGCATCCAGGTGAGCTGAGAGACCCGGAGAGGGGGAGGTCTGCATCCAGGTGAGCTGAGAGACCAGGAGAGGGGGAGGTCTGCATCCAGGTGAGCTGATAGACCAGGAGAGGGGGAGGTCTGCATCCAGGTGAGCTGAGAGACCAGGAGAGGGGGAGGTCTGCATCCAGGTGAGCTGAGAGACCCGGAGAGGGGGAGGTCTGCATCCAGGTGAGCTGAGAGACCAGGAGAGGGGGAGGTCTGCATCCAGGTGAGCTGAGAGACCCGGAGAGGGGGAGGTCTGCATCCAGGTGAGCTGAGAGACCCGGGGAGGGGGAGGTCTGCATCCAGGTGAGCTGAGAGACCAGGGGAGGGGGAGGTCTGCATCCAGGTGAGCTGAGAGACCAGGGGAGGGGGAGGTCTGCATCCAGGTGAGCTGAGAGACCCGGAGAGGGGGAGGTCTGCATCCAGGTGAGCTGAGAGACCAGGAGAGGGGGAGGTCTGCATCCAGGTGAGCTGAGAGACCCGGAGAGGGGGAGGTCTGCATCCAGGTGAGCTGAGAGACCCGGAGAGGGGGAGGTCTGCATCCAGGTGAGCTGAGAGACCAGGGGAGGGGGAGGTCTGCATCCAGGTGAGCTGAGAGACCCGGAGAGGGGGAGGTCTGCATCCAGGTGAGCTGAGAGACCCGGAGAGGGGGAGGTCTGCATCCAGGTGAGCTGAGAGACCCGGGGAGGGGGAGGTCTGCATCCAGGTGAGCTGAGAGACCCGGAGAGGGGGAGGTCTGCATCCAGGTGAGCTGAGAGACCCGGGGAGGGGGAGGTCTGCATCCAGGTGAGCTGAGAGACCCGGAGAGGGGGAGGTCTGCATCCAGGTGAGCTGAGAGACCCGCCCTCCACATCAGGAGAGGAGAGGGGGAGGTCTGCTGGTACAGGGCAGGTGTAGAAAGTGTGTGAAAGCTGAATTTGAAAGCTAAGACCTACAAAACTGATCCTAACTTTTGTGTCCTGTTGTCGCTGTGTTTTTATTGTGTTATGTTGCTTTTTCATCGCTTTTTTGTCGCTCTTAAGTGTTTTACAAGAAGCTTTTAGGTTTGGGTAAAGCCGAACTTAATAAGGCGAGACACTGCATGCGTATAGGGAGAAAATGTATATTTACAGATATCAATTTGAAGCTTTTGCTGTAGATCACTGACTGGCATAAATGTGAGAAAAAAATACATGGCAAGTTTTCTGTCATTTTATCTTTTCATATAAGAACAAGGCGTTTTATGCCTAAAAATGCCGGCGACGAAATCTGAATAATGGACAGAGCTACATTCAAATGTATGGTTTCATTTTATTGATAAATGAGTTGCCAAGACTTTCTCAGAGCGGATTTAGGATTTCTTGTTTAGTTTTAAAATGTTTTTTAGTATAAAAGCCTCATTTTTTTGACATTCAAAACTCAATAAACGGGGCTTAAGGGATTAAATAATAAAAAATCCCTCTGAAAAAAATCTTCCAAATATTGTTCAGTCCAAGGCTGGAAAATGTGAAGTCTTTAGGTCCGACTGACGTGGACATAGTGTCGCCACAATGCAGTGGTCATTTCGTCGACTAAAATATTTAGTCTTAATTTTAGTCAAAGTGATATTTTTGTGACTAAAATTGGACTAAAACTAAATTAAAAGTTTCTCATGAGACTAAAACTGTGACTAAAATGTCCAGATATTTGAGTCGACTAAAATCAGACTAAATAAAAATGAAAAGGAGAGACTAAAATCATCCAAACTTGTATTGAGCGTCTGAAAGAGCCTCAGATCATGTTTAAAGGATCAGCTCTGAGCTTTGTTCATGTGGAGCAGAAACATGAAGCAGAGGAACAACATTAAACATGATTAGAATCAATATTATCAATGCAAAGTCCACTCAATTAGTCTTAAATTTAGTCGACTAAATTTACTTGCAATTTTAGACTAAAACTAGACTAAAATCAAATTACATTTTCGTCAAAAGACTAAAACTAAATTAAAATATGTTGTCAAAATTAACCCCGCCACAATGACAGAAACATGTGTTCTGAGAAAAAGGCCCTTGAAATTGCGTTCTCCCATATAAGTCTATGGGGGAACATTGAATCAGCGCAATATTTAAACATGTTATTGTGAAGATTAGGCATGTTTTCTGTTTCCGGGTGAAAGCTTGTATGTTCAGAGACAGATTTGGCCCAAAACCTGAAAACTGAAAAAAATGTAGTTTTGCCTGTAGTGTCTCCCCTTAACAAAATACGCTCAGTTCAGTTGGGGGTTAAATCTAAAAACATGTACAATAGGCCAGGATGAATGAGAGTTTTCCTGTGTGTAAGTGAGTGGTAACCTGTTGTGTGGTCCTCAGAAATGGTGGCGTTTGTACCGGCCCATAGAGGAGGAGGAGGATGAGGAGGAGGAGGAGGATGAAGACGAGCCCCTGGACCCGGCGGTCTGTGGCGGCGCCGCGGTGGTCCTGCAGGCCCACTGGAGGGGCTACAGAGCGCGGCAGAGGCTGAGGCGGTGGAGGCGGGCGGCCGCGGTGCTGCAGAGGGCGTGGCGGCTGTGGCTGCAGAGGAGGTGCTCGGCCGCTCTGGTCATTCAGGCCGCCTGGAGGGGTCACCAGGCCCGGCGGAGCTACCTCCAGCTGTGCGGCTCCGTGGAGCAGCTGCAGGCCGTCAGCAGGGGCTTCCTCGCCAGGCAGAGGTACGAGACATCACCTTTAATATCAGGAGATGGAGGTGATTGGGAAGAGGTTTCGTTTTACCACAGGCCTGTTTTGGTTTCTCTACTGCTCACTGCTTTTGGGGAGAAAATCCTAAAGTGTTTAATTGGCATCACTAATAATCGTTTCAGTCGACCTGAAGCTGAAGCTGAGACGATGAAATGATTTTCTATTCACCCATAATAAAAGGGTTCTTGTGAAATTTGCCCTAGTTGACAACACTGAGACTGGTTAACCTCTGAACTCCCGCCTGAACCGAGAGGATCTTTTTCCTCACGTCATCAGAGTTTTTTTTCATCATTTTTTTGTTGGGTATTCAACTCATTTTTGTTGTTTTTGTATTTTTCGTCAATTTTTTCTATCAATTTTTGTCATTTTTTTGTCAAACTTTTAATATATTTTTGTCATTTTTGTTGTCATTTTTTCGACATTTTTTTGTCAATTTATTGTGAAATTTTGGCCACTTTTTCATCAATTTTTCATCAATTTTTGTCATTTTTTTGTCATTTTTTGGTCATTTTTTGGTCATTTTTTTGTCACATTTTTGTCACATTTTTGTCATTTTTTTGTCATTTTTTTTGGTCATTTTTTGGTCTTTTTTGTCACATTTTTGTCACATTTTTGTCACATTTTTGTCACATTTCCATCATTGTTTTCGTCTCAGTTTTGTTGCTATTTTCACAGCTTTTTTCCGGAAGCTTTTGGATTGGGGTAAAGCCAAACTGGAGAAAATGTGCTCGGTTCAGGTGGGAGTTAAGGGGTTAAAAGAATTGGCTCAAGCGGCATCAATAATATATAGGTATCTAATCACACATTAATCATGTATTTGAATAAATATTGTGTCTAATATTGAGTCTGCAACAACAAACCAGTCCTGACGCTTCGATTGTGGCTCCCCTGAAAGTATTAAGGAATTTGAATTAATCATTAAAGCAGAACTAAGTAACTCTTCCCCCTAGAGGCCGTAAGCGCCACTGCAGGTGTCGTAGCATGTTGCGTTTTTTCACTCATTAAATGTCCGTGAGAGTAAATACTACGCTGACAGAAAAGACAAAGGGACAGAGGGATATTGTTCATCCACTTGACTCTGTGCATAACAACGCCACCCAAGAACTTCCTGTTTCGATTCAGCACGCCACAATAAAAGCACACAGCTCGTCTCATTGATTAGTTCAGCAGGTACTTGCAACATTACAAAAATATGATTAAATACACACGTTTTAAGTGTTTTGTCTGTTAACAGTTAAGCAGAAAGAAAGTTGAACTAATGAATGAATGAATGTAGTAGTAGTAGTAGTAGTAGTAGTAGTAGTAGTAGTAGTAGTAGTAGTAGTAGTAGTAGTAGTAGTAGTAGTAGTAGTAGTAGTAGTAGTAGTAGTAGTAGTAGTAGTAGTAGTAGTAGTAGTAGTAGTAGTAGTAGTAGTAGTAGTAGTAGTAGTAGTAGTAGTAGTAGTTTATTCGGTCAGTTCATTCCTTTAAACGTAAAAACATTTCCGATTTTTTTTTTCTACAACACGACCGAAAGGGTTTAGGCTGAAGTGAAAACTTATAACGCCCTAACCCAGTTTACAGACTTCACCAGAGACAAAACACAAACATTAATAATGAACAATATCAAGTGTTAAACAGAAGAGAAATAATCCTGTATCTGAAGTTAGTGACATACATTTCAATATTCCAACAAATATGTTACACACATTTGTTTTATGTTAATTTAGTTGGAACTAAATCATGTCATCATTATTATTTTTTTTATTTTTCTTACTTTATTCATCCTAAGCTTATATATTCTTGAATTTTAGTAGCTTTAAACAACTTTTTGAAAGCTTTGACTGTTTGGGACAGTTTTAACTGATCTTCCACAGATTAACACCTCTTACAGAAATACATCCACTCTTTTTGTTCTTTTTGGCTTTTGCTTTTTTGAAAATAGCAGTTCCTCGGAGGTTATACTGACTTTTCCTGTGTTCAAAAAGCTCCTGGATGGGAGGAGGGGCGGCGTTGTTATTTGGATTTGGAGTTATGCACAGAGTCAAATACACAATGGAATTTTTTTTTTCACTCAAACCTGGCTGTAAACACTGCTAATGTGGTGCTAGCCCGCAGTTAGCTTTGCCAGTTAGCCTGTTAGCTTTTTCTTCGTGATTCTATGAGTGTGTATTGCGCCTCAGACCTGGAGCAAGGAAAGTTGCGAGGGTGTTTTTCTGGCCAGACACACCAGGGGGAGATGAAAAAACCCCAATCATCTCATTAACACTTGTTTACCTTAATAAATCCTTTCCGTCGTCCCTCTGGGGGTGACACAAGGTGATAATATGATAATGTTTCCAAGACCCTCTCATTGATTTGAACTCTTAGATCTGCCTCTTCAACGGTGTAAAACCATGAGGTATTTCCAGCATTGCTCCATTACACTGAGTAATAATGAGTAAATCTGCTGTGTTTGATGAAATGCTGAAATAGCTGTGCCTGATGTAATGTAAGTGCATTTCTAAACGTAATCTCGGTGCCCGGGCTTTGTTTACTGTTACCACAGACTGTTCTCGCTCAAAGCTGGGCAGAAGCAGCTGATCAGGGACTTCTCTGAGGTCACAAATGAATCAGGTTTATTTGTCTGCGTTCACATTGTCAACGCTCGTGACTGCTGCCAAAATAAGAGTCTGTCCCGGAGCACATTTGTTTCTAATAGAACGTCAGAAAGTCGGGTTTTATGCATGATCTTTTTGATTTAGGAGCGAAATCCAGCTGGAAGAAGTTGTTTTAGAACAATCTAACCTTCTGACCAGGATGTTTTGGAAATAAAGTAATACACTCTTACTTTAACCTGTGACCGTGACGTCCGAGCTGGGTTTTAGTCACACGAATCTTACACAGATTTTCAGAAACTACAACTACTATTTTGTTGTACGCCTGTACAATGACAATGAAGCACTTACTTACCGTAAATTCTCTAATACTGGCCAGTATTCCATTAGCGGCCGGGTCTCTGACAGAGGCCGGGTTCGCGGCTGGCGGAGGCAAATTAAAGCCGGTCTCTAAAACAGGCCGGGGCTTTTATTAGAAACTATAACAGCAGAAATATTCCCCATGTTAGGAATTTGTCTCATACTGGTGTAAATGAAAACTCAGGTGCAGGAAGTAACAAACTGAACCCGGGCCGAGGGCGACGCTGCGGAGGAGCTGATCCCAGCGTAACTTTGACACAGATTTAGCCACTTTTCAAACCTCCTGTGACCATATTTGGAAACAGGGCAAATGTTTCTGACCCTCCACGGTTTTAATAAAGTCTCCATCGCGTCTTCAAAGCACGTCCAGCTGCTCCGTGTGCAGGTCAGTCCCACGCCTCAAAATAACTCCTCCCATCAGCGCGAGCGTCTCGTCTTCTCTCGGGTCAGTCTCATGATCGATCACAAACACAAACGCTCCGTCTAAACTCGCCTTTTACACAAGAAAACAACAAATAATCCGGTCCGGTAAAAACGAAACAGAAACCTGCAGTGACACTGATGTCAAAGCTCCGCTAACAGCAACGAAACACTTCCTGTTGTCCCGACAAAATAAAAGGCGTCAATGTTCCAGCCGCTGGGAGAGGGTTTGAAATGTTCATTAATAAATGAACCTAATATTTTTGGTTCAAATGGACACAAATCTCGCTTTTCTTCGATTTCCTGGTCGTCCGTTTTGCTCAAATAGAAATAAAGGCCTGTCTCTAATTGTGGCCTGGTTCCAATAAAGGCCTGGTCCCAGATGCCCTTGAGTAAATAAAGGCCCCGGCCTATATTAGAGCATTTACGGTAGTTACAAGGTCTTGGCTTAACGCGTCAAAAACGTGACAAAAAAGTAACAAAAAGGCAACAAAAGCGGCATAAAAAACATAAAAGTTTGAGTTGGGGGGGCCCAGGTGTGAGCGACTCCACCGCAGCTGTTTCCATAAACAGTTGAGCTGGTTGAGCTAGCTAGCTTTAGCTTCAGGTTAAACCTTGTAAAAGGTAAATAACTCCTGCCCACGAGTGCCGCATATCGGTGTTTCCTTCCAGGGAAAAGTGTTTCCGGGTTAGTCCTGTTGTGTTGTGATTCTGTGCTGATGTTGTGTCGTTGAGCCTGACTGAGATCCTCGTAATAGCTGCGGAGAATGACTCGTAATGGCTGCGGAGATTACTCTTTTTTTTTTTAGTAATTTTTTGTATTTTTTTTTGTATTTTTTTGTATTTTTTGTAAAAAAAATTTGTCAATTTTTTTGTCATTTTTTTGTATTTTTTTTGTCATTTTTAGTCATTTTTTTGTTGGGTTTTTTTTTGTATTTTTCCGGTCATTTTTTGTCATTTTTCTGTAATTTTTTTGTATTTTTTTTGTATTTTTTTTTGTATTTTTTGTATTTTTTTATATTTTTTCTGTAATTTTTTTGTATTTTTTTTGTATTTTTTTTGTATTTTTTGTCATTTTTTGTCATTTTTCTGTATTTTTTTTGTCCTTTTTCTGTATTTTTTTTTGTCATTTTTTTGTATTTTTTTTGTATTTTTTTGTCATTTTTTGTCATTTTTTGGTCATTTTTTTTGTTATTTTTTCACGGAAAAGTGCTTCCGGGTTAGTCCTGTGTTGTGATTCTGTGCTGATGTTGTGTCGTTGAGCCTGACTGAGATCCTCGTAATAGCTGCGGAGAATGACTCGCTCTGAGACCAGCCTTCAGTGACCGGCTAATAACCCACACAAAATAGTCCCGTAGTCTGGCAGATTTAGTGACTTTAGTCAATGAAAAAAACATTTATTATAAATGTTAGGTTTGTGGGACCCTGGTATAAGCGGATTAAACAACGAGGAGCCGCGTTAGACGTTATAATGCAGGAGGAACAACACTGTGTCGGGCGTTAGAACCAACTAACGCGGCTCCGAGGTGTTTAATCCTTACTTATACCATGGTCTAGGTGAATACTCGATTCTGATTGGCTGGTGCATTATTTTCGTATAACCGCACACGTAGTCCGGTAGTTAAATCACTGGGATATCACTCCGCTGTGGGCGTCGCCATAGCAACGCCTGACACAGTGGACTCAGATAAAAGCGTAATTTGTGACTGACAGGAACGTATGAGATGGATTTTGTTTAATTTCAACGTTTTGGGCCAAAACAAAATGTTTGCTAAATGGGAAGTAGAGGAGAGTGAGCAGCTAGGTTAGCTACTGTTAATAACATATGAGCTTTACATTTCTATTGAAAACGGTTAAGGCTATTCATCATTTTCAGGCGTACATAAAATGATCCTGCATTTAAACATATTTGTCTGGATGAGTAAAGTCAATCATAAAAGTTTCAGTTCGTGGGGGCCCAGGTGTAAGCGGACTCCACCGCAGCTGTTTCCATAAACAGTTGAGCTCGTTGAACTAGCTAGCTTTAGCTTCAGGTTAAACACATGGATCTATTAAACAGCGTAAAAGTGAAACAACTCCTGCCCACGAGTGCCGCACATCGGTGTTTACTTCCACGGAAAAGTGCCGGGTTAGTCCTGTTGTGTTGTGATTCTGGCGATGCAGCGTGTGCTTATGTTGTGTCGTTGAGCCTGACTGAGATCCTCGTAGCTGCGGAGAATGACTCGCCCTGAGACGAGCCTTCGGTGACCGGCTAATAACCAACATAAAATAGTCCCGGTGGTCTGGCATATTTAGTGAGTTTAGTAAATGAAACAAATATTTATTATAAATGTTACGTTTGTGGGACCATGGTATAAGCGGATTAAACAACTCGGAGCCGTGCATTAGACGGTTATAATGCACTTCGCGGAGTAACACCACTCCGCTGCGCGTCGTGGTGTTCTTGACTCCGCGTCGTGCATTATAACCGTCTAATGCACGGCTCCGAGTTGTTTAATCCTTACTTATTTGTCATGTACTGATGCTGATCTTAATGCAGAAAGTGAGAACTCTTTCTCTGTGTTGCCAGATTCCAGTCCGTGAAGAAGCAGCGGCTAAAGGAGCGAGACGAGGAGCAGGAGCGGCTCCGGCAGCTCCAGAACGGAGACGTCTGCGGGTCGCCGGAGGACGAGGCGTCTCCGGAGACCATCCCGGGCCTGGACCTCAGCACGTGGGAGGCCTCCATCAAGCACCAGCACGAGGAGACAGCCAAAGCCCCGCGCCCGGAGGAGGGGGACCCGTCGCCGCTCGCCTCCGTCCCGGTCCGGGAGAGGTCGCGGACCGTGGACGAGACCGGCCACAAAACCACCCGCGCCAAACGGGAGAGCCGGCGGATGCGCGAGCTGGAGCAGGCCAAGTTCAGCCTGGAGCTGCTCAAAGTGCGGGCCACGAGCGGGGGGGCGTCGTCGCCGTCCGAGGAGCGGAGGTGGTCCCTGGAGCTGGTGCCGCCGGCCTCGCCCCCCCTGCGGTCGCCACAGGGCACCCCGGACAGCCAGAGCTCCAAGGGCAGCTTCGAGTTGCTGAGCATGGAGGAGGTGCCTCCGAAAGCCGTGGAGGAGATCACGGACACCGAGGACCTCTGCTCCCCGGTCCATTCCATCTCTCAGGAGCCCGAGGCGGCGTCCACGAGCCCCAAGCCCGAGCCGGCCGCCGAGCCCACGCATCCGCCCAGAATCGAAAACTACCTCCCGACCTTTTACGTCCCCGAAGGCAGCGCGTCCCAGCAGCCTGCGAGCGAGCCTGAGCAGAACAGAGAAACCACCACCACCACCACGACCACCACGACCACCGTCAGGCCACTCCGAGAGAGGCGGGAGTCGAGCCGGCGGCCGGTGGTGGTGGTCATCAGCATGCAGAAGGAAACGCCGCTGAGCGAGGAGCTGACGGACATGGTGCGTCTGCCGGTGGAGCTGCGCGACACGGCTGCGCAGACGGGGGAGCTGACGCCGTCCCCGCAGAGCGCCGGCCCCCGCGCCGACCAAGCCGTCCTGGAGAAGCTGGAGAAGCTCAACGTGGAGAAGGAGGAGCGGCAGAGGAGCCAGCAGGAGCAGAACGAAAAGGAGATGATGGAGCAGATCCGCCAGCAGAAGGAGGTCCTGGAACGCCAGCGCTTGTTCTTCGCGCAGTACGAGAAGGAGATGTTCGAGAAGCACAAGGGCCAGGCCATGCAGAAGATCCAGCAGAGCAGGCACGAGGGGCAGGACGGAGGGGGGGCGAGGAGACCCAGCCGGCCCAGCTCGCTGTACATCGAGAGGTCCGGCGCCCCGGCCCCGCGCGCCCGCACCGAGTCGGAGTCCACGCCCCCGTCGGCGCACTCCCCCCCCCCGGCCGTGGACATCCAGGGCGTGGCCCCGCAGCCGCAGCTGCCCCCGCAGACGGCGTCCAGCCCCCGGCGCAGGGACGGCAAAGCCACGCCCGAGGGGTGGGTGCCCAAGCTCAAGCTGGAGTCCAGGGAGGGAGGGGCCAAAGGGAAGGCGGTGCCCAAGAAGGTCCAGCCCGTCCAGCAGGGCACGGCGGTCAACCTCAGCGACAAGACCAGCAACATCTTCTTCTCGCCCAAGGATAAAGTCACGTTTAACAAGTGAGTCTTCCTTAAAGTTCAAGTATTTATCATGTATGACTCTTTTTCATGAGTGCCGGTCGACCCGTGTGTTTCTAATGTCAGCTCAGATACAGCTGATCTGTGATGGTCTCAGGTCTGTTAGAGACTATTGTGGAGCAGAAGCTTCATGAAGTCCCAGACAGGTCCGGGATAAAGTTACTGAGAAGCTGGGTTAGTTATAAATAGATTTCCAAAGCTTTGAACATCTCTCAAAGTACAGTTAAAAACACAAAACAGGAATGGAAAGAGTCTGACGTCACTGCAAACCTACCAAGACCCGGCCGTCCTCCTAAACTCACTGACCGAACAAAAAAAGACCAAAAAAATGACAAAAATGTGATAAAAAAATGGATTAAAAAATGACAAAAAAATGACATAAATGTGACAAAAAATGACCAAAAAATGACGAAAAATGTTATTAAAAAATGACCAAAATATGACAAAATGTGATACAAAATTGATGAAAAAATGGACAAAAAAATGACAAAAAATTGATTAAAAAATGACCAAAAAATGACAAAAATGTGACAAAAAAATGACAAAAAAATGATTAAAAAATGACCAAAAATGTGACAAAAAAATGACAAAAAAATGACAAAAAAATGACAAAAAAATGACAAAAAAATGACAAAAAAATGACAAAAAAATGACAAAAATGTGACAAAATGTGATGAAAAATTGATGAAAAAAATGACAAAAAATTGACAAAAAATGAGTTGAATACCCAACAAAAAAAATGACAAAAATGTGACAAAAAAATGACAAAAAAATGACAAAAAAATGACAAAAAAATGACAAAAAAATGACAAAAAAAGACAAAAATGTGACAAAAAATTACACAAAAAAATGACAAAAAAAGACATAAATGTGACAAAAAATGACAAAAAATTGATTAAAAAATGACAAAAAAATGACAAAAAAATGACAAAAAAATGACAAAAAAATGACAAAAAAATGACAAAAATGTGACAAAAAAATGACAAAAAAATGACAAAAAAATGACAAAAAAATGACAAAAAAATGACAAAAAAATGACAAAAAAATAACAAAAATGTGACAAAAAAATGACAAAAAAATGACTAAAAAATGACTAAAAAATGACTAAAAAATGACTAAAAAATGACTAAAAAATGACTAAAAAATGACAAAAATGTGACAAAAAAATGACAAAAAAATGACAAAAAAATGACAAAAAAATGACAAAAATGTGACAAAATGTGATGAAAAATTGATGAAAAAAATGACAAAAAATTGACAAAAAATGAGTTGAATACCCAACAAAAAAAATGATGCAAGGTTTTTCTGTCTTCGGTCTGAAAACCTTCTCACTAAACTCTACACCTCGGGTTCTCCACCGTCGATGGAGAAGATGCTAAAGCGTTAATGACCAGGCGCTGTCGTAACATCTTCTCATCTACGTTTCAGATTCGACAGCGACGCCGTCTCCAAGGCCGGCCCGACCAGTCCCAAAGAGGCGGCGCCCGCGCTCTCCAAGCCTCCCTCGAAGACGTCCAAGTCCAGAGACGTAAGCGCCGCTCGTGTGGGTTTGGCATGTGCTGCAGGTGTTTGTTTGTGTCTGTGGTGGTGAGAGTGACGTCCTCAGGAATCCTTCCACTGACCGACAGAGCAGGCACCGGGATGACCCTTCACCGTGACCGCGGGAGCTTCTCAATTCTGAGAGAACCGGCCTCCTCAAAGCCTCAGCTCCTCCAGTCTCCCACCGTCACTCACAGAGGAGAGGCCGTCCTCCTAAACTCACTGACCGAACAAAAAAAGACCAAAAAATGACGAAAAAATGACAAAAATGTGACAAAAATGTGACAAAAAATGACAAAAAAATGTAGCAATAAATAACAAAATGTGACGAAAAAATTGACGAAAAAATGACAATAATGTGACAAAAAAAACAAAAAAATGACAAAAATGTGACAAAAATGTGACAAAAATGTGATAAAAAATTTACAAAAAATAACAAAAAAATGTCAAAAAATGACAAGAAATTACGAAAAAATTACGAAAAAATGACAAAAATGTGACAAAAATGTGATAAAAAATTGTCAAAAAATGTAGCAAAAAATAACAAAATGTGACAAAAAAATGACAAAAAATTGATTTAAAAATGACAAAAAAAATGACAAAAATGTGACGAAAAAATGACAAACAAAAAAATCCAAAAATGTGATAAAAAAATTGACGAAAAAATGACAATAATGTGACAAAAAAAACAAAAAAATGACAAAAATGTGATAAAAAATTTATAAAAAATAACAAAAAAATGTCAAAAAAATGACGAAAAAATGACGAAAAAATGACGAAAAAATGACAAAAATGTGACCAAAAATTTGACAAAAAATTTGACAAAAATTTGACAAAAATGTAGCAAAAAATAACAAAATTTGACAAAAGAATGACAAAAAATTGATTAAAAAATGACGAAAAAAATTCCCAAAATGTGATTAGGAGCCAGAGTGGTCCAATTAAAGAGAGCGCTTAAAAGGATGTTTCAGGATTTTTCACATAGGGCCTCATTTCCTAGTTATCCAGAGTGTTGCTGATTTATGGATTTATGTTTTTGTTTTTTTTTGTAATTCATGCAGTTCTTATATTTGAAGAGTTTCGTGAAGTCCAAGAACTCACCAGACAGGTCCGGGATAAAGTTATTGAGAAGTATAAAGCTGGGTTTGGTTATAAATAGATTTCCAAAGTTTTGATCATCTCTCAAAGTACAGTTAAAAACACAAAACAGGAATAGAAAGAGCCTGACATCACTGCAAACCTACCAAGACCTAAACTCACTGACCGAACAAAAGAAGACCAAAAAAAAAGACCAAAAAAATGACAAAAATGTGATAAAAATGTGACAAAAAATGTGACAAAAAATGACAAAAAAATGACGAAAAAATGACAAAAAAATGACAAAAATGTGATTAAAATTTGACCAAAAAAACATAAAAAAAAAAAAGACAAAATTGTGACACAAAAAATGACAAAAAACAAAAAATTGACAAAATTTGACAAAAATAAAATACTAAAATTTGACCAAAACATGGAAAAAAAAAAAAAAAAGACACAAATGTGAGAAAAAATGAAAACAAAAATGAAAAAAAAGTTACAAAAATCTTACAAAATTTGACCAAAAAAAGTACAAAAATTTGACCCAAAACAAAATAAAATACAAAAATGTGATAAAAAAAAAATTGACAAAAAATTGATTAAAATTTGACCAAAAAAAAGAAGACAAAATTGTGACAAATAATGAAAAAAAAAAAAAAAAAAAAATTGACTAAATTTGACAAAAAAAAATACTAAAATTTGACCAAAACATGAAGAAAAAAAAAGATGAGAAAAAATAAATAAAAAAAAATTACAAAAAAAAGTGACAAAAATGAGTTGAATACCCAACAAAAAAATGATGGAAAACAATCTGGTAACGTGAGGAAAAAGATCCTCTCGGTTCAGGCGGGAGTTCAGAGGTTAAGAAGAAACCAGGGTACTGAGATCATAGCGTCCCGTCCTCCGTGGGTCCGACTCACGATGGACCCACTGTTGCAGCTGAGGCTTTGAGGAGACTCTGCTTTTTCTGTGTCCGAATTTGGATGCCCCCATAACGTGCCTTCTGATGAACTCCAGGTGGGCCGAGCGGGCCAAAAAAAGAAAGCCCGAATGGCGCGGACCCGCTCAGACTTCCTGACCCGCGCCCCCGTGCTCTCCGTGGGCGGGGACTCGGACGAGGACGACGGCCCCCTCAGCCCCCGCCATTTCACCCTGCCCCTGCCCAAAGCCAGCCCCAGCCCCGACGCAGAGCCCTGTTTCAGTGACTCCGACATGGTAACAGCGCCACCTGCAGGCCAAGCGCCACAGAGCCTGCCCGCGGCTAACCCTCTCTCCGCCCACAGAGCTATGCGTTTGAGCTAACACCTACTTCTCTGAGAATGACGCCGCGGCGAGGGGGGCATTCGGGGAACAGTTTAAAGCCACACTGCGGAACTTTCCAGGTTATTTCTCTGTTAAAGTGTCGCCAAACGCTGATAAATAAATAAACACGCCGGGAAATGAGCAGTTTTGTGAAATAAAAAGGTTTAATCCTGACGTATGCAGACGGTTAGCAAGTCAGCTAGCCCTGCTCAATGTATTTTCCCTATAGCCGTTAGCATTAGCCGCCAAACATTGCAAATTATAAATGATTTGGACTCTTTCAGCTGTTGTCAACCATCGACCACAGTTAGGTCAAAGCCTCGTGAGAAAATATTACTGAATGTACAGACTTCTGAGATTTTACTTTACAGTAGATACGAATTAGCGTCTAAAAGTGTCCTCTGAGCTAAATGCTAACTCAAATTCAAAGATTCTGCTGTTTGTGACACGAAACACCATCTTAAAGGGGGGGTATTATGCAAAATGGACTTTTTCCAGCTTTCCATCATGTTATTCTGTCACTCCCTCATTAAAAACATGAGGGAGTGACACGTATTTTTGAGAAACACACACTCCCAATTTCTTCCCTAAAGTTTTTTCCCCTAAATGTTCCCAGTTTTTTCTCCCCAATTTTTCTAAAATCTTACTCCTAGATTTTCCCCTTTAATTTTTTTTCGATTTTTTTTCTAATTTTTTTAACCCAATTTCTTCCCTAGATTTTCCTTTTTTTTTCTTAATTTTTTCTGAATTTTCCCCCAGACGTCCTCCTAGATTCTCTCATTTTGTCTTCAATGTTTTCCCCAATTTTTCCTCAAGTTTATCACCAATTGTTTACTTACATTTTCCCATTTTTTTCTAATTTTTTTCCCCTATAGATTTTCCCTTTTTATTTCATTTTTTTTTTTTTTTTTACTTTTTCTACTTTTTTTAAACCCAACTTCCTCCTAGATTTTCTAATTTTGTGTTCAATTTTTTAGAACTTAATCCCCCAATTGATCTCAGTGTTTTCTCAAAATGTTCCACCATTTTCCCCTCTAGATTTTCCCTTTTTTTCTCCTCCTTTTTTGCCTCCAGTTTGTCTCCACATTCACGTATTTCTGAGTAATCTGTAAAAACTCTGATGGCGGCCATTTTAGGGATAGGTTTGCCTGAGTCCTCCTAGGAACGCCCCCACCTCCTGGAGACGCCTCCGAGCTTTGGTCACCAGCCGAGTAACCAACCACTGCTCCTCAGCAGAACCCCCTCCCCACTGATGCCACAGACAGCGTGTGGAGGGGGCGTGTCTAAAGGCTCAGAGGTTCTTAAAGAGACAGAGGCCGATTTCAAGACATTCACTACAGCCATTTTGAGAGAGACATTTTATACAAGGCAGTTATTCTAATTTACTGCATTTACAGACCAACAGAAGGTTTGTCATCATTGTAGTGTGATATAGACTGGTGCTATGGGACTGAGAAAAGCAGAACACCCCCTCTTTAAAGCAGAACACCCCCTCTTTAAAAGATGTTAATGACAAAGAAACCACAGAAATGATATAAATCCCTTGAAAAGGACAGAACGAGCCTCGCCATACGTTAGTCTTGGCTTCTGGATTTATCTGTATGGGGATGGAGCGTTCGATTTAAAACTGTTTTCTCTGAGCCTGTTCCTACAAACGTGCACAGCTTGTGAGCCGTCCAATCCCGAACCCGATTTCAATGAAACGCTCCATCCTGATACAAATGATTTGTGAAGCCAGGCACCGCACTAAAGTATGGGGAGGTATGTTTTGTCCTTTTCATGGCAGTGTCAATTTCGTCGACGAAAATATTTAGTCTTAATTTTAGTCAAAGTGATATTTTTGTGACTAAAATCGGACTGAAACTAAGTAAAAAGTTTTTCACGAGACTAAAACTGTGACTAAAATGTCCAGATATTTGAATCGACTAAAATCAGACTAAATACAAATGAAAAGGAGAGACTAAAATCATCCAAACTTGTATGGAGCGTCTGAAAGAGCCTCAGATCATGTTTAAAGGATCAGCTCTGAGCTTTGTTCATGTGGAGCAGAAACATGAAGCAGAGGAACAACATTAAACATGATTATAATCAATATTATAAATGCAAAGTCCACTCAATTAGTCTTAAATTTAGTCGACTAAAACTAGACTAAAATTGAATTACATTTTCGTCAAAAGATTAAAACTAAATTAAAATATGTTGCAAAATTAACACTGTTTCATAGCATTTATATCATTTCTGTGGCTTCATTAACACCTTTTAAGATGAGGTTTAGTCAGACTAATGCTAACGGCTATGAGAAATATACATGAGCAGGCTAATGCTAACTGCTATGAGAAATATACATTGAGCAGGCTAATGCTAACAGCTATGGTAAATGATAAACATAGCGCTTTCCCACCTACATTAGGCACTCGAACAGCTTTACAGAAACGAACCCGTCAGCCATGCACTCACTCATTCACACACCAGACACTGGAGGCGACGAGGGTGAAGTGTCTTGCCCAAGGACACAACAACAGTGTGCATCTTCAGGAGGCGGGATTCGAACCCCTGACCTTCCGATCATGAGACGACCCGCTCTACCATCCGCACCACCGTCTTATATGAAAAATACATTGAGGAGGCTAATGCTAACGCTAACGGACGCTGAAAGGCTTCCCCGGACTAGCCTACTTGCTAACCGTCTGCAAACGCTAGGCCCGAGCGTGGAGACGAGCTTGTCTTGTGTTTACTGAATGTTCCGCACTGTGGCTTTAATGCCCCCCCCCCATGTGGATGTGGGGGGCCTGTTTTCCGGAATGCCGCCCTCCTGCGCCCCTTCAGACTGTCGGACTAACACCGTGACTGAATCTCTCCTCTTACAGCTTTCACTAATTGATTTGTTTCCATTTTTTTTGCATGTTTCACAAATGAGTGTTTCTTTTTGATTGTGACCTGTTTATTTAATCAGACTTTCTCGCTCAGCACAATCGATCGAAAGTATTTAGATTTTTAGTTTTCATTGTGTTACGATCAGCCACTTTTTATTAAAGATCAGCATCAAAGGCAAATGTAAGTACTGCACAGAAACAAGGCTTAAAGTGCTGGTCATTTCACAATCCTCTTCCATTAAATGACATATTTCTCCCTGAAACAAAGCACAATTATACATGTTTTGGTATAAATATCGACAAAAAATGACCCAAAAAGTATCGGTATCATATTAATTCCAAAAAATGCAGTATCGCCATGTTGATTTCTGGAGATTTATTTATTTTAAATTCATGCAGTCCTTATATTTGAAGAGTTTTGTGGCGCTAGGCTAGTGCTAGGCTAGTGCTAGGCTAGTGCTAGGCTAGTGCTAGGCTAGTGCATGTCTATGGTAACTGCTAGCCTGCATTAAAAACGTCTTCAAAATGGGGTCGTCCTCCAAACCTAGCACCACTAAACTCTTCAAATATAAGGACGGCATGAATTACAAATATATATATCTCGCATCAAACACAGAGAAACTGTCATATGTCATACTTTAACCTCTTAACCCCCGCCTGAAACAAGTGTATTTTCTCCGGTTCAGCTTTACCCAAATCTAAAAGGTTACAGCCTATAGGCCAGAGTAACGCCTCTTTTGAAAGACCTACAAAACTGATCTAGAAGGATCTTCTTTCTCGCATTGTTGCCGCTTCGTCGTCACTTTTTTCACATTTTGTTTCATTGCGTTTTTGCCACATATTTTTGTCAATTTTTCATCACTGTTTTGCCAGATTTTTGTCACTTTTTAATCAGATTTTTATAATTTTTCATCACTTTTTTGTCTGATTTTTTTTTTAACTTTTTTTATCTTTTTTTGTAATTTTTGTAATTTTTTGTCACTTTTTATCAGAGTTAAATAATTTTTTTGTCCGATTTTTTTTTACTTTTTAAAAATCTTTTTTTTGTAATTTTCATCATTTTTTTGTCATTTTTTATCAGATTTGTATAATTTTTTTTCATTTTTTTTCACTTTTTTTAAATCTTTTTTTGTCAATTTTTTTGTCCAATTTTTTTTTTACTTTTTTAACATTTTTTGTCATTTTTTATATTTTTTGTCACTTTTTAAAATCAGATTTTTATCTTTTTTTGCCACTTTTTTGTCCGATTTTTTAATCCTTTTTTTGTCATTTTTTGTCAGGTTTTTTGCTTTTTTTATAATGTTTTTTTTGGCTTTTTTGTTCCATTTTTGTCCATTTTTCATTCTCATTTTCTTCTTGTTTTTTTGTCGCTATTATGACACTTTTTTCAAGAAGCTTTTAGATTGGGGTAAAGTCGAACTGGAGAAAATGGGGGTTAAGAGGTTAAACATATTTACACCAGGCTTTGCTCACACTGAGGAGCTTAGAGCGAATTGCCGACACAACAGCACCATCTAGTGGAGAGACGTGAATGCAGCAGCCAAAGCCTCAGGAGCTGTTTTAAAACGATCAGGCCTCAATGATTTCAAGGCAATAAATCAATGTTTGTGCAAATGTCTCTCCTTCGCCCGTGTGCCTTTAACGTGCCCTGCGTGATGTTGCTTCAGCCCCCTAGTGGTGAGGAGAAGAAGAAGATGCACAAAGCCATGTCGTCCGGAGACCTGGGGAAAGTGGACAGCCTCCGGAAGAACTCTCAGGACGGCCGGTCTGTATCGCTGTGAACATTCGTGTTTAAAGGTTCGATGTCGCTAACGCCTGGTGTGAACAGGGTGCGGAGGATGCGCTTCTGGGGCAAGAACAAGTACGGGGAGAAGAAGACGTCGAGGGAGAAGCTGATCTGTGGAGCAGACTCCCTGGACCTGGACAGCACTGACGCCGCCGCTCTGCTGGGAGAGGGTGAGGAGCACGTCATGGTCACGTTTCACACGCGTTCTCCTGGAGGCTCGCTGGGTTTTTGTGGACGTTTTTAGCAGATGCGAGCGAGTGTGAAATCTTAGAACTTGGATTACACTGGGTTACAAAAACGTACTTATTGTGAGGTGCCTGAAACTGTTTTTTTTTCTACTACTGATTCACTTGAACACTTTTTGCAATGCAGAATCTGTAATGACCTCCGTTTTTCTGCATCAAGTCCGGTTTTTGTGCCAAGTGGATTTTAAAAGTTGCACCATTCAACTTCTTATACAGTAGATACAGACGCCATCTCTTGAATCGCCCATATATGGTCATTTTTGAAAACTGTTATTTTTTTTATTTTTTTTTATGTCTCAAATTATTCAAAAACTACTTTAACAAATGCTGAATTGTGAAAATAGTTTCTACTAAATAAAGATACAAAGACATGGGAGAGGAGCAAAGAGGTTCAACAGCCCATAAATACATAAATAACAGAGAATGCTAACTTGATGCTACATGTTAGCATCGGGCTAATGCTAACGGTTAGCTAGCGCTTGCTACAACTGCTGTTTTTTCACTTCTGCTGAACAATCTGCTGTGAGAAAATATCCATATGGGCCCGATTTACACCTGACTTTATTTATGTGTGATAAACAAGTTCATATTCCACCAGAAAATGGCTAAAAAGGGTGAAAAACTGTTTCCTAAAAATTCTATTTTCCCCCTCGGCGAAGCCACGCCCCCTTCTATGACGAGATGCCGTCTGTATCTATAGGTTTTCGTTGCTGTTTGAATCATCTCCATGGTTACGGATACACTCCATTCAGAAAATCAGAAATCAAATTTGAAGCCACCTGAATGGAAAAGTGCGCTAAGTTACCCTCACATACAGCTATGGGTCACTGAAAGGTCAAATGCACTAATGCTAACTTTTTTGTTTTGTTTTCTCTGTGCACCAGTAAAAAAAACAGATTTTCCTCTAAATCAGATCCATCCTTTATATCCGGTGTTTGCTTTATTATTCGTTTGACAACTTTAACTTTATAACCTTTGAATAATATAAGTGACACAAAACTAAACTGTGCTTCCCTCTGGTTTCTCCTCGTCCTGAGTCGTGTTTGTGCCGATGTCTCCACAGGCCAGGAGAACATGTCCCCCCCCCTCAGCCCCAGCAGCACTCTGGAGCGGGGCAGCAGGGACCTGAAGGAGAACAAGGAGCCGTCGCCCAAGATGAAGCGGCGCCGCAGCGTGAAGATCAGCAGCGTGACGTTAGAGCCCACCCAGTGGCAGAACGACGCACTGCAGCTGCTGTCCTGCGCCAACGACTGCCGCAGCATGAACGACTTCCTCATGAAGAAGGTACGAGACCTTCTGTGTCCAGCCTGTGTTCACCCACTGAGCCGGGGGAGGAGCTTCTCTGATCACGGAGATGTTTCCTCATGAAGAAGGTACGAGACCTTCTGTGTCCACCCACTGAGCCGGGGGAGGAGCTTCTCTGATCACTGAGATGTTTCCTCATGAAGAAGGTACGAGACCTGGTGGAGCTCAGAGTTCAGGTCAGAGGAGGTCTTTGTTGGAGGAGCTTCTCTGATCACTGAGATGTTTCCCCAATGTGCGAGTGTAAGAAAGGTTTAGGTTCTACTGGTGTCCAAGAAATACTAAAAATAAGAAATGTCAAATCTTCATATTCCAGTTTTGATGCTGTTGGTCAAAGTTTGAAAGGAAAAAAAAGTAAAAGACACTAAACTCTTCAAATATAAGGACTGCATGAATTAAAAATATATATATCTCGCATCAAACACAGAGAATTTTTTGTACGATTTTTGTCACTTTTTAATCATTTTTTGTCACTTTTTTATCAGATTTTATAATTTTTTGTCACTTTTTAAATAATTTTTTTATCACTTTTTTGTCTGATTTTTTTAAAACTTTTTTACCACTTTTTTGTCACTTTTTTATTAATTTTTTGTCACTTTTTAAAATCTTTATTTTGTCACTTTTTTATCAGATTTTTCTCATTTTTTGTCACTTTTTAAATAATTTTTTTATCACTTTTTTGTCCGATTTTTTTTCTACTTTTTATCATTTTTTTGTCACTTTTTAAATAATTTTTTGTCACTTTTTTGTCCGATTTTTTTTGCTTTTTTATAATGAGTTTTGATGCTGTTGGTCAAAATTTGAAAGACAAAAAAAAGTGAAAGACACGCGCCACTAAACTCTTCAAATATAAGGACTGCATGAATTAAAAATATATATATCTCACATCAAACACAGAATTTTACATCTCATTTTTCATCACTTTTTGTCCGATTTTTGGTCACTTTTTAATCATTTTTTGGTCACTTTTTAATCATTTTTTGGTCACTTTTTTATCAGATTTTTATAATTTTTTGTCACTTTTTTAATAATCTTTTTATCACTTTTTTGTCAGATTATTTTTTCTACTTTTTATCATTTTTTGTCACTTTTTGTCAGATTTTTATAATTTTTTTGTCCAATTTTTTTTTTTTACTTTATCATTTTTTGTCACTTTTTTATTAATTTTTTGTCACTTTTTATCAGATTTTTGTAATTTTTTGTCACTTTTTAAAATCTTTTTTTTGTCACTTTTTTTTTAATTTTTTATAATTTTTTGTCACTTTTTAAATAATTTTTTTTATCACTTTTTTGCCAGAGTTTTTTTGCTTTTTTATGAGTTTTGATGCTGTTGGTCAAAGTTTGAAAGAAAAAAAAAGTGAAAGACACTAAACTCTTCAAATATAAGGACTGCATGAATTAAAAATATATATATCTCGCATCAAACACAGAATTTTACATTACATTTTTCATCACTTTTTGTCAGATTTTTGTCACTTTTTAAATCTTGTTTTTGTCACTTTTTTATCAGATTTTTATAATTTTTTTGTCACTTTTTAAATAATTTTTTTATCACTTTGTTGTCCGCTTTTTTTAAAACTTTTTTTAATCACTTTTTTGTCCATTTTTTTTTACTTTTTATAATTTTTTGGTCACTTTTTTTGTCTGAGTTTTGATGCTGTTGGTCATCAAAATTTGAAAGAAAAAAACAAGTGAAAGACACGTTAAAACAAAAAAAGAAAAGAAAAAAAAGTGGAAATATTTTGAAAAAAATGGGAAATTTTGGGGGGGAAATTGAGGAAAGATCTTTGCTGTCACAGTTCAACACTGACGCATATTATAGTTTAGAAGCTTCATACACAGGATTATTGACCGAGGTGCTCATCGGCGTCGGCCTTTGAAAAACCCACATCAGTCGAGCTTCTCTATTTAAAGTCAGTGTGTTTTCCCTCCAGATAAACGACCTGGAAACTGAAGACAGCAAGAAGGACACCATGGTGGACGTGGTCTTCAAGAAGGCGCTGAAAGAGTTCCGTCTGAACATCTTCATCTCCTACTCCACGGCTCTGGTGGTGCGTTCAGGGTCTCAGGGTCTCAGGGTCTCAGCTCCGTGTCCTGCTGGTTCCTCACGCTGCGTTTCTGCGTTTCTGCGTTTCTCTCCCCCAGATGGACGAGTGCAAGAGCGTGCGCTACAAAGACCTGCACGCCCTGTTCGAGCACATCCTGGAGAAGACCATGCGGCAGGAGCAGAGGGACTGGAGCGAGTCCCCGGTGCGGGTCTGGGTCAACACCTTCAAGGTCTTCCTGGACGAGTTCATGACCGAGTACAAGCCGCTGGACAGCACGGTCAGCAAGGTGAGGGGGACGAGTGGGGGGACGAGGGGGACGAGGGCGATGAGGGGGACGAGGGGGACGAGGGGGACGAGGGGGAAGAGGGGGACGAGGGGGACGAGGGAGATGAGGGCAACCAGGGGAGTGAGGGGGACGAGTTCATGACCGAGTACAAGCCGCTGGACAGCACGTTCAGCAAGGTGAGGGCGCAGGGAGGGCGACGAGGGGGGAAGAGGGGGACGAGGGCGACGAGGGCGACGAGGGGGACGAGGGGGACGAGGGGGACGAGGGTGGCGAGATGGACCAGAGGGAGATGAGGGCGACGAGATGGACCAGAGGGAGATGAGGGCGACGAGATGGACCAGAGGGAGATGAGGGCGACGAGATGGACCAGAGGGAGATGAGGGGGACGAGATGGACCAGAGGGAGATGAGGGGGACGAGATGGACCAGAGGGAGATGAGGGGGACGAGATGGACCAGAGGGAGATGAGGGGGACGAGATGGACCAGAGGGAGATGAGGGGGACGAGATGGACCAGAGGGAGATGAGGGGGACGAGATGGACCAGAGGGAGATGAGGGGGACGAGATGGACCAGAGGGAGATGAGGGGGACGAGATGGACCAGAGGGAGATGAGGGGGACGAGATGGACCAGAGGGAGATGAGGGGGACGAGATGGACCAGAGGGAGATGAGGGGGACGAGATGGACCAGAGGGACGAGGGGGACGAGATGGACCAGAGGGAGATGAGGGGGACGAGATGGACCAGAGGGAGATGAGGGGGACGAGATGGACCAGAGGGAGATGAGGGGGACGAGATGGACCAGAGGGAGATGAGGGGGACGAGATGGACCAGAGGGAGATGAGGGGGACGAGATGGACCAGAGGGACGAGGGGGACGAGATGGACCAGAGGGAGATGAGGGGGACGAGATGGACCAGAGGGAGATGAGGGGGACGAGATGGACCAGAGGGAGATGAGGGGGACGAGATGGACCAGAGGGAGATGAGGGGGACGAGATGGACCAGAGGGAGATGAGGGGGACGAGATGGACCAGAGGGAGATGAGGGGGACGAGATGGACCAGAGGGAGATGAGGGGGACGAGAGGGAGATGAGGGAGATGAGGGGGACGAGATGGACCAGAGGGAGATGAGGGGGACGAGATGGACCAGAGGGAGATGAGGGGGACGAGAGGGAGATGAGGGAGATGAGGGGGACGAGATGGACCAGAGGGATGAGGGGGACGAGATAGACCAGAGGGACGAGGGGGACGAGATGGACCAGAGGGAGATGAGGGGGACGAGATGGACCAGAGGGAGATGAGGGGGACGAGATGGACCAGAGGGAGATGAGGGGACGAGATGGACCAGAGGGATGAGGGGGACGAGATGGACCAGAGGGAGATGAGGGGGACGAGGGGGACGAGATGGACCAGAGGGAGATGAGGGGGACGAGATGGACCAGAGGGATGAGGGGGACGAGATGGACCAGAGGGACGAGATGGACCAGAGGGATGAGGGGGATGAGGGGGACGAGATGGACGAGGGGGACGAGATGGACCAGAGGGATGAGGGGGACGAGATGGACCAGAGGGACGAGGGGGACGAGGGGGAAGAGGGCAACCAGGGCGACCGCCAATCACAAACTCCACAAACTTAACCATCTCACATCCCCCAGAGTTTTTCAATTCATAAAGCACTCTAGCCTTAAAGCAACAGGTCACCGTTTTTCCACACTGAGATATGTTCTTACCTGAGCTGTGACGAGTTCTTTAGGACCTGTCTGATCTTCAGTCACGTAAACACAGCGCAGACGGCGTTAGCATTTAGCCTCTCCCTCTCTCCTCTATAGCTCCAAAACAGGTCGAGATAGAAGCTACCAAGCTCTTCCACGTTTTCCCTATTTAAATATGGTTACGTGAAGTGTTCCACTACAAAGTATCATTACACACAATTAAACAATGTGGATTTTCTAAGCGGATAAAAGGGGGGACTATATTGTAAGGCGTAATAATACCAGGAGTAGTTCGACATCCACGTAGTAATACTGTGCGCATGAAGAGCTTGGTAGCTTCTATCTTCACCTGGTTTGGAGCTATAGAGGAGAGAGGCTAAATGCTAACGCCGTCTGTGCATCGGTATTCAGTATCGGCAAGTACTCAAATCAAAGTGCAACCCTATTCTATATTCTCAATGATAAAACAGGTGAATGATCATCTCCTAAACTCTTCTCTTACAGCAGGCGCCCAAAACGGAGCGCAAGAAGCGAAGAAAGAAGGACACGGACATCGTAAGTCCCGCCCGCTCCTTTCGTCTGGACTTTTTTTGTTGTTTTCCTTCCAAACCGTCTGAACCCGTTCCTCGCGTTTCAGGTGGAGGAACACAACGGCCACATCTTCAAGTCCACTCAGTACAGCATCCCCACGTACTGCGAGTACTGCTCCTCCCTCATCTGGATGATGGACCGCGCCTGCGTCTGCAAACGTGAGATCACACATCGGATCTGCCGTAGTGATGAAGCTGCCCCCTGGTGGAGAGTTTCTCACAGTTATTCCAGTCCAATCCCAAAATCCCTCGCTCCATTTCCAGGGCAGTTCCATTGTTTCCTGCCGGTCCTGGATTAGCCCCATATTAGCCTAAATAAATGCCTCTCTTGGATCGACTTAGCCGCTAATCTCAATCCTTTAAACCCGGACTCGTACACGAGCAGTAACCCAGATGTAGCGGCTCAGAAATGCTCCGTTTGTTAAAAGCAGGTCAGCCGAGTTTGTCCGAATCTAAATGTCACAGTCGGAGACATTCGTGAGTCGGATTTAACAGTAAAGTTGCAAACCCCCAGGTCTCGGACGCATCACAACGTCACACTTCCTGGGCTTTTAAGGGCCTCACTGGAGAGTTACGTCTCAGCGACTCGGACCCTTGAGATAAGGCGGGTCTCCAGATAGTCTGTGGTCCCTGAGAGGCTGTGTGGTCTCCAGCAGCTGCGTGGTCCTCAACCTGTGAGACGTTTCTGTGACGTCCCTGCAGTGGACCTGTCGGAGACCAAGCACACTGCAAAAAGTATTGAACTAGATCAGTATAAACATCTCAATTTGAGCACAATAATCCACATTTTAGCTGTTCTGACTGGTTAAGAAGTTCTTGGTCATTTGTCCTGGATTATTTCACTTGTTCTGAGATGTTTCTGACTCATTTCGATACATTTCGTCCTTATTTCAGGTCATTTTCTTTGCCAATGGGGAAAGAAAATCGGTCTTATCTCATTGGCAGCTTTACTTTCTTATTTCAAGCGAGATTTACCCTAGAACTGGTCTGAAATGTCCTCAAACAAGCAAAGCAAATGAGTGAAAACCGCTCAAAACAAGAAACATTTCCTCAATTCAAGTCATTTAAGCCAATGCTTGATATTGCTTTTGAAGATTTTAATTGCGGTTTGCAGGTTGGAAACTTTAAAGCAGGGGTGTCCAAAGTGCAGCCCGCGGGCCAAATGTGGCGGTTCACATTATCAGAGATGGTCCTTTTTATTTAATATATAATAATTCTACACAGTTCTAACCAAACAACTAGCATGTTATTGTGAGACAGAGCTGGCATTAAGGTTTTAAGCATAAATAAAGGCATGAGGCACAATTTAAACCTCTGCTACTCAAAGGTTTTGTGGAACTAACCACCGACCCATGGCCCTTTACCCCGTGTACGCTCCAATATGTGGCCCCCCATGAAAAAAGTTTGGACACCCCTGTTTTAAAGGAAGGAGAAAAGGAAGAAATAAGATTCATATCAGAGGAAATGATCTCTTATAGTCTCAGAAGTTTTCCCTCTTTGCGATTGGTTGTATTGTAAATGTTTACAGTTACGGAGGCTAAAACTAACTCAGAGATTGAATTCTCCAGGTTCTGTGCTTCAAAATGTCATACAGCAGGTTAGGGCTGGGTGATTTTGGAAAAAAAAAATGACGATTATTTTCCCCAAATTGAAAAAAATCTCGATTTTCGATTCGATTTTTTTGTTTGAAAGAAAAAAACAATAAACGTTGGTCTTTCCTAACCTGGCTAACGCCGTGCTGCTGCTGTGCGCTCATATCATCTGGAACTGCACAGCAGCCAGGGGACCATGGCCCAAATTATCGCATGGATTTGGGAACCAATCACAGAACGAGGAGGGCCGGCAAGACGATGACGAGGCCGTGTTCTAAATAGTTTAGCTGGAAAGTTTACAGCGGGTACGTCACAGTCATCGGATACGATGATACGATTGGCTGTGGCCTCGTGCAGACGCACTATGGACGATCGTAAACCACACCTCTCCTACGAGAACATGAATCGGTGTCCCCGGACTAAATATCACTTGTGATTTTAGTCTGGCGTTAGCCAGGCTTGGTCTTTCCTGGACGAGACACAAAAAATGTGAACATTTGAAGAACGTCAGAAGCAGAAAACAAGCACATGTTTGTGAGTGAAGCCCTAACAACTCATCATGTACATTAAGAAATGAGTAAACCGAACATTTATTAGTAAAAAAGACGATCAAACTTACAGTTCACTGTTAGAGTCCAGTTAATCCACGGCTGCTCCTCAAAACAAACCCACATGATCCAAACAGTGATGATGGTTTTCCTCTTAAAGGTAAACTCTTCATCCCCGTGTGTGTCCTGGTCTCTGAGGCTCCTCACGTGTTTGTTTCTCCTTCAGATGAGTTTTACAGTAAAATCACCAGATCCTCTTTCTGCCGCATGTGTCGTCCCTGCTTCCTGTTTGTTTGGGCCGAGTGTTTCCCTGGGATTGACCTGACAGGCGCTGCAGCTGCACCGTCCACATTTTTTCTACAGAATGCGACAAGACTGACCAATTCTCCTCGTTTAAAACGCACCACACGATCATCGTGATCGACCTTGATTAAAGTTAAATGACTTGCCCGGCCCTACTTTAGGGGTTTAGTGAAACAAACTTACTTTAGTCAAACTTGTAGCGAACCAATTTTTCATTGTGCTGTTTCTCTGTTCCCCTGAGGCCAAGGAAGTTGTGGGAGGTCTAGTTTTAAAGACGCTAAATGCAAGTTAGCCATTTTATACTCACTACTGCCACCTCAGGTCATGCGTGTAACTGCAGCTTCTATATTAAGCTTGTGTGACGGCGCTTCAGACCCGAAGTAACACCCCTCTGAGTGACTGTCGGGGTCAGTGCTACAGTGGTTCTCCTCATATTTATCGGGGCGTAGCTTTAGTGTTTTAGCTAACCAAATAAGGTCTGAGTCTGTGGGTTTGTTGTGTGGAGTGCCTCAAGGGTCCGTTTTAGGTCCCGTCTTATTTTTGTTGTACTTGATCCCTCTGGGAAAGATCATCCAAAGGTTCGGTGATGTTTCTTTCCACCTATTTGCTGACGACATCCAGCTTTACTGCTCCTTTAAACCGTCCGAAATCCAGAAGTTAAACTCTCTGCTCCGTTGTCGAGTGGAAATAAAACAATGGTTCAGCGATAACTCTCTGCAGCTCAATGCAGACAAAACGGAAACCCTGGTAATCGCACCTGATGATTCAATTCCAGGGATTAAACAGTTCCGGGGTGATTTAGGCCAGTCTGCGAAACCAAGCCTTAGAAAGTTGGGAGTTATTTTTGACAAAGACATGTCATTGGTGCAGCACTGTGAGCAGCTAACGAGAAACTGCTTCTTTCAACTGAGGAGAATTTCTAAACTTAGGAATATGGTCTCACGTAATGATTTGGAGTAGGGCTGTGCAAGTAATCGAAATTCGATTACGATTTCGATTACAACAGTTAACGATTACAAAGTTAGCATAATCCAGCAAAAAATCGATTATAATTTTTTTTTTCAATTTTTTTTTTTTAAATGTTTTTTTTTTAATGATCTTTTTCAAATTTTTAAGTTTGGGATTTTTGTCTTTTTTTGCTGGATTTTTGTCACTTTTTTGATGGATTTTTGTCTTTTTTTGCTGGATTTTTGTCTTTTTTGGGGGGATTTTTGTCACTTTTTTGATGGATTTTTGTCTTTTTTTGCTGGATTTTTGTCTTTTTTGGGGGGATTTTTGTAACTTTTTTGATGGATTTTTGTCATTTTTTTGATGGATTTTTGTCACTTTTTTGATGGATTTTTGTCTTTTTTTGCTGGATTTTTGTCACTTTTTTGATGGATTTTTGTCTTTTTTTGCTGGATTTTTGTCACTTTTTTGATGGATTTTTGTCTTTTTTTGCTGGATTTTTGTCACTTTTTTGCTGGATTTTTGTCACTTTTTTGCTGGATTTTTGTCACTTTTTTGCTGGATTTTTGTCACTTTTTTGCTGGATTTTTGTCACTTTTTTGCTGGATTTTTGTCTTTTTTTGCTGGATTTTTGTCACTTTTTTGATGGATTTTTGTCTTTTTTTGATGGATTTTTGTCACTTTTCTGATGGATTTTTTTTTTTTTTTATGGATTTTTGTAACTTTTTTGCTGAATTTTTGTCTTTTTTTGCTGGATTTTTTTAAAGGCAACAAATAATCGTTTGAATAATCGTGATTTCAATTACGACAAAAATAATCGTGATTATTATTTTTTCAATAATCGAGCAGCCCTAATTTGGAGCTGATCATCCATGCATTTGTGTCTTCACGTTTAGACGACTAACAGTTTATTTTCATGTCTTAACAAGAAGGAGCTTCTCGACTGCAATTAGTGCATATCTGCCTTGCACAAGTTTGAGTAACCTTTGAATCCTCCGGGCATGAGTTTTCCCACATAAAGCTTAAAGTGATTACCAAAATCTCATTCCATTTTTACTATGAATCATTAGATTAGGGCATAATAGCCTTTCTGCGGTTTCCCTGCTCCCAGAAAGAGAAGCTCCTCTTCCCCCCCCCTTCGCTTCACGCTTTCACACTTTCTAACTTTCGCTTCGTCTTTTCGCCGTCGTCTGTTCGACATCGACCGCCGGAATAAAAGGCCATGCTTATCCCATTAAACGCCGAGTCCATGAAGTGGAGCGGTAATGGATTCCACGCTCGCTTCTGTCTGCCCTCGAACGCACCCCCCCCCTTCCCTCCTCCCTCCTCCCGTTCCTTAATCAGATTGTTTTCAACTGGACTCATGGGGTCTGCTCCAGCGCCGCAGATCCGGCCACACAGGCGGCGCTTTTTCTCTCGCTCGCGCAGGGAGGTTTTCGTGAAGCGTTGAGGGTTCGTGCGGCGCTTTTGAAAAGATGAGGAGGAATTGCTTTTGTCTGGACGACGGGACTGACCTGCTGGATGTGTCTGTGTCCCCAGTGTGCCGCTACGCCTGCCACCGAAAGTGCTGCCAGAAGATGACCACCAAGTGCAGCAAGAAGGTAGGCCTGAAAGCCGCTCCACACTCTTCACCGGGCAAGTTTGTGGGGAAAGAAAACGTATTCGGCGTCAGTTTTGGTTGAGATTTATCAGGTTTTCTGCTCAAAAGTTTCCCGTTTTGTTTAATTCTCTTTCTTCTGTTTGATGAAATGTTAAAGAAATTAAAAATATATCGATTTTGTTTCACATTTATGGCATTAAAATAGTCGATAAGTAAAAAGTATGTATTCATACAGTGGAGCGTGAAGGTTTAGGCATCAACATTTCTAATAATGTAAATAATGAACCAAGTGGAAGATAAAATGATCTCCAAAAGGCATGAGGAAGCTGAGACATTCCCCCCCAAAATAATCAGGTTTTATTCCATCATGTACATAAATGATATTAATTGGGCACCTGCGGAGTTAATGCCTCGCAAACCCCGAAATGGAAAGTATTACAGCTTTAAAGCAGTACTAAGCAACTTATTTACCTTAATACATCCTTCCCGTAGTCCCTGTGGGGGTAATACAAGTGTTAATGGGATGATTGGAGGGTCTTTTATCGCCCCCTGGTGTCTCTGCCCAGAAAATCACAATTGCAACTTCGCAATACACACTAATGCAGGGGTCACCAACCTTATTTCAGCTGAGCTACTTTAAGAGCATTAAGATGTTCGAGGGCGACCAGTTAAAAACAAATCCTAAAGACTTAAACGTACACTGTTCACTTATAGGATATTGACCCCATATTATATTAAAATAGCTTTATTTTAAACTCATACTGAGTCACAAGAACCGAAATAACTGTAATTTTAAGAATTAGATTCAAGAAAATGAAGTGTTTTACACTTTAGAAAAAGTCCCAAGGGCTACTGGACACGCCCCAAAGGGCCCCTGGGTGCCCGCGGGCACCACGTTGGTGACCCCTGTCACTTTTTCACAGGTGGTTTCATGTTTTCCTTCCAGGGTTTCTGTGGGGCATTAAAAAGTATTAGAATGAATCAAAGTAATAATGAATAATGATTTTTTACTGTATAAGTTAATACAAAAATACCAAAGTGATTATTTACAATTACAATTAACAACAACAGCTCATATTTATGCACTGAAAAAGTATACAATCACTCCTAAAAATGACTGCTGGTTGTTGTTTTTTATCATGATATCAGCGTTTTTGGTTAATTTAATGCATATTCAACAACAATTTTGGAGGAAAAGACTATTTAGCATTATATCTTAAAAGTATTTGGGTCATGGGCTTGTTTTCCCAGGGTGATTGATTGTGAGTCCGAAGCCAAACCAGTTTTCTTGTTTTATCCAATTCTCTTTCCTCCATTGGGCTGATTTCTTTTCTGTGTTTCATGGCACTAAAATAAAGTACCATAAATTCTCTAATACTGGCCTGTATTCCATTAGCGGCCGGGTCTCCGACAGGGGCCGGGTTCGCAGCTGGCGGAGGCAAATTAAAGCCGGTCTCTAAAACAGGCCGGGGCTTTTATTAGAAACTATAGCAGTAGAAATATTCCCCATGATCACAAGCACAAACGCTCCGTCTAAACTCGCCTTTTACACGAGATAACAACAAATAATCCGGTCCAGTAAAAACGAAACAGAAACCTGCAGTGACACTGACGTCAAAGCTCCGCTAACAGCAACGAAACACTTCCTGTTGTCCCGACAAAATAAAAGGCGTCAATGTTCCAGCCGCTGGGAGAGGGTTTGAAATGTTAATTGATAAATGAACCTAATATTTTAGGTGCAAATGGACACAAATCTCCTTTTTCTTCGTTTTCCTGGTCGTCCGTTTTGCTCAAATAGAAATAAAGGCCTGTCTCTAATTGTGGCCTGGTTCCAATAAAGGCCTGGTCCCAGATGTCCTTGAGTAAATAAAGGCCCCGGCCTCTATTAGAGCATTTACGGTATTTGGGCATTAAAAAACCTTAAATCTGATTTCCTTCTCTCTGTATAATCCCTGTGCCACTCACTGCAATATGAACCCAAAGGACAATGGATCCGAACCCAGATGTTCTCCCCGACCGTTGCTCATTTCCGGGCTCCTCTGTTTTCTTCGTCTGATTGTGCTCGTTTTTTCAGTTCGACCCGGAGCTGTCCTCGCGGCAGTTCGGGGTGGAGGTGTCCCGGCTGACCAGCGACGAGCGCGCCGTGCCCGTGGTGGTGGAGAAGCTCATGAACTACATCGAGATGCACGGCCTCTACACCGAGGGCATCTACCGCAAGTCCGGCTCCACCAACAAGATCAAGGAGCTCAAGCTAGGCCTGGACACGGGTACGATACGCGATGCACGATACACGATACGCGATACACGATACACGATACACGGTACACGACGCACGACGCACGATACACGATACACGATACACGATACACGGCCCACGATGCACCAGGGGTCGGCAGGTTTTCTTAACGGAGGCTGATTTTCTTTACTATAAACAGACCGAGGGCCGAAGTCGCTGATTATTCGCCCAAAGTAAAGCCCCACACTGGAAAAATGACCATCTTAACCCGTATTGAAAGAGCTATAACTCAATGACGGAACAATATTTTGTAAAACTTCTTTTTTTATTTTGAAGGTGTGACTGTCCTCTTTTCATACATATAAACATATTATCGCTTTATGAATATTTTAACCCTTCAATTGCCAACTGTCTGACCCAAAGTTACAATAGTACATGTTCAAAAAACACAAAAAATGAAATATCTTAAAATTTTAAATGCAAAATGGTAAATTTCTGGTCTGGCTGATGTGGCCTGAGGTGTGTGACATGTGACCCGAAGGATTTGTTTCTAAGTTAAAATGTGTTTATGTAGCGGCGATTTTAGTAAAAAAACTCACGTTAAATGAGAGAAATGACTTAAAATTGCTTGAATTAAAGTTCTTCTATGTTGAATTTGAGTCGGTTTGAACTAATCCAAGATACAAATGCTACAGCGCCAACGGAACAAGAATAAAACCCACTTCGAGTCAGACAAATAACTGTTTTTCACTTGAAATGACACAAAACTATCTGAATAACGACGACTAAAGATTTTATTTCCTCTAAAACCAGACCAAATCTACTCAAACCTTAGATTTAATCTGTTCATTCAATAAAACGATTATTCTTTTTCCAGTGCACTTCTTTCAAATGCCAGTGTTGTACATCATGTATGACCTAACTGGGTGTATGGACAGTATTTCTACCTTTCTTTCTCCCATTTAACTCTATTAGTGTTAAAAATACTCTCTGTGTGTAATAATGTTTCTCAAAATCATCTTGAGGCCCAGAGGTTCTGTGCTTTGGCCCCCGGGCCTGACGTTGCCCACCCCTGCGATACACGATAACCCACCGGGACTGTCCTGGTTAAATAAAGGTCAAATAGTTTTATTTTATTTTATTGTATTTATTTATTTGAGCAGGGACAGTGTACAATATACATTAACCTCAAAGGGAGAGATGCTGTACCAGGTTATAGCACAAAGTCATAAAAATACTAATACAGAATAATACATTTCCCCAAAAACAGCATTAAAATCAACACACACTTCATTCATTCCAAAGCATTAAATTGCACGCTCTTGCACACACACCAATGACAGGACATTATGGGAACAAGTTTGTTTTAAAATAAGCCATTTTTTAGCCTGGTGTGAAAAAGTGTTAAAATTTACACATGTGGTCAGAAAATAACGATCCCCTCACGATACGCCGATACTGCGATCATCGATATATTGCATTAGCCTGGCACAGAGAATAGTATGGATACAGAATAACCTCACGATTAGGGCAGTGCTCAGCATATTGTTACGGAGTCCGTGACTATACGCGTATCGTATCGAGGTGTCTGTATCATGATACACAAATCTGTTTGTCTAACCTTACTCTTTATTCAGAATGTATCGCAACATGCACTACCACTCCAATACAAGGCTTAAAGGTATAGCGGAGGATGTTCTATTTGCGGGTGGATCATCAAGACGATTGGTCCTAATAGTCGATCATTCTGGTGATCTGCTACGTCAGGCCGTCGTGCGCGCTCGCCCCTTGTTACTTTCAGGCCTATGTGAGTTACGCTGTCTGCCGTTCTTTGCTGCTGCAGAAGCACCGAGTCGTTTGAAAATGGCAGAGAGAGAAAAAGTGTCTTCGAAGTGTATGAGAAGAAGAGAAAGGCTTCAGACGAGAGAAACAAGACCAGAGTGTTTTTGGGAGATTCTTCCTCCTCGGAGGCAGGTAGAGCGTTGCACAGGCGCATTTTTTTTTAAAAGTGGAGAGGGCGGTTCTTTCCTAAAATTCGGGAGAATCCTCCTGTATACCTTTAAACTGCACGCTGAGTTTATACTGATAAAAACCTCCATTTTGTGCAACTACACTGGAAAAAGGATCATGATTTCAAGTAAGATGTGACATAAAATTACTTGTATTAAAGCAGCGCTAAGTCACTTATTTATGAATCCTTTCCGTTGTCCCTCTGGGGGTAATACAAGTGTTAAAGGGATGATTGGGGGGTCTTTTATGTCTCCTGCTGTCTCTGGCCACAAAACTACAATTGCAAATTCGCTGCCACCGGGTTGGAGTCACCAATACACACTAATGGAATCACGAAGAAGAAGCTAACAGGCTAACGGGCAAAGCTAACTGTGGGCTTAACAGTATTTACAGCAAAGTTTGAGTGAAAAAAATTAATTGGATGAACAATATCCCTCTGTCAGCGTAGTATTTACTCTCACGGACAATTCATAAATAAAAAACCTAACATGCTACCACACCTGCAGTGGCGCTTATGGCCTCTGGGGGCACGAGTTACTCAGTGCTGCTTTAAGAGACTAAATCTCAAATTTGAGTAGGTCTGGTCTGACGTTAGATTAAACAAAACTCTTTTTGCCGATGGAACAAGCACGTTTTTGCTTAATCCAGATTATTTTGTATCATTTCAAGTGAAAAATAAATATTTTTAAAGTTGATTTGTCTGATTTCAAGTGAGATTTCTGCTTGTTCCGTCGGCATTAGTGTTTTTATCTTGTCTAAAATTTGCTCAAACCAACAAACATAAAGAACCTTAATTCAAGTTATTTTAAGTCTTTTATCTCATGGTCATTTTTCAAGTACATCAGGTCTGTTTTATATCTTCACATTGACGAGTTTTTAGGCACATTTTACATTTTGTAGGGTCATTTCTTTGATGTCGCGCCTGCAAGTTCATGAAATTGATACAAATGTTTACGAAACGCTATAGGACAAAACAAAAGGGAATCAGGAAGGTTAGCGCTAGATCGTCTGCTCCGGAGGGACGGTCTGCTGTGAGTTTGTATAGATTTATGAGTTGGTTTGTCTAAAAATGCAAATAATCCTAATCCTTAAGGTTTAACCCCTTAACTCCCACCTGAACCGAGCACATTTTCTCCAGTTTGGCTTTACCCCAATCCAAAAGCTTCTGGAAAAAAGCTGTGAAAATAGCAACAAAACAATGATGGAAATGTGACAAAAAAGTGAGAAAACATTGACAAAAAGCGATGAAAAATTTATGAAAAAGTGGCAAAAATGTCACAAGAAATTGACAAAAAATTGACGAAAAAATGACCAAAATGTGACAAAAAAATAGATTAAAAACATGTCAAAAATGTGACAAAAAATGGATTAAAAATGGACGAAAAAAATGACAAAAAATGACAAAAATTTGACAAAATGTGAGAAAAATAAGTGACAAAAAATGACAAAAAGTGGCAAAAATGTCATTGTCAAAATGACATTAAATAATTAAAAATGAGTTGAACACCCAACAAAAAAATGTTGGAAATGTGACGAAAAAGTGAGAAAACATTGACAAAAAGTGATGAAAAATTTATGAAAAAGTGGCAAAAATGTCACAAGAAATTGACAAAAAATTGACGAAAAAATGACCAAAATGTGACCAAAAAAAATGATAAAAAAATGACAAAAAAATGACAAAAATGTGACAAAAAAATAGATTAAAAACATGTCAAAAATGTGACAGATTAAAAATTTACGAAAAATGTACAAAAAAATGACAAAAATGTGGCAAAATGTGACAAAAAATTGATTAAAAATGGACGAAAAAAAATGACAAAAATTTGACAAAATGTGAGAAAAAAAGTGACAAAAAATGACAAAAAAATTGCAAAAATGTGAGAAAAAAAATGATACAAATGTGGCAAAAAGTGGCAAAAATGTCACAAGAAATTGACAAAAAATTGACGAAAAAATGACAAAAATGTGACCACAAATTTTTTTTTAAAAAGATAAAAAGAATTGACAGAAAAATGTAAAAAAATGTGACAAAAAAGTGCCAAAAAAAGTGCCAAAAAAATGACAAAAATGTGACAAAAAAATAGATTAAAAAAATGTCAGAAATGTGACAGATTAAAAATTTACGAAAAATGTACGAAAAAATGACAAAAATGTGGCAAAATGTGGCAAAAAAATGACAAAAATGTGACAAAAAAAGTGACAAAAAATGACAAAAATGTGACAAAAAATTGATTAAAAATGGACGAAAAAAAATGACAAAAATTTGACAAAATGTGAGAAAAAAAAGTGACAAAAAATGACAAAAAAATGGCAAAAATGTGAGAAAAAAATGATACAAATGTGACAAAAAGTGGCAAAAATGTCACAAAAATGTCACAAGAAATTGACATTAAATTAGCAAAAAAATGACAAAAATGTGGCAAAAAAATTGATTAAAAAATGTCAAAAATGTGGCAAAAAAGTGACAAAAATGTGACAAAAAAAGTGACAAAAAATTGATCAAAAAATGACAAAAATGTGGCAAAAAAATGACAAAAATGTGACAAAAAAGTGACAAAAAATGGACGAAAAAAATGACAAAAATTTGACAAAATGTGAGAAAAAAAAGTGACAAAAAATGACATAAAAATGGCAAAAATGTGAGAAAAAAATGATACAAATGTGGCAAAAATGTCACAAAAATGTCACAAGAAATTGACATTAAATTGACAAAAAAATGACAAAAAAGTGATAAAAATGAGTTGAACACCCAAACAAAAAAATGTTGGAAAAAAAAATGTGATGACGTGAGGAAATAGATCCTCTCGGTTCAGGCGGGAGTTAAGAGGTTAACCATTTCCCTGGCCCTAACCTTAATTTGTGTCATGATATCTCAGGAATAGTGCATTTAATCATGGCTAAAATTATAATTAAAGTACATACGACCGGTTTTGTTTTGCCTCAGGTTTAAAATCAGTTGAAATGTCTGAGCGCCCGTCATGTTCTTTGTACATGTGATGGATGTTCGAACCACTTTAAGACTTGCATTGCACCTGCACTGTATGAATCAAGACATTTGTGGTGGACTGAATGTGACAACGACATGTATTTGTCAACATCTGTTTGTGAAACGCTCTGTTGTGCAGATGTGGAAAGCACCAGTTTGGACGACTACAACATCCACGTGATTGGGAGCGTGTTCAAGCAGTGGCTGCGAGACCTGCCCAACCCTCTGATGACCTTTGAACTGTACGAAGAGTTCATCCGGGCCATCGGTAAGTTTGACTCGACCCAAGTCCCGCCGCTCCATCGTTTTGTCAAAGAGCAACGGCTTTTTATTAAAACCTTAAAGGAATAGGCCGCCGTTTTTACATCCTGAGATATGTTCTTACCTGAGCTTAGACGAGTTGATACGTACCCTGGTCTTTGTGCGTGTCTGTGGAAGAGCCTGGGAGCTTCCAACTACCTATAGGAACACACTGGGAGAGGCCAAATGCTAACGACATCTTTGACCAGACAGGTACGCATCAACTCGTCTAAGCTCAGGCAAAAACATATCTCAGTGTGGAAAAACGGTGGCCTGTTCCTTTAAGGCGAGACACTGCAGGTGAATAGGGGGAGGAAATAAATGTAGAGATGTCAATTTGAAGCTTTTGCTGAACATCACAGATATAAATATGAGAAAAACATGTATTGCATTGTTTCTGTCATTTTATGTTTTCACATAAAAATAAGGCATTTTGAGCATTAAAATGGCCAAAATTGCCTATATTTTGGGCAAATCAAAATAATGAATTGAGTCAGATTAAATGTTATGGTTTTATCTTATTGACATATTAGTAACTAAGGTTTTTTCAGAGGGGATTTTGGATATTTTGTTTAGTTTTTCAATAAAAGTGAAAAAATCTGTAAAAACTCAAATTCCGCCTGTTTTTTTGGTTTCAAAGCTGAATAAATCAGGCTAGGAATTAGATATTAAAAAATCCCTCTGAAAAAACCTTCAGAATGTTGTTGTGTCTCAGCCTGTAAAGTTTGGAGTCTGTGGGAGCTTCTATAAGGGCTCAGGCTCTGCCCGAGTGCGGCTTCTCTCATTCAGAGAAAACCAGCCCTGAAGTTTTGTAGCGAGTGCGCATGCTCGGCCCGTTCTTCCACTTTTCCGCTCCAGCGTCTCGTAGGAGGAAAAACACCATATTTTTTTTTTTCATTTTTTGGTCATTTTTTGTATTTGTTTTCATCAATTTTTTCATCCATTTTTTATCATATTTTTGTCACATTTTGTCATTTTTTGTCATTTTTTCGTCTATTTTTTAATAAATTTTTTGTCATTTTTTTGTCAATTTTTCGTCATTTTTTGGTCATTTTTTAAATCAATTTTTTGTGATTTTTTTGTGATTTTTTTAATCAATTTTTGGTCATTTTGTCGTCATTTTTCGACAATTTTTTCGGCATTTTTTCGTCATTTTTTCATCAAATTTTTGTCACATTTTGTCATTTTTTTGTCATGGAAAAACACCATATTTGGGCGAAAGCGTCATCACGGGGCCCCTTAGCAGGACACGTGGATGTCAAATCTGTCAATATTTATGAATGAAAACCCGCGGGAAAGACGGCCTTTCTACTTCCGGGTCGCCCCCACCTCGCAGACAAAACATCATCAAATAAACATCATCATTTTTATATCTGACATGAAAACTAAGATGTAAAGGGAGGAAAACAGATACAAATCTCCACTTCCACCACTGCGGGAAACATCAATACTTTCACCTAAAGTGTCTCGCCTTATAGTCTAGTAAAAAAATCTGAAAAAGGGCTCCGTTAACACTTTTGTGGTTCCGGAATGTTAGGGGTTGGCAACCTTGTTTTTATGTTAATATAGGATGTTGGGAACATAATTTATGGATATGCCAATCGCGTATCGCCTTCGTTTGTTTTTTATTGAAGAAATAAGAAGAGAATGTTTACCAAAAAGTCGCACCTTAAATCATGCACTATCTGTCAGATAAAATGAAATATCTGCAATATTAAACAAGATTTTTTCATGAAATTTGTACTGTATGTGTAGTTTGACAATATCTCACTTCACAGTAAATCGTAGGTTTATAGATTTAAAAATAAACAAATTATGTCAGTTTTTTCATAGTGGGAACAAGATGGCTGCCATAACTGAACTGGCTGATAGTCAGTTCAATTGTTGTATCTTCAAAACGATACCAGATTTTCTGAAATAATTTACACTGTATATACACTATATCAACCTAATGCAGTATGCAACATTCCATCTTCATCGGTTACTGCATAAATAAATTACATGAAATTTAATGGGTGAATGTTAACCAAAATGGCTCATTTTCATCATGTACTGTTGTCACATAAAATCAAATATCTTCAATATAAAATAAGAGTTTCTCATGAAATTGGCATAGTGTGTGTGGTTTGATGTGATACTATCAACTCTAAGGAAATTTCGGCCTTACAGGTTTGAAAATCAACAAAATATGTGAGTTTCATTCGTTTTAGAAACAAGATGGCCGCCGTAACTGAAACGACTGCTATTCAGTAAAAATGTAATATCTTCAAAATTGTACCAGATTTTCAGATGAAAATCTTACAGTATATAGAGTCAATCAACCTATTAAGGGATTTCTGTCTTTTTTGTTGCCTCCATGTTGTATCTTCCGTCCTGTGACCAAACAAAGGAGTGACGTTTCCTCGTGTTTCAGGCTTACAAGACAAAAAGGAAATGGTCCGCGGCGTTTACTCGGTGATCGACCAGCTGAGCAGAACTCACCTCAACACGCTGGAGCGCCTCATTTTCCACTTAGTCCGGTGAGACTTTCCCCCTCAGGTCCGCTCACGTCAAACCCCGTCGCACGTTTTAATCATCTTTCCCTGCCGTTGTAGAATCGCACTACAAGAAGAAACCAACCGAATGTCGGCGAACGCCTTGGCCATCGTCTTTGCCCCCTGTATCCTGCGCTGTCCGGACACCATCGACCCCCTGCAGAGCGTTCAGGACATCAGCAAAACCACAGCGTAAGACCAGAGCATCAGCCAGTCCACACATTTATTACTCCAACTTGCTACGACACCTGCAGTTGCGCTCATGGCCTCAAGGGGCAAGAGTTACTTAGTACTGCTTTAAATCACAGTTACTTCCCTCATATTGGCTTGTTGCACGGTGTGGCTATGCTAGTTCCTCTGACCTGAAGGTGTGAGCGCCTGGACTTCCTGTCTGTTTTCTTTTCCTGGAATAAAAATCATATTTTCTAAAGATTACGTTGTGGGCGGTGATAGGGCTGCTCGATTATTGAAAAAATAATAATCACGATTATTTTTGTCATAATTGAAATCACGATTATTCAAACGATTATTTGCTGCCTTTAAAAAAATCCATCAAAAAAGTGACAAAAATCCATCCAAAAAAAAGCCAAAAATCCATCAAAAAAATTACAAAAATCCATCAAAAAAATTACAAAAATCCATCAAAAAAGTGAGAAAAATCCATTAAAAAAAAGCCAAAAATCCCTCAAAAAAAAGCCAAAAATCCATCAAAAAAATGACAAAAATCCATCAAAAAAATGACAAAAATCCATCAAAAAATGACAAAAATCCATCAAAAAAAGACAAAAATCCATCAAAAAAGACAAAAATCCATCAAAAAATGACAAAAATCCATCAAAAAAAGACAAAAATCCATAAAAAAAGACAAAAATCCATCAAAAAATGACAAAAATCCATCAAAAAAAGACAAAAATCCATAAAAAAAGACAAAAATCCATCAAAAAAGACAAAAATCCATAAAAAAAGACAAAAATCCATCAAAAAAGACAAAAATCCATAAAAAAAAGACAAAAATCCAGCAAAAAAATGACAAAAATCCAGCAAAAAAAGACAAAAATTCATCAAAAAAGTGACAAAAATACATTTAAAAAATGAAAAAAATTGAAAAAAAAAGAAAATTGAAAAAAATTTGAAAAAACATTATAATCGTTTTTTTGCGATTATGCTAATTTTGTAATCGTTTACTGTTGTAATCGAAATCGTAATCGAATTTCGATTAATTGCACAGCCCTAGGCGGTGAGTTCCCGGTCGATGATCATTTACTGTGTGTTCAAATCATGATGTAACGAGTTCAGAGGAGACGCCTGTGATCATGAAGGATAGATAGTTTGTCTTGAAGCTAAAGGCTAACATGCTATGAAAATATATATATTTAAAGGCACTATTTCAAATTGTGTAATGCATTAACCCCTTAACTCCCACCTGAACCGAGCACATTTTCTCGACGAAAACAATGATGGAAATGTGGCAAAAATGTCACAAAAATGTCGCAAGAAATTGACAAAAAAATGACCAAAAAATGACCAAAAAATGACCAAAAAATGACAAAAATGTGATAAAATGTGACAAGAAATTGACCAAAAAATGACAAAAAATGACCAAAAAATTACAAAAAAATGACCAAAAAATTGCAAAAATGTGACAAGAAATTGACAAAAAATTGACCAAAAATGACAAAAAATTGACCAAAAAATGATCAAAAAATGACCAAAAATTACTAAAATGTGATAAAAAATTGACGAAAAAAATAAAAATAAAAAGGGACCAAAAAAGGGACAAAAATGGTGGAAAAAAAACATCTGATGACGTGAGGAAAAAAAAATCCTCTCGCTTCAGGCGGGAGTTAAGAGTTTAAATTAGCCTTTAGCTTCAAGACAAACTCACTGATCCTCACAAACAGTAACGTCTCCTCTATGGAAATATTTCTACCAGGAACTCACCGGTCTGAGCTAATCTTAATGAAAATGAATACGAACAGGAAGTACTAGCGCTCACAGCTTCAGCTCAGAGGAACTAGCGTAGCCATACCGTGCAACAAGCCGATTGACTGACCTCTAGTTTTCTATTTGGTGCGGTCGAAACTGCACGGAGCTCTGTCCCGCAGAAGCAAAGACGAGCTCGACACTTCCGTCCCATCTCACCCACACGAACACTCAAACATCTGCAAAGGAGCCGCAAAAAAGTGGGAATCAGAATATCAGAGTTGAGAGTAAAGTATCAGAGTAAAGCGTTTTCTTTACTGGTATCAACACCATACGCTTGTTACTCATACTCGTACGCATTAATGTGGTCCCGACGGGGCGCTCCTCTCAGCTGAGGAGAGCAAAGAGCAACAAACTGGAGGATTCCTAAGTGTAAATACAATATTCCACATAGAGCTGACTTTAATACAGACGACGCTCCTTAGATCAGAGTCTGTGCTGGATTTAACCAGAGCTAAATGTTGCCTTTATTGTGCCTTAGCGCTGGGTCTGCAGTGTTTACAAGATGACAGGCTGATGTAGCTAACTAGCTAGGGGCTAACGGTTCAGGCGATTTTTAAAGAGGGGGTATTCTGCTTTTGTCAGTCCCATAGCACCAGTCTATATCTCACTACAATGATGACAAACCTTCTGTTGGTCTGTAAATGCAGTAAATTAGAATAACTGCCTTGTATAAAATGTCTCTCTCAAAATGGCTGTAGTGAATGTCTTGAAATAGGCCTCTGTCTCTTTAAGAACCTCTGAGCCTTTAGACACGCCCCCTCCACACGCTGTCTGTGGCATCAGTGGGGAGGGGGTTCTGCTGAGGAGCAGTGGTTGGTTACTCGGCTGGTGACCAAAGCTCGGAGGCGTCTCCAGGAGGTGGGGGCGTTCCTAGGAGGACTCAGGCAAACCTATCCCTAAAATGGCCGCCATCAGAGTTTTTACAGATTACTCAGAAATACGTGAATGTGGACAAACTGGAGACAAACTGGAGGCAAAAAAGGGAAAATCTAGGGGGAAAATTGGGGAAGATTTTGAGAAAACATTGAGATAATGTTGGGATCAATTGGGGGAAAAGGTTTTAAAAAATTGAACACAAAATTAGAAAATCTCGGAGGAAAATTTGGGGGAAATTGAGAAAAATTGGGAAAGAAATAGAAAATCTAGGGAGGAAATTGGGTTTAAAAAAGTAGAAAAAGTAAATTAAAAGAAATGAAATAAAATGGGAAAATCTATAGGGAAAATTGGGAAAAAATTTACAAAAATTGGGAAAATGTAAGTAAACAATTGGGGAATAAAGTTGGAAAAAATGGGAGGAAAATCTAGGGGGAAAATTGGGGAAAACATTGAGATAATGTTGGGAAACAATTGGGGAAAACATTGCAAACAAAATTAGATAATCTAGGAGGACGTCTGGGGGAAAATGAAGAAAAAATTCAGGAAAAAAATGGAAATAAATGGGAAAAAATGGAAAATCTAGGGAAGAAATTGGGTTAAAAAAATTTGAAAAAAATGAAGAAAAAAAATTAAATAAAAGGGGAAAATCTAGGGGTAAAATTTTAGAAAAATTTAGGGGAAAAAACTTTAGGGAGGAAATTGGGTCAAAATTTAGAAAAATGTGGAGTGTGTGAATGTGCCAAGGCAACACTTCAGGCATGTTTTTAATGAGGGAGTGACAGAATAACATGATGTAAAGCTTGAAAAAGTCCATTTTGCAGAATACCCCCCCTTTAAAGGAACAGGCCACCGTTTTCCCACAGTGAGACATGTTCTTACCTGAGCTTAGACGAGTTGATGCGTACCTACTTAGACTTTGTGCGCGCCCTCAGTCACACAAAACTCATCTTAAAATCACAATCAGATTAAAACCCGACCCTCACATTAACCGTACCCTCTGCTTTCTCCTTTGTTTTGTTTTTGTGCCTCCGCAGGTGCGTGGAGCTCATCATTTGCGAGCAGATGAACAAATACAGGGTCCGACTAAAGGACATCAACACCCTGGAGTTTGCGGAGAACAAGGCCAAGAGCCGGCTGACCCTCATCCGGCGCTCCATGGTGAGATACCGACCCTCCCGCTGAAGCATAAACCCCCACAAAGGCATCGAGTCTCTGTACTACGCCAGCAGAACGTAATATTCCCCGCACAAAGAAAGACGAGGGATCCGGTTCCCGCTCAGGACGGTTTATCGTTGTGTTCATGACTCGCTGCACGATGAGAAAACAGATTTGATTTGTAAGTTGGTTATAGTGGAGTTTTTGGACCAGTGAAGGAATGAAAGTTGTCCCGGGAGCCATTTTGAGCTTCTTGTTATGGCGTTTTATGTGTTTCATTCCAAGTCAACAACCCACCTTTTCTGTGGCGCTAGGCTAATGCAAGGCTAGTGCATGTCTATTAGGGTGCATCAAAAAACTTTTTTTTTTAAATTTTGATATGGCTGGGTGCCAAAAGTGTTCCAATGTGTGTTTTAACGACACGTGCAAAAATATTTTTCCAATACATCAAGGTTTAGGGGGGCCAACTCACATGTGTTTCTGTGGAGAAAGGGGCAATGGTGCTAACCAGTCACCATAGAGCTCAGAGGTAATTTATAAGGTATTTATAAGTTTGTGTTGGGTATGTGTACTCTTATTACATATAATTACCATATCTGCAGTTGTTTCTTTGTATATTGAAATTATTTTAGTGAAATGTTGTCATATTTAGAGGTATTTCATGCTCGCTACATCTAAGGTTAGCTTGCTAGCAACAGTTAGCTAGATAAGTTAAGTTACGCTAAGTTCCCTTTATTAATGTCTGTAGAGAAATGTGTTCTCTGCATTTGACCCATCCTCCATTTTTAGTGGTAGGGGAAACCGGAGTACCGGAAGGAAACCTGTGCAAACACGGGAATAACATGCAACCTCCACACAGTCCCTTGGTGGGAATCGAACCCGGACATAAATATGTTAGCAAAGCCATCAAGCTTATCATCAACAGTAATTGCATATGGTATCAGCTAGCCTGCATTAAAAACAGTGTGACCCACAGAGCACCTGAGACAAATCACTTATAACGCCAGACTAACCATATACATGTCTGTGTCCATAGAGTCATTTAACCTCTTAGCACCCGCCTAAACCGAATGCCTTCTGTCCTCTTTTGGCTGTGTAACACCTCATTTGAAAGCGAAGACCCACAAAACTGATCTTTTTCCTCGCGTTGTTGCTGTGTTGTGTCACCTTTTTTATGCTTTTTTTTCTTTTTTGTCACATTTTTGTTGAATTTTTGTCACATTTTTGCTGAATTTTTGCCACATTTTTGTTGAATTTTTGTCACATTTTTGTTGAATTTTTGTCATTTTTTTGTTGAATTTTTGTCATTTTTTTATTGAATTTTTGTCATTTTTTTGCTGAATTTTTGCCACATTTTTGTTGAATTTTTGCCACATTTTTGTTGAATTTTTGTCACATTTTTGTTGAATTTTTGTCATTTTTTTGTTGAATTTTTGTCATTTTTTTATTGAATTTTTGTCATTTTTTTGCTGAATTTTTGCCACATTTTTGTTGAATTTTTGTCACATTTTTGTTGCATTTTTGTCACATTTTTGTCACATTTTTGTCGCATTTTTGTCGCATTTTTGTTGCGTTATATCCTTGTTTTGGTGCTTTTTTCCCAAGCAGCTTTTTGATTCGGGTAAAGCCAAACTGGAGAAAATGGGATCCGTTCAGGTGGGAGTTAAGAGGTTAAACCATTTTCCTTTTTAAAATACCTTATATTTGAGCAGCATCAGCTTCGTGGTTGTATAAGCTACGCGGCGGCGGAGTGATCTGCTAGAAAATAGTCCCTCAAAATGCGATCATTCATGTGATGCAGGTCAGTTATATTCCAAACATGACTCTATGGACACAGACATTTATATGGTTAGTCTGGTGTTATAAGTGATTTGCCTCAGGTGCTCTGTGGAGCGGGTCAGTGTTAATTTCGTCGACTAAAATATTTAGTCTTAATTTTAGTCAAAGTGATATTTTTGTGACTAAAATTGGACTAAAACTAAATGAAAAGTTTCTCATGAGACTAAAACTGTGACTAAAATGTCCAGATATTTGAGTCGACTAAAATCAGACTAAATCAAAATGAAAAGGAGAGACTAAAATCATCCACACTTGTATTGAGCGTCTGAAAGAGCCTCAGATCATGTAAATTCTCTGTTAAAGGATCAGCTCTGAGCTTTGTTCATGTGGAGCAGAAACATGGAGCAGAGGAACAACATTAAACATGATTAGAATGAAGATTATCAATGCAAAGTCCATTAAATTAGTCTTAAATTTAGTGGACTAAATCTCGACTAAAATTGAATTACATTTTCGCAACTTGCTACGACACCTGCAGTGGCGCTCATGGCCTCTAGGGGCACGAGTTACTTAGTTCTGCTTTAAATATTATTATAACAATATGGCCTAAACAAATGGTATGGTATGGTTTTTATTTAGACGGGGACAGTGCACAAATTAAACATTGACCAAAAGGAAAGATGTGCCAGGTTACAGCAAAGATGCTCATTTCCACCTGTCGTCCCTGGGCAGGCTGAAGTTACAAACACTGATTTTAAATGTAGATGAAAACTTGACCTTGGATTTATACGTTTTGACATCATTAAAAACATACATTTAATTTAAACAAGATTGGAACATGAGAACATTTTCTACCGGTCCTTTTTCTAGGTGAAACGGACGCTCCCACATCACGTTACAGATTATGTAACAAAGGCAGCTCTGCATAGATTTGGCTCCGATTATGAACAAAAACACTGCGAATGAGAATGGGAGCGATTTTTGTTTCACTTGGACAGGATTCTACACATTTGCTTTAAGGGACTGGATGCAAGTTGGCCATTTTACACTCACTACTGCCACCTCAGGCCATGTGTGTAACTGCAGCTTCTATATTAAGCTTGTGCACGACGGCACTTCAGACCCAAAGTAACAGGTCTGGGCTCATTCTTCACATTAGGACATGGCTGGAACATGTAGGGGGAGGAAAGTACTTAGCTTTAACATTTTTAAACTCTGTGTAGTCCCATTAAGGGCATTTTCACACATGTTGGAGCCGTGACCGCCCTAGTCCCAGCTGTATTTCTCCCCCCGCCTGCTTCTTAGTACAGAGCCCCAGCCTTTCTCAGCCCGGGGGGGTCGTGTGCTCCTCTCCCTAACATGTCCTCTCCTTTACCAGAGACCTGTACTAATAGCGGTTAGATTCTTGAGTATAGCGCGCTCTCTGGTATGTATACATGCCGCCCGGACGCCTCCCCCTGCCGCAGCGCCGCTCATGCCGTGCTTCATCCCACCAGCACCGGTGTCGTCTCTCGCTAAAGCTGAAGCATGCCCATCACATCCCAGCCAGTCCGTCTCTACTCGTGCTTTTGCTGTGGTCTGGTCCTGTCGCTTCAAAGTCCTGGAGATCAGCTTAAAGGAACAGGCCAGTGTTTTTCCACACTGAGATATGTTCTTACCTGAGCTGTGACGAGTTCTTTAGGACCTGTCTGATCTTCAGTCACGTAAACACAGCGCAGACGGCGTTAGCATTTAGCCTCTCCCTCTCTCCTCTATAGCTCCAAAACAGGTCGAGATAGAAGCTACCAAGCTCTTCCACGTCACATTTTTGTCATTTTTTTGTCATTTTTCGTCAATTTTTTATCAAATTTTGGGAAATTTTTTATCAAATTTTGGGAATTTTTTTATCAAATTTTGGGAATTTTTTTTGTCATATTTTTGTTATTTTTTGTCATTTTTTTGTCATATTTTTGTTATTTTTTTGTCATTTTTTGTCATTTTTTGTCACATTTTTGTCATTTTTTTTGTCGTTTTTTTGTCATTTTTCGTAAATTTTTTTTATCAAATTTGGGGAATTTTTTTTGTCACATTTTTGTCATTTTTTTGTCATTTTTTTGTCATTTTTTGTCATTTTTTTGTCATTTTTTGTCACATTTTTGTCATTTTTTTGTCATTTTTTTGTCATTTTTTGTCATTTTTTTGTCATTTTTTGTCACATTTTTGTCATTTTTTTGTCGTTTTTTTTGTCATTTTTTGTCATTTTTTGGTCATTTTTAGTCATTTTTAGTCATTTTTTTTGTCGGTTTTTTTGTCATTTGTCGTAAATTTTTTATCAATTTTTTGGATTTTTTTTCGTCAATTTTTCATCACATTTTTGTCACATTTTGTCATTTTTTTTAAATCAAATTTTTGTCATTTTTTGTCAATTTCTTGTGACATTTTTGCAACTTTACCGAGCTCTTCCACGTTTTCCCTATTTAAATATGGTTACGTGAAGTGTTCCACTACAAATTATAATTACACACAATTAAACAATGTGGATTTTCTAAGCGGATAAAAGGGGGGACTATATTGTAAGGCGTAATAATACCAGGAGTAGTTTGGCATCCGCACAGTAAAGTGAAGATTACTGCGCGGATGTCGAACTACTCCTGGTATTATTACGCCTTACAATATAGTCCCCCCTTTTATCCGCTTAGAAAATCCACATTGTTTAATTTTGTGTAATTATACACTGCAAAAAGTATTGAACTAGATCAGTATAAACATCTCAGTTTGAGCACAATAATCCAAACTTTATCTGTTTTGACTGGTTAAGAAGTTGTTGGGCATTTGTCCTGGATTATTTCACTTGTTCTGAGATGTTTCTGACTCGTTTCGATACATTTCGTCCTTATTTCAGGTCATTTTCTTTGCCAATGGGGAAAGAAAATTGCTCTTATCTCATTGGCAGTTTTACTTTCTTATTTCAAGCGAGATTTACCCTAGAACTGGTCTGAAATGTCCTCAAACAAGCAAAGTAAACTCGATCAGGAAAAGTGTCTAAATGAGTGAAAACCGCTCAAAACAAGAAACATTTCCTCAATTCAACTCATTTAATGCTTGACATTCACTTTTTGTAGTGTACTTTGTAGTGGAACACTTCACGTAACCATATTTAAATAGGGAAAACGTGGAAGAGCTTGGTAGCTTCTATCTTGACCTGTTTTGGAGCTATAGAGGAGAGAGGGAGAGGCTAAATGCTAACGCCGTCTACGCTGTGTTTACGTGACTGAAGATCAGACAGGTCCTAAAGAACTCGTCACAGCTCAGGTAAGAACATATCTCAGTATGGAAAAACGCTGGCCTGTTCCTTTAAATCCTACAAATGTGTGCAGTTAGTGAAGTGTAGAGGCGTCTTTGTGTCGAGCTCATCAGATTGTTTTGTTTTCTGATTCTACGCAGCCAAACACAGGCAAAAAGGTAAAAGTGTGTCGTGTCGGCCGCTTTGTGACGTCCTTGTTGTTCGTGCGTAGCCTGGACAGAAACGCCTTAAAGAAACTCTGCAGTAGTTTTTATATGACCCCATTGTTGTTCAGCTTTTTTATCACTCCAAGCAGGGGCGGACTGGCCATGTGTCCGTTCTGGAAGAGCACAGAAGGGCCGCCGGTCCCGCCTCAACAGAGCTTTACCCAAATCTAAAAGCTAAAACGAAAAGCGTCAAAATAGCGAGAAAAAGAGGATGAAAAGAAAACAAAAATGTGCTGGAAAAGCAACAAAAAAATGACAAAAATGTGATGAAAAGGCGAAAGAACATGAAAAAAACACGGACAAAAAAACCTACAAAAACGTGATGAAAACACAACATAAAATGACAGAAAAAATAATGAAAAAAACAAACAGAAATATGACAAAAAATGACAAAACGTTTCCATCACTTTTGTAGGTCTTAGCTTTCAAATGAGGCGTTACATTGTTGGTCTCCAGTCGAGAAGCTTTTAGATTTGGGTAAAGCCCAGTATAAAAAAACATGAATCTAAAAGGAATTCCGTGGAGTATGGTGCACCACAAGGGTCAGTTTTGGGGCCGTTATTATTTATTATTTATATTAATGATTTTGCTTCTGTTTCTACGACCGCCTTTCCCGCTCTTTTTGCTGATGATGCCGATCAAAAAAATAATAATAAAAAGTCGACCTGGGGAAAATGCACTGGTTAATGTTAAGGCGGGGGGTCAGAGGTTAAAATATGTATTTGTGGAAGTCACAATTACGCTAATTTGGGCCGGGCTGGTCAGAGTCCAGGTCCCAGTCCGCCCCTGACTTCAAGTATAAAAGCAAAGAAATAATCAGGTTCCTCATTCATTTGTAACTCAAACAAAATGCCACATTAGATCATTTTGGAAATGTCAGTTCAGCATAAATTCTTATACAAGTCAGTTTTTAACACGTGCCTTTGTTGGTGTCAACGACCATTGCAATAAAAGTTGGTAAAATGTGATTGATAAACACCAAGACACAAATGTTTCCTTAACTTTGTGAAAGGAGTGAAACAGCGCCCCCAATTTGACGCTGGTGGCCAAAAGGTGTACTGCATCCATATTTACAAGTGAGAATGAATGGGAGAGAGTTAGTATTAACCACATGTAGGTCCCTCTCTCAGAGTTGTTTGGGCACCCCTGCTTTAGCTATTTAACTATAATTTGAAGCCAGTACAGTATTTTAAATTATTTATATTCCAAATTACATTGTTAGTGGGGTCACGGTTTGGTGTTCTAGATTAATGGTGGGTCCTGACTTGGGATGATCATGAAATTTGGGGTCGTGATTATCTTGGCCAAAATAATTAACAATATTATCGTCATATTTGCCTGTGGTTTAAAAAATCACTGAAACTGCAGAAATGATCGGGCAGTTGTTAAATATTCCTCTTCATTGTCTGCTGTAAAAGTCATACTGAGTGAGATGTAAAGTAGGTGTTTAAAGGCACACTGTGTAACATTTTGGATTATACTGTTGTCATCAATACAAAACATGCAGATAATGAGCAGCTCGACACAGAAAATCTTCCTTCTGTAATCAAAGATCGATTAATTCCCGCATTTTTTGTCGCAATTAATGATATTATTGTTTATCGTCCCATCCCTCGTCCCGACACCAGCTCAGACCCGCTGCCCCAGAGGAATGAAAATGATAACTTTATATAGGGCTGTACAATTAATCGAAATTCGATTACGATTTCGATTACAACAGTAAACGATTACAAAATTAGCATAATCGCAAAAAATCGCTTATAAATTTTTTTTTTCAAATTTTGTTTTTTTTCAAAAAAAAAATTTTTTTCAAATTTTTTTTCACATTTTTAATTTTGGGATTTTTGTCACTTTTATGCTGGATTTTTGTCTTTTTTTTGCTGGATTTTTGTCTTTTTTTTGCTGGATTTTTGTCTTTTTTTGCTAGATTTTTGTCACTTTTTGATGGATTTTTGTCACTTTTTTGCTGGATTTTTGTCACTTTTTTGCTGGATTTTTGTCACTTTTTTGCTGAATTTTTGTCACTTTTTTTGCTGAATTTTTGTCACTTTTTTGATGGATTTTTGTCTTTTTTCTACTAGATTTTTGTCTGTTTTTGATGGATTTTTGTCACTATTTTTGATGGATTTTTGTCTTTTTTTTGCTGGATTTTTGTCTTTTTTTGCTAAATTTTTGTCATTTTTTTGCTGGATTTTTGTCACTATTTTTGCTGGATTTTTGTCACTTTTTTGATGGATTTTTTTAAAGGCAACAAATAATCGTTTGAATAATCGTGATTTCAATTATGACAAAAATAATCTTGATTATTATTTTTTCAATAATCGAGCAGCCCTAACTTTATACTAACGTAAAATGAAGATGTGGATGAAAACCAACTTAAAGGCCAAAAACGCCATTTTCTCAGAGCCTCGGTCACAGTTTACATTTTACTTTTAGAAGTTTCCCTGTAGAGCTTCTCCCCAGTGTTGAAAGTCTGATTCTTGCCGCTCGCTAACATGATGTTTTGTGACGACAGCGGGTGACCTACCACAGCTCGTCCCCCCAGCTGAGCCCCCGCCTGTCCACGGTGAAGAGCCCGGTGATGGAGCCGAGCAGCAGCGAGGAGGCGGCGGACTCGGAGCTGACGGAGCACCAGCAGGCGGCCATGCAGCAGGAGGAGAGGGTGCTGACGGAGCAGATCGAGAGCCTGCAGAAAGAAAAGTACAGGGTTCTGCTCAGAAATACACATCCCACATGAAAGGTTTAGGTGCGACTGGTACTGGAGGAAATAACAGTGTCGAAAGCAGGTAGCGGATAGAAATATAACATCTTCATTTTCGAGTTTTGATGCTGTCGGTCATCAAAAGTTGAAAGAAAAAAAAAAGTGAAAGACAAGTTGGAAAAAAGTGGAAAAAATGTGGCTACATTTGAGGAAAATAGGGGAAAAACACGTAAAAAATGTATTATTTTTTTATTGGAAAATTAGGGATTAAAAAATAAAATAAACAAAATTGAAAATTGGGGAAAAGTTGTGGTTAAATATGGGGAAATTGGGGGTAAACACATAAAAAATTGGTGCAATTTGTAAAAAAAAAAAATCAGTAATTTAGGAAAAAATTGGGGGAGGGGGTTGGTGGGGGAAAAAATAAAAAAATTGGGGGGGAAATTTGGAGGGAAAAAAAATTAAAAAAAATTGAAAATTGCCGAAAAAATGTGGCTGCATTTGGGGAAATTGGGGAAAAACATTAAAAAAAAATGTTTTTTTTTTAATTGGAAATTTAGGGGAAATTTTTTTGGGGAAAAAAAATCATATTTGGGGGAAAATTGAGGAAAAAATAAAATATACAAAATGTAAAATTGGGGAAAGATTTGGTTTAAAAATGGGAAAATTGGGGAAAAACACGTAAAAAATGTATACATTTTTTTATTTGAAATTTAGGGAAAATTTCGGGGGAATTGGAGAAAAAGTAAAATAGACAAAATTGAAAATTGGGGGAAAATTGTGGTTAAATGTGGGGAAATTGGGGGAAAACGCGTAAAAAACATTTTTTAAATTATTTATTTTCCCCAGAAATGTAGGGAAAAAAATTTTGGGGGGGGAAACTGAGGGAAATTGGGGAATAACATTAACATTTTTTTAGTTTTTTTCTTAAATTGGAAATTTAGGAAAAATTTTGGGGGAAAAACTGGGGGGAAAATTCAATTTTGGGGAAAATTGAGGAAAAAATAAAATAAAATGTAAAATTGGGGAAAAGTTTTGTTTAAAATTGGGAAAATTGGGGAAAAACATGTACAAAAAATTGGGAATAAACTTTACTTTTTCAGGGGGGGAATTTAGGAAAAATTGGGTGAAAAATTTAGGAAAAATTAAATAAACAAAATTGAAAATTTGAGGAAAAAATGTCGTTAAAGGAAGTTTCTTTGTTGTTTCCCCTCAAACAAATGATACAAATGCTAAAGAAATGAAATGGAAGGAACATTATTCATCTGTTTTTAGTTCTATATGTCAAATAATGTAATATAGGAAATAATATCGTTAAATTACTGGAATTGAAAAAAAAAAAGTACCCCAGCCCTTCTCAAAAGCAAACTTAAAATGGTTTGTATTTGTCTTAATTTAGAAAGTAGCTTTGGCTTTTCCCCGTTTGAACCTGACCTGATATCTCCATCCTCTCTAACGTGCTGCTGTGATGTTTGTCTCAGGGAGGAGCTGACCTTCGAGATGTTGGCCCTGGAGCCTCGAGCCTCAGACGACGAGACGCTGGAGTCCGAGGCTTCCATCGGGACGGCCGACAGCTCCGAGAACCTGAACGTGGACTCGGAGGGCCTGTCCGACCTGTCAGGTACGCTCAGACCTCGAGGACGCAGACGGGTCATTTATCAACACAAGTGCAGGCTGGGAAAAAGCCTATAGGTACATGAGGACGCCTAGTTTCCCTTTTGAAAGTGCCTGTACTGCAGTGTTAGGGCCCCGAATGTGATGCTGCGTGAGTGAAAAAGAGATGAATGACTCTCCTGCTGATCCACTTTTGCACATGAGCAAACGCTTAGCAACGCATGACACAGCTGAATCAGATAAAGGCGTAATTAGTGACTGACAGGAACGTATGAGATGGATTTAGTGTTTGCTAAATGTTTGTAGAGGAGAGTGAGCAGCTAGGTTAGCTACTGTTAATAACATATGAGCTTTACATTTCTATTGGAAACGGTTAAGGCTATTCATCATTTTCAGGCGTACATAAAATGATCCTGCATTGAAGCATATTTGTCTGGATTAGTAAAGTCAAACATAACAGTTTGAGTTGGGGGGGCCCAGGTGTGAGCGACTCCACCGCAGCTGTTTCCATAAACAGTTGAGCTGGTTGAGCTAGCTAGCTTTAGCTTCAGGTTAAACCTTGTAAAAGGTAAATAACTCCTGCCCACGAGTGCCGCATATCGGTGTTTACTTCCAGGGAAAAGTGTTTCCGGGTTAGTCCTGTTGTGTTGTGATTCTGTGCTGATGTTGTGTCGTTGAGCCTGACTGAGATCCTCGTAATAGCTGCGGAGAATGACTCGCTCTGAGACCAGCCTTCAGTGACCGGCTAATAACCCACACAAAATAGTCCCGTAGTCTGGCAGATTTAGTGACTTTAGTCAATGAAAAACACATTTATTATAGATGTTTTTTTTTATTTTTTTTTATTATTATTTCAAATTAAAACCATACATGACAGGACAGGACAATTGACATCGACAAAGCAAAAAAAAAAAAAAAAAAAAACACACACAAAACAGACACACACACATGCATGCACACCACATTCTATGAAATGTACATGGTCTTTTAACTTAATCAAGGAAATATAGAAGGCAAATGTTTAAAAGTAGATAATAATAAATATAACTAAACAATGCAAACTAAAATTATGATTAAATACATACATATTACAGGGAGGGAAAAAATAAATAAAATGAAAAAAAAAAAAAAAAAAAAAAAAAAAAGGAAGACTCATTTTGAAATATATTAAACCGGGGAAACTTATAACTACCAGTGACTAAGTAGTAGTTACGATACAAACAGACAAAACAGAAAAATCATCCGATGCATTTCTAATGGAATGATTTGAATTTTATACAAAAAATAAAAATAACAAGATCACCTATCTCTCCCAGATATCCACTCCATCAATCTGGACCACCGTTTTTCATGAAGGCTTTTTTCTTTTGCAGATATTACTGTACATCCCTCAACTTTGTTTATTATAAATGTTATGTTTGTGGGACCCTGGTATAAGCGGATTAAACAACGAGGAGCCGCGTTAGACGTTATAATGCAGGAGGAACAACACTGTGTCGGGCGTTAGAACCGTCTAATGTGGCTCCGAGGTGTTTAATTCTTACTTAAACAATGTGGATTTTCTAAGCGGATAAAAAGGGGGACTATATTGTAAGTCAACTCGTCCAAGCTCAGGTTTATAAAAGTGTTCCGGGACGGTGGCACATCAGTTATCGCTCGTGCTTCACAGTTTGAGTGTCCCTGTATCAGTGTAAGCTTCTTCCACCACTGAAAAACGAACGACGAGTGACTGATGGAATGGCGGTGTCCGGAAAGTCTGCGCCTCTGCCCCAAACGTAGCTTTACCTCCAGCTTTTCAAACACAGGAACATCTGGATTCCTCCTCACAGCGAATCATCCGCCATCTGATTATGTCCCGGTCCAGTCACGGCCGGTGAAGCACTTCAGTCGAATGTGGAAGAAAACGTTTCCTCTCGATAATCCCTTTATCATTCAGAACTTTACAACTTCTCTCTGATTATCACCGTCACTGTCGGACTATGACCATATCTGTGCCTGTAACCAGTGCTGGGCAGTGGCTGAATGACATGTACAACTGGATTCTGTGAGGGGAAAAGTGAAAAAAAAAGTGTTACCGATTAATAATAATAATACTAATAATAAACTAATGGAAAAAACATGACAGAAGGATCACTGGACTGGTCTGCACGAACTCTCCTGTGGTTTAAGACGGGCTTTAACATTAACATGAACAATATAGTGATCTGATTATTACAGATGTTAGATCAGTTTTTTTTCTTTCACAGCGTTTCATAAACTAAAACACTTGGCCGCGTCATGAAAATTAAAAAAGCAGCATTAAGAAAGCAGAAAACATTTGGGGGGGGGGGGATGAGAAATGTTTTGGGGGAAAAAAGGACAAAAACAGGGAAAATTTAGGTCAAAATTGGGGGGGGAATAGAAAAATTGGGGATTTTTTTAAATTCAAAAATTGGGGGGGAAATGAAATAAATGAATAAATAAGGAAAACTTGGGAAAAACATTAATTCTGCCCTTTTTTTCGTTGAAGGAAGTTTCGTGGTTGTTTCTCAAAACAAATGATACAAATGCAAAAGAAATTAAATGGAGGGAAAAAGGAAAACGGATAAACAATGTTAATCCATTTTATACTAAATTATTTGACACAGGTGCTCATTATATGATAAAGAGATCATAAAAAAGTGCATTTATTTCTGTAATTCAACTTAAAATGTGAAACTAATATCATATCGACTCATTAATTGCAAAGTGACATGTGTCAAACCTTTGTTTTAATTTTGATGATTATGGCTTACAGTTAATTTTATGAGATTTTTAATTTGGTGTTTTTACAAGCTGAGCCATAATAATAAAATTATAACAAATAAAGGCTGTACATGTGTCACCCAGCATGTAATGAGTCCATCATATATCAGTTTCACATTATACGTTGAAAAACATAAGTAAATGCACTTTTTTCGTGATCTCTTTATCATATGATGAGCACCTGTGTTAAATAATTTAGTAAAGGTATCGTATCGAAAACCAAATATCGTTAAAGTACTGGTATTGACATTTTTAACTGTATCCAGCTTTACTCAAAAGCAAACTTAAAATGAAGTTTTTTGGTGTTTGTCTTAACATAGGAAATAGATTTCTAGATTAGATTTTGATTAGTTGACGTTAGCATTAGCTGCGTTTTGCGCAGTGATTAAAAGTATGTTTACGTACAGGTACAGCATGTCAATATCTCTTAGATTTATTTGGGGATTTGATATTTGTTGAAGAATTTGCCATTAAGGAGTTGAATAAACTGTAATCCGTGAATCTGCTGTGTGTGTTATTATATAGACTACATGACAGTGGATGTTACTGTTACGTTACTTTTTAAATGGCGGTATTCTGCAAAATTGACTTTTTCAAGCTTTCCATCATGTTATTCTGTCACTCCCTCATTAAAAACATGGCTGAAGTGTTACCTTGGCACATTCACGTATTTCTGAGTAATCTGTAAAAACTCTGATGGCGGCCATTTTAGGGATAGGTTTGCCTGAGTCCTCCTAGGAACGCCCCCACCTCCTGGAGACGCCTCCGAGCTTTGGTCACCAGCCGAGTAACCAACCACTGCTCCTCAGCAGAACCCCCTCCCCACTGATGCCACAGACAGCGTGTGGAGGGGGCGTGTCTAAAGGCTCAGAGGTTCTTAAAGAGACAGAGGCCTATTTCAAGACATTCACTACAGCCATTTTGAGAGAGACATTTTATACAAGGCAGTTATTCTAATTTACTGCATTTACAGACCAACAGAAGGTTTGTCATCATTGTAGTGTGATATAGACTGGTGCTATGGGACTGAAAAAAGCTGAACACCCCCTCTTTAACCTCTTAACTCCCGCCTGAACCGAGAGGATCTTTTTCCTCACGCCATCAGATTTTTTTTCCATCATTTTTTTGTTGGGTATTCAACTCCTTTTTGTAACTTTTTTGTCAAATTTTTATCACATTTTTGTATTTTTTTTGTCATTTTTTTGTCACATTTTGTCATTTTTTTCCTCAATTTTTCCTCAATTTTTTGTCAATTTTTTGTATTTTTTCGTCCATTTTTTGTCAAATTTTCATCCAATTTTTGTCATTATTTTGTCACATTTTTGTTTGTTTTTTTTGTCATTTTTTGTCAATTTTGTATCAATTTTTCATCATTTTTTGTCACATTTTGTCATTTTTTTCCTCAATTTTTCCTCAATTTTTTGTCAATTTTTTGTATTTTTTCGTCCATTTTTTGTCAAATTTTCATCAAATTTTTGTCATTTTTTTGTCACATTTTTGTTTGTTTTTTTTGTCATTTTTTGTCAATTTTGTATCAATTTTTCATCATTTTTTGTCACATTTTTGTATTTTTTTTGTCATTTTTTTGTAACATTTTGTCACATTTTTGTCACATTTGCATCATTGTTTTCGTCTCATTTTATACAAGGCAGTTATTCTAATTTACTGCATTTACAGACCAACAGAAGGTTTGTCATCATTGTAGTGTGATATAGACTGGTGCTGTGGGACTGAAAAAAGCAGAACACCCCCTCTTTAAAGCAGAACACCCCCTCTTTAAGTATCTCCCCACTGTAACTCCGTTTGATTAGAAAAGAACGTATTTCTCACTGTGTCGTCTCCGTTGCTTTGTCTGTGCAGAGCGAGCGCCGCTGACCTCGCCGTGGCCGCGCAGGACGGACGGCCGCAGCCCCCGCCAGCGGACCCTCCGCCGCCAGCCCGACTCCCTGGACTCCGTGGACTCCTGCTCCAGCATCTCCTCCTACTCGTCCTCCTCGCACTTCCACCCCTCCTCGGCCTCCTCCTCGTCCGCCACCGCCCGCCGCTTCCGCTTCCACTCCAAGTCGCCCTCGTCCCCCACGCCGGGCCCCTCCCAGCAGCAGCATCCGCCTCCGCCGCCGCCACTGCGCGCCGACGCCCCCGACCCGAGCCCCGCCGCGGCCGCCGCCGAGCCCGACCCCGCCTACGACGAGCGGCCGCGGTTCACGAGCCGCGGGACGTTCAACCCCGAGAAGGGCAAGCAGAAACTCAAGGGGGGCAAGCAGACGGCCCTGCGGCACGCCCGGGACGGCAGGGACCCGCCGGACTTACCGCAGCAGCTCGTGTTGTACGGCAACAACGAGTTCATGGTATGAAGGAAGCACCGGCCCCCACCAAAGCAACACCCCCCCCACCCCCCTCTCTCTGGAAGGAAGAGGATTCCTAATCGGGAGCTGTTAGCTATTGGCTTGTTGCGCAATGTGGCTACGCTACTTCCTCTGAGCTGAAGTTGTGGGCGCTAGTACTTCCTGTTCGTATTAATTTCCATCTAGATTAGCTTAGACCCGTTCGAATCATCATATTTCCTAAAGATTCTGTGGTGGACGGTGAGTTCCTGGTAGATGATCACTTACTGCAGGTTAACGTAAATATTTTATAGCATGTTAGCCTTTAGCTTCAAGACAAACAATCAATCCTTTATGATCACAGGCGTCTCCGATCTGAACTCAACACATCCTACATTAAGATCGGAAAACACGCAGTAAATGATCGTCTACCGGGAACTCACCGCCCACAACATAATCTTTAGACAATATGATTATTATTGTTCCAGGAAAAAGAATACAGACAGGAAGTACTGGCGCTCACAACTTCAAGTCAGAGGAACTAGCATAGCCGTACCGCGCAAAACAAGCCAATTAGCATCCTCAATGCAACGTTCTCCTTAAAGCACTCTCGCTTAAGCCTTTTTATCGTGCAAAGAAATGTTCCCAAGTGCCACACGGAGCCGCCGTCAGAAGGTGGAAGATGTTTGGGGTTTTTTTTTGGGGCCGAGGAGCAGAAAACAAAAGTCAGCGGTGGCGGGGACTGTCGTAGGCCGCCGCCCCCCTCGCTCTCACCGTGCCTTGGCAGCTCTCGGCAGCTCTCGGCGACGGGAGGCGCTGAGAAAAGGGAATGTTCCGACTTTTTCTTTTTCTTTTTTTTGTTTTTTTTTGAACGGAAGAGCAAACTCCGCATCAGGGATCGTGTCCGGAGCGAAGAAAGCTTGGAGCTGTGGGACTTTCCAAAAACAGCGTTGAAGAAGAAGAAGAAGAAGTTACGACGTTAGCTGCTTTCTGAGTTTACACTTCACAACAATCAGTATAAAAGCAGTGGTTGTTTTTGTTTTTGTTTTGTTTTTCGTTACCGCAAATTAATTTTCCTTTTTATTTAATAAAGTTTTAAATGTCACAGAAATTCTTTATAGCATATAATATACAGGTATAAATACTGTACAAAGCCGGAGCCCCAGTGTCTGCTGGGTAGTTGAAGTCAGATATTTATCTTTTGTGTCTTTTTTTTTTTCTTTTGAGTGTCTCGGACGGAGGGTTTTGGGGCTGGTGTCTGTGTGTGAATGTGCCAAGCGTTCATGTTTGTGTGTGTTTGTGTGTTTGTGTGTGTGAGAGAGAGAAAAAAACACTCTGTGTTTTTATTTCGTGCTGCTATTTCCTGGACCGGGGGGGAAATGGCGCCATCAAAGGGACCAAGTGTGCTGCGCTCCAGCCGAGGGGGATCCCAGCTCTGTGGAGAATGTTACTTCTGTACAGAACGTTCACTGCTTCAGCCATACGACCGTCGTAAAAGTTCGGGTCATCGCGCGGACGGCGGACGAACGAACACGCCGTTATCCCGGAGAGACCGCGTTACCCGCGACGCCCCATCCATGTCTTTACTGTGTTCGCTTTGACGGCAACAATGAAAGAAAATGTTAAAAACCAATGTGGCTCGTGTCTTTATTCGAGAGTTTTTACACTTTTTGTTTTAGTTGTTTTTACTAAATGACAGGACTGAATATGAGTCAATGTTTTTGGGGACTTTCTCCATAACGGTGATGATGCTGCAAACGTCTTAACCTCTTACCTCCCACTTGAACAGAGCACTTTCTCTCCAGTTTGGTTTCACCCAAATGTAAAGGCTTATTGGAAGAAGTGTAAAAAAAAAATCAAATCAAAAATGTGACAAAAAAACAAAAATGTGACAAAAAAAATTATAAAAATGTGACAAAAAAAATAATTAAAAAGTGACAAAAAATAAATAAAAATTTGATAAAAAAATAAAAAAAATGTGACAAAAAAAATCAATAAAAATGTGACAAAAAATAAATAAAAATGTGACAAAAAATGATAAAAATGTGACAAAAAATAAATAAAAATGTGACAAAAAATGATAAAAATGTGACAAAAAAAATAAATAAAAATGTGACAAAAAATAAAAAAAAATGTGACAAAAAATTATAAAAATGTGACAAAAAAATTAATAAAAATGTGACAAAAAATAAATAAAAATGTGACAAAAAATAAATAAAAATGTGACAAAAAATAAATAAAAATGTGACAAAAAAATCAATAAAAATGTGACAAAAAAAATAAAAATTTGACAAAAAAAATAAATAAAAATGTGACAAAAAATAAATGAAAATGTGACAAAAAACTAAATAAAAATGTGACAAAAAATAAATAAAAATGTGACAAAAAAACAACAAAAATGTGTCAAACTCTGGCAAATATGAGATGAAAAAGAATGTGAAAAAGTGACAACAATGAGGCAGCAGTGCGAGGAAAAGGATCTGTTTTGTATGTCTGGCTTGAGGCGTTACTCTGGCCAATATGCTGTAAGCGCCAGGTGAGAACTTGTTAGATTTGGGTAAAGCCGAACTGGAGAAACTGTGCTCGGTTAAGGCGGGGGGTAAGAGGTTCATGTGCATCTTTTTGTTGCTCAAAACTCCTGAACAGACAAAAGGGCAGAAAAACACACACTCCACATGTTTCTAAACTTTATCCCCAAAATTTTCCCCGATTTTCTCCCTAAATTTTCCCATTTTTTTCACCCAATTTTACCCCTAGATTTTCCCCTTTTATTTTTTTTTTATTTTTTTTAACCCAATTTCTTCCCTAGATTTTCCATTTTTTCCCCATTTATTTCCATTTTTTTTCTTCTGAATTTTCCCCCAGATGTCGTCCTCGATCCTCTAATTTTGTTTTCAATGTTTTTTTTCCCAATTGTCTCCCAACATTATCTCAGTGTTTTCCCCAATTTTTCTCAAGTTTATCCCCAATTTTCCCCCTAGATTTCCCCCCCAATTTTTCCAACTTTATTCCCCAATTTTTTGCTTGCATTTTCCCAATTTTCTACTTTTTTAAACCCAATTTCCTCCCTAGATTTTCTATTTCTTTCCCAATTTTTCTCAATTTCCCCAAAAATTTTCCTTTAAGATTTTCTAATTTTGTTTTCAATTTTATAGAACTTTTCCCCCCAATTGTTTCCCAACATTATCTCAATGTTTTCCCAATTTTTTCCCCAATTTCTTTTTTTCTCCTCCTTTTTTGTCTCCGGTTTGTCTCCAGTCTCTGTGTCTCTGTAAAGGCGTCTCAGTGTTTGTGGCTCAGACGGTCACGAGGAGCCGTTGACCCCAATTGTCATTATTCCAAAAATAAACAGGCCTGATGTTGTTGGTAAAATAACTGGAGCTCAGGGGCAGAACTGGGCCTGAAACTGTTCTAGTTACTTTTTAGGCCTCCAGAAAACACTCAGAAGTATTTTTGTTTCTGATCAGATCATTTTTATTCCCTGATTATGTGTATGCGGCGACAAAGATCGTGGCAAAAATCAAAGTGCTAAAACTCTAAGGTGAAATCCTAAGTACTTTAAATTTGAATCCCAATCCAGAAATGAAAAAGTACAGATACGCGCTCAGAAATGTAAAGTGAAAATCATGAATTCATTATTTTCCAGCGCTGAGTAAGAGTAAAATACTGTGAGACGATAGAACTACTGGAGACCATCGAGTGACTTTTACAAGAGAATGTTTTTACGCATGAGCTGCAGACGGTGCTGGACAGAACAATAATAATGTTCTGTGTTAAACAAACTTCTTCCAAAAAAGTTCCACAAGTGTGACTGTGTCAGAGAGCAGACACTCTGTTTTACACTAATACAGACGATATCACAAATATTCAGTCCATGGAAGTATGAGGTGGACAGCAGTGCTGGTTGTGAAGAAATCTTATTTTCATTTTATATTCACTGCTGCCCCCTCAGGTCTTATGTGTAACTGCAGCTTCTATATTAAGCTCGTGCATGACTTTCTGAGTGACAGTGCAGGATTTTAGAGGCAGTTGTGGTGAACAGGTCTGAGCTCATTCTACACATGAGGACATGGAGGAACATGTAGGAGGAGGAAAATACTATACTCCGTATAGTCCCTTTAAAGCCACACCGTGTAGAATTTTAGAAGAAGAAGAAGAAGATCTTTATTTATATAGCGCCTTTCACAGACATGGTCACAAAGCGCTTTACATGAGACAGTTGTACATTCACTCCATACTCGTTTGTAGCTTCAGTTTCCCCTGGGGGAGACCGACAGAAGCGCTGTCGCGACTACACACGTCTGCGCCAACGGACCCTCTGACACCACCACACATTCCCTCACACACATCATTCATCCTGGCCTATTGTGCATGTTTTTAGTGGTAGGGGAAACCGGAGTACCCGGAGGAAACCTACGCAGACACAGGGAGAGCATGCAAACTCCACACAGAAAGGCCCCGTCCAGGTGGGAATCGAACCCGGACCTTCTAGCCGTGCCGCCCATTTTACCCAGTAAATAAAATTGAAATACAAGCATTTATTTTATGACAGATTGTTTCATAATTGAAAAATACCTCATAAATGTACAAACATTAATGAGGCTCACCCCTCCTACGATATGACTGTAAACTTTGCTGGGAGTGGGGGCGTCTCCAGCTCGTCTGAGATGTGACGAAAGGCAGTGGATTTAAACAGGTGAGGTTCTCATGCAAATACATTCTTTTATTACACACTGCAGTAACGGCATTTTCTGTGTTGAGCTGGGCATTAGGAGCAGGTTTTGTTTGTTGCGCAGTCAGTTTACCTTTAAACATTTTGGCCAGAAATTCTTGTCATTGTTCTACATTAAAAGATGTTTTATTTTTTTTATTTTTTTATCATCTTTATTTTACATAGTAAGTTGCCAACAAAGAACTCACAACACAATCTATGTGTTTTTCCACCCACTTCCCTTTAAGAAAAAAGAAACACTTAATGTATGATAATAACATTCAACATAACAGACAGAGTAGAAGGGAGGCCATGGTCGTTTTTTGTTTTTGTTTTTACATCATCATATTTTCTTTTCAATGAAGTTTAAATGTGTCTGCCTAAACTGACTAATTAAAATTAAATTTAAGGAAGACCAACTTAGAAATGTTTGGTCATGACGACATATCCCTGGTACAAAACGACCAGGAGATATTTTCTATCCTGAACATAAAGCAAGAAATAATTTCACTACATTGTAAAGTTTTTCATGTAGTTTGGTAATGTTTTTATTCACAAAAACAAAAGTCACGTCTGTATTTCTCCTTATTTTTGACCTCTTAACCCCCACCTGAACTGGTTTGGCTTTACCCAAATCTAAACGCTTCTTTGAAAAAATGACAAAAATTCAACAAAATGTGTCAAAAATTCAACAAAATGTGTCAAAAATTCAACAAAAAAAAAGACAAAAATTCAACAAAAAAATGACAAAAAATCAACAAAAATGTGAAAAAAGTTCGACAAAAATGTGACAAAAGTTCAACAAAAAGTGACAAAAATTCAACAAAAAAAAGACAAAAATTCAACAAAAATATGAAAAAAGTTCAACAAAAAGTGACAAAAATTCAACAAAAAAGTGACAAAAATTCAACAAAAAAATGACAAAAAATCAACAAAAATGTGAAAAAAGTTCGACAAAAATGTGACAAAAATGTGACAAAAGTTCAACAAAAAGTGACAAAAATTCAACAAAAAAGTGACAAAAATTCAACCAAAAAGTGACAAAAATTCAACAAAAATGTGACAAAAATGTGACAAAAATGTGACAAAAGTTCAACAAAAAGTGACAAAAATTCAACAAAAAAAAGACAAAAATTCAACAAAAATATGAAAAAAGTTCAACAAAAAGTGACAAAAATTCAACAAAAAAGTGACAAAAATTCAACAAAAAAATGACAAAAATTCAGCAAAAATGTGACAAAAATGTGACAAAAGTTCAACAAAAAGTGACAAAAATTCAACAAAAAAGTGACAAAAATTCAACAAAAATGTGACAAAAGTTCAACAAAAATGTTCATCGGGGGTTAGGCTTAATCAGGATATAACTAGGGTTAAGAACGGCAAATGTAAAGTAAGTTGTGTTTCACTCACACATATTTTTAGAAACTAGAAGGTCTTAGCTTTCAAATTAGGCATCACACTGACATAGGCTGTAAGCTCTCCTGTCAATACGCAAGCTCTTAGTTCTTAGCTTTCAAACACAAGCTCCAGTCGAGAAGCTTTTAGATTTGGGTAAAGCTGAACTCGGTTAAGGTGCGGATTAAGGGGTTAAGCAAGGCCGTGGGAACCCAGGGTGCTGAGGGCGCTGCAGCACCCGCTGGTGGATAGTTTGTGAACTGCAGGCAATATTAACCCCTTAACTCCCACCTGAACCGAGCACATTTTCTCCAGCTTTACCCCAATCCAAAAGCTTCTGGAAAAAAGGTGTGAAAATAGCAACAAAACTGAGACGAAAACAAGGAGGAAAATGTGGAAAAAGTGAGAAAACATTGACGAAAAAGTGACAATTTTTTTTTTCTAAATTTGACAAAAAATGAGAAAAAATTGACAAAAAATTGAGGAAAAAATGGACGAAAAAGTGACAAAAAATTGACAAAAATTGAAAAAAAATTGACAAAAAATGGAGAAAACATTGACGAAAAAGTGATAAGAATTTGACAAAAAAATGCGAATAATTTGACGAAAAAGTGACAAAAAATGGACAAAAAAATGACAAAAATGGAGAAAAAAATGGACAAAAAAGTGAAAAAAATTGACGAAAAATGGATAAAAAAGTGATAAGAATTTGACAAAAAAAATGCGAATAATTTGACGAAAATGTAACAAAAAAATTGACAAAAAAATCGAAAAACTTCACGAAAAAGTGACAAAAAATGTAGAAAAAATGACAAAAATTTACAAAAAATTGACAAAAAAGTAAAAAGAAATTGACGAAAAATTGAGAAAAAATTGACGAAAAAGTGATGAAAAAAAATCTGACGTGAGTAAAAAGATCAGTTTAGTTTTGTAGGTCTTTCAAATGAGGCGTTACACTGGCCTACAGGATTTGGGTAAAGCTGAACTGGAGAAAATGCTCTCGGTTCCGGCGGGAGTTAAGAGGTTAATAAATAGGATTTAAGCACAGAAAAGGTATTTTGGGGGTAAATTTTGTCCCTCAGCGGTTAAGAGCTAACAAACATGCTAACCGTAACGAGCGCCGGGTGACTGTGCATCTTCCGATGACGTGGGCCTCCCTCCCTCCCTCCCGCCTCTTGAGCCGCGCATGCGCAGTCCACAGCCGCAGCAGCAGCATCAGGGAGGACGGCTCACTGTATCCTGACCCAGAGCCGCAGGAGGAAGCGCTCTCTCTCGGCCCCATTTCGCTCCGAAACAACCGCAAACATGTCCGGCTTTGACAGCAACCCCTTCGCGGACCCGGTGGACGTCAACCCCTTTCAGGTCAGCGCGCGCTTACACCGCTTTAACCGCTTCGGAGTTGTTGGAAGTTGGAACAATATGGTGCACCTAAAACCTGTTTGGGTGGTTGGTTTAGGCTGCGGGGTTCGGTGCGTGTATTTCCTGGCTTCACTGAGGCGGGTTTTGCTTTTCAGGGAGAGTTAAAGCGTAACTGTGTGTTGTTGTGTGGTTAAAGTTGGATATAAATGAGTTTGTCGGTGTGTGGCGGGGGTGGAAACGAGCCTGCGCAGGTAAGAGACGAGGCAACAGGTGTTTGGACGCCTCCTCTGCGAGCGCCATTACAGCGGACACGGAGAGGATTGTGTTTAAAGCTCTGAACTCCCACCTGAACACGTCCCATTTTCTCCAGTTGGGCTTTACTCTAATCTAAAAGCTTCTTAGGGAAAAAGAACCAAAACAGCCACAAGAAATGAGAAGAAAAGAAGGATGTAAATGCGACAAAAAGTGACAAAAATTTTACGAAAAGTGACAAAAATTTTACGAAAAGTGACAAAAATTCAACAAAAATGTGACAAAAATTCAACAAAAATTCAACAAAAAAATGACAAAAAGTGACAAAAAACTCGACCACAAAGTGAGAAAAATTCAACCAAAAATGTGACAAACATTCAACAAAAACTCAACAAAAATGTGACAAAAATGCAACAAAAATGTGACAAAAATTCAACAAAAATGTGACAAAAATTCAACCAAAAAGTGACAAAAATTCAACCAAAAAGTGACAAAAATTCAACAAAAATGTGACAAAAATTCAACCAAAAAGTGACAAAAATTCAACCAAAAATGTGACAAAAATTCAACAAAAATTCAACCAAAAATGTGACAAAAATTCAACAAAAAGTGACAAAAATTCAACAAAAATTCAACCAAAAATGTGACAAAAATTCAACAAAAAGTGACAAAAAACTCGACCAAAAAATGACAAAAGTTCAACAAAAAGTGACAAAAAATCAACAAAAAGTGACAAAAATTCAACAAAAATGTGACAAAAATTCAACATAAATGTGACAAAAATTCAACAAAAATGTGACAAAAATTCAACAAAAATGTGACAAAAATTCAACCAAAAAGTGACAAAAATTCAACAAAAATGTGACAAAAATTCAACAAAAATGTGACAAAAATTCAACCAAAAAGTGACAAAAATTCAACAAAAATGTGACAAAAACTCAACCAAAAATTGACAAAAATTCAACAAAAACTCAACAAAAATGTGACAAAAATTCAACAAAAATGTGACAAAAATTCAACCAAAAAATGACAAAAATTCAACAAAAATGTGACAAAAATTCAACTAAAACTCAACCAAAAAATGACAAAAATTCAACAAAAATGTGACAAAAACTCAACCAAAAAGTGAAAAAAATTCAACAAAAATTCAACCAAAAAGTGACAAAAATTCAACCAAAAAGTGACAATAATTCAACCAAAAAGTGACAAAAATTCAACCAAAAAGTGACAAAAATTCAACAAAAACTCAACCAAAAAGTGACAAAAATTCAACCAAAAAGTGACAAAAATTCAACCAAAAAGTGACAAAAATTCAACAAAAATTCAACCAAAAAGTGACAAAAATTCAACCAAAAAGTGACAAAAACTCAACCAAAAAGTGACAAAAATTCAACAAAAACTCAACCAAAAAGTGACAAAAATTCAACAAAAACTCAACCAAAAAGTGACAAAAATTCAACCAAAAAGTGACAAAAACTCAACCAAAAAGTGACAAAAACTCAACCAAAAAGTGACAAAAATTCAACCAAAAAATGACAAAAACTCAACCAAAAAATGACAAAAAATCAACAAAAATGTGACAAAAATTCAACCAAAAAGTGACACAAATGTGACACAAATTCAACAAAAATTAAAAAACAAAAATAAAAACAACACAAGGAAAAAGATCAGTTTTGTGGGTCTTAGCTTTCAAATGAGGTGTTACACAGGCCTATAGCCAAAGAGGACAGAATGCATTTGGTTTAGGCGGGTGGTAAGAGGTGAAAGCTCTTAGCCTTGATATAAACGGGCGTGAGGACCTGAGTTTGCCTTCCAGCGTAGTTCTGAGCTGCCTGTTAATGTTGTGTACGTTTCTCAAAGGCAAACATGCTTTTTACTCGAGGCAATTCGGAGAAGCTGTTCGTTTGTTCTTAAATTAAACTAAAAACTGACACGTTTGATAAAGTGTTCTCAACATATAACATGGCGTACACGGATGTATTTCATGCTAAAGAGTTGTCCTCGTTTTCCTTGGTTTGACATTATTTGAGATGGTTATTGAGCTTCGGGCACAGGAAGTGACGTATGTCGAGGTGACGAGGCAGAGGTCATTTTTTCCAACTTCAACTCCTCCCTTTAGAAAACACCCTATTAGTCTGTTAACCCCCACCTGAACCAAGCACATTTTCTCATTTGGTTTTCATTCATATCTAAAAAAATAAAGTGTAAAAAATGAGATGAAAACAAGGATGAAAATACAATAAAAAGGCAACAAAAAAGGGACAAATGTGTGACAAAAATGCAACAAAAGAGGATGGAATGGAAATGTGACAAAAATGTGATGAAAGCCAAACAAAAAAGTGATGGGAAAAAAATTCAAAAAGTTGACGACAACAAGTGGAAAAAGATCCACCAGTTTTTAGGTCTTTGCTTTCAAATGAGGTGTGGATTTGGGTAAAACTGAACTGGAGAAAATGCACTCGGTTAAGGTGGGAGTTAAGTAAGGGATAATGTATAGAACGCTGGTCATTATCGGGAAAATAAGCACCGACAGGGCGAACCGGACTTGTTCGCACACTTATTATCCGGCCATTTTCCAACTGAACACACACAACATAAACTTCGTAGACTTTTATGAAGGTCGAAAGGTTTATTTAATGACTTCCGCGACAAATAGTTCCCAAAAGTTTGCGCGTTGCTCGGCAACGTTTGGCTAGGCTAGAAGCAGCAAGGCTAGCAGCTAGCCTAGCTACTTAGCTGAAGGCGCAGTTGGAGGAATGGTGGTGAATCTCTGGGTAAGTTGAAAGTCAGACTCACGATTCCCCAACTTCTCTCTCAGTGACGGGACAGATAGTGTCGCTGCTATGTACGTGCGGAGTAGGGTGCATCAAATCCCCTTAGGTCTTTCAATTCCACCTACCTTTTTTGGGGGGGTGAGGTTCATGCTAAATAGCAGCTCTGCAAAATTTGAAGCCAATCAGAGTTCATCTAAGGGTCCCACATTGACACCAAAATGTGTTTATCGGCATTTTAATGGGGTAAAGTGAGAAAAAAAAATCAGAACATAAAAAGTATGGTTTTGTTTTGTTTTAAAGTTATATAGTTTGTTACTGTCTGCTTTCAAGACATTGTATGCAAAATGTCATTTCATTTGCTCAAAAAATGTAAAAGTTATTGACATTTTAGTGCTAAAATAAACTTAAAACTCGAGAATCTATTGCGTTATGAGAGATAATCGAATTAAATTTTTATTTTTGACATATTTATATAAACCCTTTTTATAAATAAATAGTAAGCTTTATTCTGAAATGGTGCAGCACCTCCTGGGTTTGTCCCAGAGCATGGTGTCCTGCACTGGTCAGCTCACCTCCTTCCTCTTCCTCCTGCAGCTACCTCTGTTCCACAACAGTCTTTCACCATCTCCTCGTTTGTCCTTTTTTTGTTTTCTGTAGCTCCTCTTCCGTTGCCATTGGCAGCGTCATTATTTTTCTCAGACGTCCTTTATCAGAAAATAATGACCGGTAGAACGTTGGGAAATCCCATTCAAATCAACGGAGCTTCTACTTAGGTTGTGAAGAGCCGTATAATAAGAGGTTTTAGAGGAAATGTGTGAATAAACGTTTTTGGCAGAATTGCGTGAAACGAATGGGATTGAACCTGTTCACGAGGCCGTGTTATGACCATAGTCCAGGGGGAGGCAAGTCTGCGTCGTGGAGGCTGATTTTCATCATTTCCAAAACACCCAAGGGCCGAACCTCAACATTATAGCCTAAAGTAAAGAAGAATTTTCTGCAAATGCCAATGTTTTACATCAGTGTCTCTGGGATCCTCCATCACCCTCGGATGACGAGCCGAGGACCCAAATAAAACTCATTTGTCATATATCGCATGTGTATTTTCCACACGTTGTTGTTGAGCAAGCCGTAGATTTCCCCCCGAAACTCTGATCAAAACAACCCAATAACATTAATTTTAACACTTTAACACAGTTAGTGTTTCTGCAGTTTCAGATGGAAAATATTGAATAAAAGTTCCCCATAGACTCGCGACCCACTGGAAATGGTTCCGTGACCCACTTTTGGGTCCCGACCCCCCAGTGGAGAATCACTGTTTAACATTATATATGATCAAGCGGGATGTTCTGACATTTTAAAAATACTGACACTTCTTTATGGCATTTTCAGACAACTCTAACAGGTATTTGATCTCTTATTTGCAGAATAATATTTCTCAAAATCATCTTGGGGGCCAGAGCTTCTGTGCTGGAGGGCCGGAAAAAAAAAAAAAATTAGTGAAAAGATAAAAATGAGGATGTTTAAGATACGAATAACAAGTCTGTGTTCAATCATTACTTTAAAAAGGCCATAGAAGGCGGAAACCTCTGGAGGCAGCTGCCATTTCCTTACGGTTTCAGGACGAAGGGGTGTTATTATTACATTCTTAATTCATAGTTATGGTTATGGCTGGAGAAGCAGGCAGTTTTGTCCGTGTCGTCGTGTTATACTTTAGTCCAGGGGTCCTCAAACTTCGGCCCGCAAGATGATTTAATCCGGCCCCGACTTGTAGAGCACAAATCCCCGAGTATGTCACAAAAAAAAGTAAGTCTCAGCTAGGGCTGTGCAATTAATCGAAATTCGATTACGATTTCGATTATTACACTAGACGATATCACAAAAATAGCATAATCGAGAACAAACGATTATTAAGGATGCCCTCCCGCTCGTCGGTCCTGCTCTGTTTGTGTGACGCGTCTGATCAGCTGAAACACCAGCGTGACAGAACTGTAAATAATATCGTACTAATATTTTTTATACCTAACTCTTTGATAACTCCGCTGTTCAGAGCTCACCTTGTGCTGAAAGAGAACAGCTGTTCAGAAGCCTCCACATCCTTTGCTCATGCCCTGGTTTTGTTTAGTAGAAAAGTCTAAAACTCTACTTCAGGAGCAGATCAAGGAGCTCAAACAAACTCTTATTACTTCAGCTGAGATGATTGCTTCTGTTCCCTTCGCATTTCACGAGCTAAAGGCTCAGGCTTTGGTTTGACATAAAAACATTAGCGCTGTGTGATGATGTCATCAGGCCGCGCGGCTCTGTTGGACAGGTGTGAGGGCGGCCAGCAGGGGGCAGGTGTGAGGGCTGTCCAGCAGGGGGCAGGTGTGAGGGCTGTCCAGCAGGGGGCAGGTGTGAGGGCTGTCCAGCAGGGGGCAGGTGTGAGGGCTGGCCAGCAGGGGGCAGGTGTGAGGGCTGTCCAGCAGGGGGCAGGTGTGAGGGCTGGCCAGCAGGGGGCAGGTGTGAGGGCTGTCCAGCAGGGGGCAGGTGTGAGGGCTGTCCAGCAGGGGGCAGGTGTGAGGGCTGGCCAGCAGGGGGCAGGTGTGAGGGCTGGCCAGCAGGGGGCAGGTGTGAGGGCTGTCCAGCAGGGGGCAGGTGTGAGGGCTGGCCAGCAGGGGGCAGGTGTGAGGGCGGGCCAGCAGGGGGCAGGTGTGAGGGCTGTCCAGCAGGGGGCAGGTGTGAGGGCTGTCCAGCAGGGGGCAGGTGTGAGGGCTGGCCAGCAGGGGGCAGGTGTGAGGGCTGTCCAGCAGGGGGCAGGTGTGAGGGCTGGCCAGCAGGGGGCAGGTGTGAGGGCGGGCCAGCAGGGGGCAGGTGTGAGGGCTGTCCAGCAGGGGGCAGGTGTGAGGGCGGCCAGCATGGGGCAGGTGTGAGGGCGGGCCAGCAGGGGGCAGGTGTGAGGGCTGGTCAGCAGGGGGCAGGTGTGAGGGCTGTCCAGCAGGGGGCAGGTGTGAGGGCTGGCCAGCAGGGGGCAGGTGTGAGGGCTGTCCAGCAGGGGGCAGGTGTGAGGGCTGGCCAGCAGGGGGCAGGTGTCCCTATAGGATTAGTTTAGAAACGTGAGCATATTAAAAAAAAAATGCTTTTATTGTCCAAAGAAAATGTAGTCCATAGTTGTTTTTAAAATAATAATAAAAATGAATAAATAAAATAAAGATTTTTTTTAATGCAACAAATAATCGTTTGAATAATCGTGATTTCAATTATTACTAAAATAATCGTGATTATTATTTTTTCTATAATCGAGCAGCCCTGGTCTCAGCCCATTCCTGTGCGGAGTTAGGATATTTTAACTAAATAACCAGCATTCCAGCCACTAATTTGAATGAATAGAAAAATAATTCCACAGGTGTCCAGCAGAGGGCACTGACGTAAGAGATCAGAATATAAACACATTATAGCCACGTGGTAAATGAAGCTTAACCACAGAGTGTGGAGAGAATGAATAATGACGACAGAACTTTGAGAAACTTGTGAACAGGCTTGTAAAGCACAAGTGTAAGAAGTTATTACTTTGGTCACATTACATGATGTTTTATTTGAAAATATAAATAAATGGAAATTAAAACAAAGTGTGAAGACTTGGTCACTTACAAACCACTACAGTGAAACAAACATGAGCCTGAATCAGGTGTTGATCTTGTGGATAAAGTTGTGGGGTCGACTGTGCAGGCGAGTCGTCTCTACTTCACACTGAGGCATTTTGCTCTGAGTCAAACAATTCTATGTAATAACCCGGCCCGGCCCGGCCCGGCCCCCCATCACAGTCAGGAACAACAATGTGGCCCCCAGAGAAAAAAGTCTGAGGACCCCTGCGTTTAGTCTAATAAATCACAATCAAGTCATTATGTTGTTGGAAACTGAAACATTTATTATTTTTTGCTTTGGAAAAGAGTGTTCTAAATCAGTAAATAAACAATTGGTTCATGTGACATCACAACATTCTAAAGCGCCTATAGTTTAAATGGAGGTGGACGAGCTCATGGCGGTAACTGTGGTAACATGTAGTTTTCTATTAGTTTATTGATGATTTCTCTAATTACTGGGCCAATTCACATACAGCAAAAACTCTCACAAAGTTTGGAAATGAGCATATTTGCTACAATCTGGCATATTTACATTACAGATGTTCATTAATATGCACAAAAATAATAAAAATAACTGAAATACTGACCAGGGGAAACATTTGGACATTTTCTTTTTGGAAATTCCTTTTAAAGACGGTTTAATTCTCGTAGAGTTGTTTCGGCTCCGACTGAAACAGAATTCTTTAACATCAATGCAACCTGTTATTAGACACAAAAGTATTTTTTCGTGATCCAGTGTAATCGATGTCTCCTACAAACAGTACGAGCCACTCCCATTAGACAAATGTTGACTTAACTGGAGCAAGACTTTGAGTGTTGGGCTTGTGTGTCCACAACTGTAATACTTTTATTATCAATGACTAGTTTTTACTCTGGCTGCACAATATTAAAAAAAACATAATTTTACTAAACCAGTTCAACAGTTTGTTCCATTCGATCTAAGTCAGAGGGTTTTTTTTGGAGATATTTTGTTTTGTAATTCATGCAGTTCTTATAATTGAAGAGTTTTGTGGCGCTAGGCTAATGCAAGGCTAATGCATGTCTATGGTATCAGCTAGCCTGCATTAAAAACAGTGTGACCCGCTCCACAGAGCACCTGAGGCAAATCACTGATAACACCAGACTAACCATATAAATGTCTGTGTCCAAAGAATCATGTTTTGAATATAACTGACCTGCATCACATGAATGATCACATTTTGAGGGACTATTTTCTCACAGATCACTCCACCGCCGCGTAGCTTATACAACCACGAAGCTGAAGCTGCTCAAATATAAGGTCTTTTAAATGCAAAATGGTTAAAGTTACTCTAAGTGATTTGCCTCAGGTGCTCTGTGGAGCGGGTCACACTGTTTTTAATGCAGGCTAGCTGATACCATAGACATGCACTAGCCTTGCACTAGCCTAACGCCACGAAACTCTTCAAACATAAGAACTGCTTGAATTACAAAAGAAATGAAATGAGGCCCTATGTCAAAAATCCTGAAATACCTTTAAACTACAGCCCAGATGGACAGAAAGAGAAAGTCCTACCTCTGAGCTCCATCAGACTTTTAACATTTTTAGAAACGGTTCCGGAATGACTGAAATACGGCTGAACAAAAAACGGAGGACGCTTAATTAAATATGCGCGATCGTAATGCGCCAATAGTGCGGCTGTTTCCCAATCAGCAGAGAGCAGGTCTGAACCAGGGTCTGAACCAGTGACTAAACCAGTGACTAAACCAGTGACTAAACCAGTGACTAAACCAGTGACTAAACCAGTGACTAAACCAGTGACTAAACCAGTGACTAAACCAGTGACTAAACCAGTGACTAAACCAGTGACTAAACCAGTGACTAAACCAGTGACTAAACCAGTGACTAAACCAGTGACTAAACCAGTGACTAAACCAGTGACTAAACCAGGACTCGGTGTGTTGAACTGAGCAGAGGAGAAACGCATCACGTCATATAGGGCTGGGACGATCCACTTTTTTCACAATCCGATATGTAGCACGATACTCGGGCCGATCCGATATGTATTGCGATACAGTAAATAATAAAGATTTTGAAATATGTCTACCTTAAAACTTGGAAAACAAAGGAGTGCAGGATAAAAATGCCTCCAAACACAGATATCGAAAGTAGTTATTGTAGTTAAGTATTGCGATACTTGAAAAAGTATTGATACTTGGTATTGCAGCACAAAGTATTTCGATCCGATATTTTGTCCCAGCCCTACATATTATGTGCACATTGTGTATAATAGAGGCTGTGCTTTTTGCGTTTTAAGAGCCAAAACAAAAAACAATAACAGGATTCACTTAATTGCATTATTTTCAAATCACAGTAATAGATTTAATAAAAGCATAAAAATCCCTTTAATCCTGAATTAACCCCGTACGTTCCGGACATTTACGTGACCTTTTCATTTTTTTTTTCATTTTGGACTTTGGGGAAATTGAATCCGTGACCCCTGATCGAAACACAAAGTCTTGAATTTAAAACCATGGAAACTGCACTTTTACACACAGCAGTTTCTTGCGTTTTGTTTTTATTTAGGCTGAGTCTGCAAAAGATGTGTCGATCTCAGTCTTGTGGAAAATTTAAGTCATTTTGTCACATTGTGGTTTCTTGCGATATCTATTGCATCCCTCAGTATCGCGATACTTTGTCCCGCCCTGGTTTATACCTGGTTTTGGACCCCGTGCTGAACGTTATCCCTGATTCCCTTCACAGATAATGAATTCAAATCAAATGTGCTGCAGTGAGATGAACGTCTGCTCTTTAGACTCTTTAGTCGGGTTATGAAGATGTGTCACTAGAGGCCGGAGCAGATAAATAAATGATGTGGTGAAAGTCTCCTCTGTTTCTCCTGCAGGACGCCTCGGTCACACAAGCCACCAGCGGAGGCGCCGATCGGCTCAACGACTTCAACCCCTTCACTGCGCCGGAAACAGTGAGTACTTTCAATACTTCTGTAATACAGTACTCCTTATAACTCCTGCAGTGTGTTTATCATCATCATCATCTGTCCATCAGGGGAGCGTCACCGGCACCACCATCCCCATCACGGCCACTGTGTCCCAGCCCGCGGTGCTGCCGACGTCTGTGGAGCAGAGCGCACAGGTGAGCCTTGTAGGGCTTCAGGACCCGTCACTACACCGAGAGTAGAGTCAGTTTACATGTCAGAATCACTGTGTTTGCATAACTACACTGCAAAAAGTGAATATCAAGCATTAAATGAGTTGAATTGAGGAAATGTATCTTGTTTTGAGCGGTTTTCTCTCATTTAGACACTTTTCCTGATCGGACCAAGTTTGCTTTGCTTGTTTGAGGACATTTCAGACCAGTTCTAGGGTAAATCTCGCTTGAAATAAGAAAGTAAAATTGCCAATGAGATAAGACCAATTTTCTTTCCCCATTGGCAAAGAAAATGACCTGAAATAAGGACGGAATGTATCGAAACGAGTCAGAAACATCTCAGAACAAGTGAAATAATCTAAGACAAATGCCCAACAACTTAACTAGTCAAAACAGCTAAAATTTGGATTATTGTGCTCAAATTGAGATTCTGATCTAGTTAATTACTTTTTGCAGTGTAGTGAACTTTTGCTTCAGCAGCATTTGCCCAATCCGACCGTCCTTACCCAGGGGGAAGGGGAAGTGACATCACCGACAGCTGCTGTTCTTCTTCTTTAAGGCTATTGGCAGACTGCAGGCAAACACAAGCGCATGTCGCCCCCTACTGTACTGCATATGTAACAGTGTCCAAATAAAGATATTGAAGGTGGAAAAAGAAGAAAAATCTGAACAAGTCATCACATTTCCCTTTTGCCTTGTTTTATCTCGTAAAGCTACAGTATGCAAATGATCCATGTGACGTAAGTTTCTACCCAATGAAAGCAAAAGCACAAACTGCCTTCATTTAATCTGTTTACTGAGGCGGCTCTTAACCCCTTAACTCCCACCTGAACCGAGCACATTTAAGGACAAAAATGCGATAAAAATTTGACACAAAGTTGACCACAAATGGGCAAAAAAAATGACATGAAAATGACAAAACATGACAAAAATGTGACAAAAAATGGACATAAAAAGTGGCAAAAATGTCACAATAAATTGATGAAAAAATGACAAAATATTGACAAAAAATGGACAAAAATGTGACTAAAAAATGTCACAAAAAATTACAAAAATGAGTTGAATAATCCTCAATAAAAGATGGAAAAAAATCTGACGTGTGGAAAAAGATCCATTTAGATGAGTTTTGTAGATCTTAGCTTTCAAATGCCTACAGGATTTGGGTAAAGCTGAACTGGAGAAAATGCTCTCGGTTCAGGCGGGAGTTAAGAGGTTAACTCTGACATGTGACTGTGCTGTGACGACAACATGTATTTTGACGGTGAGTTAGCACCAGAGATCCCTATGCTAAAGTAGCTTTGATAGTTAGCATTGAGGCTCCTTTTCCTACCTACTTCCTAATTGCCCAATTTGGAGGCTTCTTATCATGGCGGACGCTGATGCACATCCGGTTTGGCGGGAGAACTCTGACCAATCTGCTCGTTTCGGACGGGGTCTGAGTTTCCATCTCATCAGTAGGCACTCAAAGCACTTTAAGGTCAGCACAAACTAAACGACTTTTATATAGAATGGGGGGTCCACACTACACGACTGGATTCAGGTCGATTATAGAACGTCTGGGGGTTCACACGCGACTCACGATTCTGACAAACAGCTGATGTTTTATAACACAGCGCGTCTGTCGTCTCTACGGCTTCAAAACTGAGCCCAAATCCACAAAGACAGGCCTGTGTTTGTGAGCGCGGGATAACGTGTGTGTCCCGATTGGTCAACGGTGTCAACAATGTCACAACACCGCAGCGCTAGCTTACTGCTACTACGAAGCTTCAACTGGGCTATAGTTCTGTCACATGGAGATAAAAGTCGGCGACAGGAAGAAGCGGGACGTGTTTCAGTGGATTTAATAAGAAAAGGGGACGGACCTCAGTGATGGAGGAGACGGAGGAGAAAGCGGGGAGGCTAGCCGCCGTTAGCCACCGTTAGCATCGAGGTGAAGCTAAACAGTTTGTCTCCAAACTCAGTAAGAGCCGCTAAACTCTGCTCGTGGTTGAAATGTAGCTGGAAAAGGTGGTTGTGGTGAACTTTTGCTGATATAAAGTTGTGCTGTTTCGTGTGTGGGGCTGTGGCCATGAAATGAGTCGTTTGTGCCGCTGGTTTAACAGAGAAGTGAAAAAAGGAGGCGCGGCGGTGTTTTTCTGTCTTTATATCTCTCTGTCATTCACATTTGTGTCGGTAAAATCACCCGCGTTTCTCCCGTGCGTCCAAAATCAAACATGTTTGATTTCCTACGACTGGAGTGTAGTCGTGTCTTTCTACCCCCCACACTACACGATTCGAACGTCAGTCCAGTCGTGACCCCCCCACAAACTCAAAGGGGAGCAGAGAGTACAGAGCTCAAAGGTTTGGTCCGGCCTAAACAAACGCTGGGGGGTGATGTTTTGGTTTGCTTGGGCAGGTGTGAGGGAGACTTAAAAGCTCTCATAGTGGATTAGTTTAGAAGGGTGAGCATCATTTTATTTAATTTGGACTTTTGTAATTGTTAAAAGCAGTGTTAATTTTGACAACATATTTTAATTTAGTTTGTCTTAGTCTTTTGACTAAAATGTAATGTAATTTTAGTCGAGATTTAGTCGAAAAAATATTTTTTTCAATTTTAGTCTACTTTTAGTCGACTCAAATTGCATGTCAATTTAGTCGACTAAATTTAAGACTAATTTAGTCGACTTTGCATTGATAATATTCATTATAATCATATTTGACCTCTTAACTCCCGCCTGAACTGAGAGCATTTTCTCCAGTTCAGCTTTATTTATTTATTGTTTATTCTGAGTTCAATGTACAATATATATATTTTTTTTTACACCATTTTTTACATTAACATGTGCAGCTTTTGCGACATTTTAACATGCATTCATGACATATATACTTGCATATAGACATAATGCTGTACATAAACTCGAAAAGGAGTGGGAGCTTTACCCAAATCCTGTAGGCCAGTGTAACGCCTCATTTGAAAGCTAAGACCTACAAAACTAAATTGATCTTTTTCCTCACATCAGATTTTTTTCATCACTTTTTTTTGTTGGGCAGTCGTCTCATTTTTGTCAAGTTTTCATGATTTTTTTTGTCACTTTTTCGACAAATTATTCAAATTTTTTCGTCAAATTCTTATCACTTTTTTGTCACTTTTTTCTAAATTTTTCGTCAAATTTTTCTCTTTCTCTTTTGTAAAATGTTGTCCATTTTTTGTCACTTTTTCGTTAGTTTTTTCCTCACTTTTTTCACATTTTCATCCTTGTTTGAGCAGCTCCTATAGCAGAATTTACATGATATGAGGCTCTTTCAGACTGGCATTTGTAGTTTAGTAGTAGTGGTAGTAGTAGATTTTCTGATCTGATTTTAGTCGACTAAAACATCTGGACATTTTAGTCACAGTTTTAGTCTCATGAAAAACTTTTAATTTAGTTTTAGTCCAATTTTAGTCACAAAAATATCACTTTGACTAAAATTAAGACTAAATATTTTAGTCGACGACATTAACACTGGTTAAAAGAACATTTTTGCATTGCTTTTGTTGATCGGAATTCGATGGATTATTACTAAAATAATCCTGATTATTATTTCATCTATAATCGAGCAGTCCCAGCAGGATGATGCATCAATAACATGAGCTGTTTGACAGAGACGCACTGCAGCAAGTCAAATACTCAGGGGATGGATTGTATACATGAAGCATACATTTATTTCCTCTGTTACTGTAGAAAAAGAAGACGATTGTTAACTGATTGAGTTGTTGATTGATTGTTGTCCGTCCACAGGCCAGTGCGAGTGCAGCCGCTGCCTCTCTGGCCAAACAGCAGGAGGAGCTGGAGAAGAAAGCTGCGGAGCTGGAGAGGAAAGAGCGAGAGCTGGAGACACGCAGTGCACCACGAACCAACACTGGAGGTCAGTGACAGACACGGATGTTCAAGGACACTCACACACTGCATCTTTGTGTCTGTCTCTAACTTCTTGTCCGTCACTTGTGTTGTTCCAGAGAAGGAGAACAACTGGCCGCCCCTGCCCAAGTTCTTCCCAGTGAAGCCCTGTTTCTACCAGGACTTTGAGGAGGACATCCCGGAGGAGTACAGGAGGATCTGCAAGAGGATGTACTACCTCTGGATGTGTGAGTCTTTGGAAAACAACACCCTGAAGTATAGAATAGACACCAACAACCATACGACTCGTTTTGTGGTTAAACAAAATGATATCTTTTACTTTAGTGATGTTAGTGATTGAAATGCTTAAGTTAAAGGTCATGTGAGGAAGAGAGTTTGAACTTTATTAATCTGTTAGGAAGGGCTGTTGGAAGTGATGCTGCTCCACAAGTGAAGTTTTTGGTAAAGTGTCTGAGCTTTAATACACAGAGGGGAAAAAAAGCTCCAAAAAGTAAATATTGCATGATATAGGACCTTTTTAACCTCTTAACTCCCGCCGGAACTGAAAGCATTTTCTCCAGTTTAGCTTTACCCAAATCCTGTAGGCCAGTGTAACACCTCATTTGAAAGCCAAGATCTACAAATCTAAATGGATCTTTTTCCTCACGTCATCAGATTTTTTTCCATCATTTTTGGGGCTATTCAACTCACTTTTTTCATTTTTTTTGTAATTTTTTTTCTTCATTTTTTTTTTTTTTCATTTTTTGTCACATTTTTGTCTGGGTTTTTTTGGTCATTTTTCCGTCAGTTTTTTGTCCATTTTTTGTCATTTTTCGTAAATGTTTTGTCACTTTTTGTCACACTTTTGTCATTTTGTCGTCATTTTTTGTGTAATATTTTGTCAAATTTTTATCACATTTTTGTCCATTTTTTGTGACATTTTTTGTCAATTTTTTGTCAATTTTTTATCACATTTTTCATCATTTTTCGTCTTTTTTTCCCTTTTTTTGTCATTTTTTTGTCCATTTTTTGTCACACTTTTGTCATTTTTTATGTCATTTTTTTGTCAATTTCCGTCAATTTTTTGTGACATTTTTTGTCAATTTTTGTTATTTTTTTGTCAAATTTTTTGTGACATTTTTTATCACATTTTTTATCATTTTTCGTCTTTTTTTTTCTTTCTTTTTTTTGTCATTTTTTGTCAAATTTTTATCAAATGTTTGTCAATTTCCGTCAATTTTTTGTGACTTTTTTCATCAATTTTTTGTCACATTTCCATCATTGTTTTCGTCTCAGTTCTGTCGCTATTTTCACACCTTTTTCCCAGAAGCTTTTGGATTGGGGTAAAGCCAAACTGGAGAAACTGCTCGGTTCACGTGGGAGTTAAGGGGTTAAACATGGGATTACTTAGGAACAAAAAGGCTGAAATAACATGTTGAATGAGCGGTCCTGTGTTTGTGTGGTCTTGTGTGGTCTTGTGTGGTCAGTCCACAGCGCCACCCTGTTCCTGAACCTGCTGGGCTGCCTGGCCTACTTCACCGCCGCCACCACACACGGGGTGGACTTCGGCCTGTCCATCCTGTGGTTCGGGCTCTTCACCCCCGTGGCCTTCCTGTGCTGGTACCGGCCCGTCTACAAGGCCTTCAGGTAAAACGTCAGCCGGTGCCGTCGTCTGGACCGGGGGGTTCAGGGGGAAGTCGTACTGACCGTGTCTCCCTCTCCCTCCAGGTCCGACAGCTCCTTCAGCTTCTTCTTCTTCTTCTTCGTGTTCTTCTTCCAAGTCGTGGTGTACATCATCCAGACGGTGGGCATCCCGGGCTGGGGGAACAGGTGAGTGTGGGCTGGGGGAGCGGGCGAGTGTGGGCTGGGGGAACGGGCGAGTGTGGGCTGGGGGAACGGGCGAGTGTGGGCCGGGGGAGGAGGAGACTTTGGGCTGGGGGAGCAGGAGACTTTGGGCTGGGGGAACAGGAGACTTTGGGCTGGGGGAACAGGAGACTTTGGGCTGGAGGAACAGGAGACTTTGGGCTGGGGGAACAGGAGACTTTGGGCTGGGGGAACAGGAGACTTTGGGCCGGGGGAACAGGAGACTTTGGGATGGGGGAACAGGAGACTTTGGGCTGGGGGAACAGGAGACTTTGGGCTGGGGGAACAGGAGACTTTGGGCTGGGGGAACAATAGACTTTGGGCTGGGGGAACAGGAGACTTTGTGCTGGGGGAGCAGGAGACTTTGGGCTGGGGGAGCAGGAGACTTTGGGCTGGGGGAGCAGGAGACTTTGGGCTGGGGGAACAGGAGACTTTGGGCTTTGGGAACAGGTGACTTTGGGCTGGGGGAGCAGGAGACTTTGGGCTGGGGGAACGGGAGACTTTGGGCTGGGGGAACAGGAGACTTTGGGCTGGGGGAACGGGAGACTTTGGGCTGGGGGAACAGGAGACTTTGGGCTGGGGGAATAGGCGAGTGTGGGACCAGATGTTGTGCAGCTGTATTGTCTCATAATGACTCATCATCCTGCTCTTCTCTGCTTCTCCAGATCTGCGCTGCTGAGCTAAGCTTCTGCCACTGCTTTCCTTCTGTGGGATCTTCTCCTGGGACTCTCTCGCTCTCACTGTGGGGCTTTTCTCTTTCATTCATTCCATCCATTTAAATATCGCAACACAGGCCTGGACATGGATACGTTAAGACACTCCTGCTCGCACAAACATGGCTGACAAACACATTTAAGGAAAACCCTGGTGTTAGCTCCGTGTTGACTCCACAGACTCATGTCCAGCCCTGTGCCCCCCCAGTTTGCTCCTCTCCAGTGTTGTTCCAGCTGTGTACTGACCGCTCTTGTGTTGGCAGTGGTTGGATCGCAGCCATCAGTATGATCCAGACCAACCTGGCTGTGGCCGTCACCATGATGGTGGTGGCAGGATTCTTCACGGTCAACGCTGTGCTGGGAGTCATCCTCCTCAAAATGGTACAGAGGTTTTTTATTCAGCATGTATATATGAAGGGTTGCCAAATATTACTAAAAACAAACATTATCCTTCAACAATAATCACATGTTTTCCCAATGTAAAGTGTTGGACAGATCCTGAAGCCACATTTTGAAAGTGGGTGTTGCTAACCCTTCCCATGACATAAGAAGTGACGTTTGCAGTAAAATGGGAGTCTGAAATGAACCGCTGCTGGGCTGAAGTACATTTTCTAAATGACTGATGTCCCAGGGATAATCAGCAATGGTTCTGGTGACAATCTGGTTAATGTGGTGTTGGGGTCTTGACAATACATTAAATACATCAGAGCAGTACGGCACTTACATCAGCCTCCAAACCAGGGACGTCGCCGTTCTAAACTTTATTCACAATGCTTCCACGTTTCGTGCTGATAAACAAAAACCAGGGTGGTTAAAAATATTTCACCTCCCCCAGCGTGGTCACATGGGTCATAGTGATTTTTAGAAAAAGAAAAACTCTTAAGAGCCAGACTTTTAGGCCGTTCTTGGCAGCATTGATTCTAATGAGACTTCAAACGTCCCAAGTGTCTGTTGGAGTCGCCCCTGGCCACCAGGGGGCGGTATTACAGCAATGTCAGCTCTTCACCATAAGGACCATAGAGAAGCGCGATCCTCGCCCATTGTTTGGGATTCTTCCTTTGGCAACATTAGGCAAATAGGTGTGTTTAAGATGAGCGAGGCGCTGCAGGCGAGCGGTGCAGGCTGGTCAGATTCGTGTCCAAGCTGGCCGCCCCTCGCTCTGACACCACCTGTGCGACGGAGCCGTATTCTCGTGAGACCGAGGCGGCTGGAGCGCCTTGGGGCGGCGAGCGAAGCTGCTTTTCTCCGCCTCGCTCGGCTGGCTGAACTACAAAGGCCAAAGGGATTGTGGGAAATGAAGTGCCGTAAACACGTTTGCTGACAGAGGACTGACAGATGATGGATCTGAGTTGTGTTTAGATCAGAAACGTGTTGCCCTGACGCTCCACAGCTCCTGCCTCATCTTTTCTCATCACCAAGATCTACTTAAATCTGCAGAAATGCTTCATATTTGACAGAAAGTGCCGTGTGTTCAACATATGGCCTACATTTAAATAAGCATAAGTTTATTATTCTAATCCTGAACTGTAAGAGGAGAGTCTGTTATTGTAGCTGTAGTGATGGGTCTGTCTGGTGTGTGCGAGAAGCACAAATGTGTCACAAACTTTAAAAATAGTTAAATTTGAAAAAAGAAAATTGGGCATTATCCGCGTGTTTATGCGGCTCTGCTACCGTCACCTCAGAGCGGCTGAAATGTAAACATGGCTCTGCAAACCGGGGGAAAACTAAACTAAACTACGAAGACGAGAGGCTGATTGTTGGACGGACTGGCAGATCTGACCAAACCAAAGCACAAGGACTCGTGGACGTGTTTTCTGACATTTTCACGGATTATTCTGGAGGAGCAGGATCTTCACAGTCCTCGGCAGGTGGACAGTGTGTTTTCCTTCTTCATCAGTACAAAGGCCTGACCAGTAACTTTAAGGTAGGGAACTTTAGTGTTGGATGTGTTTACAAAGCGGGTGATGAAGCTGATGTAGCCTGAGTTTGGGGAAACTGCCCCGGGCTGGCACGCGTTTTCAACCGGTCAACACGCGTGTGAAACCTCTGTCTGGACTCTTAACTTAGCCAAATAATATCAGAACAATTCATCTGACAGGTAAATGTTTGCTTCCTTTCTCCTTTCACTCAGTTTGATCTGTATGTGTGGGAAATATAAAGATACAAGCGCAGAGATGTTTGTTTGCGATGGTCGGAGTGAAGAGGCTGAAGCTGAATAAATGATCAGCGAACATGACGTCACCTCATAATTAGAGCCTAATTCACTCAGTTTTTCATAAAGCGCCAGGTCTGACAGGAGATCAGCGGCTCAGGTGCTTGGAGAGCCCCCCTCCCCCCTTCAAATGTGTCTCCCCACCTTTGAAACGCTTCTGAAGCCAATGAGCGTACATCGCAAAAATCCAAAACCGGCACAGCCCTAACTCACCAATCATGAGCTCTGTGTGGTCTCTCGCAGGTCCACTCGAAGTACCGCCGGACCGGAGCCAGCTTCACCAAAGCCCAGCAGGAGTTCTCTCAGAACGTCATGAGCAACCGCACCGTCCAGAGCGCGGCCGCCAGCGCCGCCTCCAGCGCCGCCTCCAGCGCCGCACAGGGCGCGTTCGGCCGGAACTGAGGGCGGAGCGTCGGCGTGGGCGGTGCTCACGAAGGGACGAGTTCATTCACTGGATATTTAAAGATTCTCTCTCTTCACACACGTACTGCAGCGGCGGCCGGTCACACCCAATGTCTTCAGTCCAGTCTGTGCGGGCCTGACCCAGCGTCAGTGTAACGGGTTAAACACACGAACATCTCAGGGCGCGGCTTTCACCCAAACACTCACGGTTACCACGGTTACACGACTCTGGAAACACTAAAACACACGCACTTTAGATTCCTCCTCATGCCACGGTGGTTCATCTTCATCATCTGAAGGTGGAATTTTACTGCATTACATTCTTTAAGGCGAGACACTGCAGGCGAACAGGTGAAACATGTATATTTACAGATATCAATTTGAGTTAGATATCAAGTTTTCTGTCATTTTATCTTTTCTTATAAGAACAAGGTGTTTTATGCCTAAAAATGCCCCTAATTTCCCATCTTTTCGGCGCCAAAATCTGACTAATGGATAGAGCTCAAATTTATGGTTTCATTTTATTGATGAATGAGTTGCCAAGACGTTTTCAGAGGAGATTTTGGATTTCTTGTTTAGTTTTAAAATAAGCTGTTTTTTAGTGAAAAATTTTGTAAAAATGTAATTTTCGCCTCGTTTTTTGACATTCAAAACTCAATAAATGGGGTTTAAGGGATTAGCTCAGTGGTTCTCAACCTGGGGGTCGGGACATGTGTGTGCTATTTTACCAGAGTGCCATTATTAGTTTGTAGTTTGATGAATTTCATTTTAGCCTTTTCTTTTTTTTAACCCCTGAACTCCCACCTGAACTGAGCACATTTTCTCCAGTTTGGCTTTACCCCAATCCAAAAGCTTCTGGAAAAAAGCAACAAAACTGAGTCGAAAACAATGATGGAAATGTGACAAAAAAGTGAGAAAACATTGACGAAAAAGTGACGAAAAATGTATGAAAAATGACAAAAATGTCACAAAAAATGGATGAATAATGGACAGAAAATTGACCAAAAAATTGACGAAAAATTTATGAAAAAATTATGAAAAATTGACAAAAAATGACCAAAAAATGACAAAAAATTGACAAAAAGATTATGAAAAATTGACAGAAAATGGACAAAAAATGGACGAAAAATTTATGAAAAAGTGGCAAAAAATTGACAAAAAATTGATGAAAAATCGACAGAAAATTGACAAAAAATTGACGAAAAATTGACGAAAAATTGATGAAAAAGTGGCAAAAATGTCACAAAAAATTGACAAAAAAAATGACAAAAAGTTACAAAAATGAGCTGAACACCCAACAAAAAAATGGTGTAAAAAAAATGTGACGTGAGGAAAAAGATCCTCAGGTTCAGGCGGGAGTTACGAGGTTAAGAATTACGTCGGCCACTATATCTATCTCTATTCCTCACGGTGTGACCCGAGCCGGGGTCACGAATCCCTTTTACTGTTAAAATGGGGGTCGCGGCGCCAAAAGGTTGAGAACCACTGGATTAAATAATAAAAAATCCCTCTGAAAAAATCCTCCAAATATCGTTCAGTCCGAGGCTGGAGAATGTGAAGTCTTTCGGTCCGACTGACGTGGACAAAGCGTCGCCACAATGACAGAAAAGTGTAGTTTTGCCTGTAGTGTCTCGCCTTAACCACAGCCCCACGTCGAGTTGTGAAATCGCTCTTTTCTCTTGTACCAAAAGGTGAAAGTCGAGCCCTGAAAACGTCCCCAACTCGACCTGCAAATGATTGTCGATCCTTTTTGATTTCGTGTGAATATTGTGAAGCTGCTTTTAAAACGAAGGAAACACTTGACGCTCGACGTTTCTGATTTATTTGGTTCTTAAAGCCATATCGGGGGGAAGTCGCTGTTTATGTAGGAAAGAATCAAGGAGCACGAAGAACAATAGTCGATCTCATGTTTGAAATGTAATACTGTCGTTTCCGTGGTTACAGTTGTCTCACGCCGCGCTTAAAGCCACACTACGTCACATTTAAATTTCTTAGTTTTTAGGTCAGATTATAAAAGTCAAACTTGGCTGGGGATAGAATCTTTAGAGAAACACACTTTTCCACTGTTTTTAGCCGTTTTCTGGTGGAAAATGAACTTATTTATCACATGCAAACAAAGTCAAGTGTAAATCGGGCCCATACGGATGTTTATTCACAGCAGCAGAAGTGAAAAAGCGGCAGTCGTAGCTAACACGAGCTAACCGTTAGCATTAGCGTGGATACAGACGGCATCTCGTCATAGAAGGGGGTGAATAGAATCTTTAGAGAAAACACAATTTTCCTCTTTTTTTTAGCCATTTTCTGGTGGAATATGAACTTATTTATCACAAATAAATAAAGTCAAGTGTAAATCAGGCCCATATGGATATTTTCTCACAGCAGATTGTTCAGTAGAAGTGAAAAAACGGCAGTTGTAGCAAGCGCTAGCTAACCGTTCGCATTAGCACGGTGCTAACATGTAGCAACAGGTTAGCATTCTCGGTTATTCATGTATTTATGGGCTGTTGAACCACTTTGCTCCTCCCCATGTCTTTGTTTCTTTATTTAGTAGAAACTATATTCATAATTCAGCGTTTGTTAAAGTAGTTTCTGAATAATTAGAGAAAGTTTTCCCCCTTAACTGTTTTCAAACATGACCATATATGGGCGATTCCAGAGATGCGTCTGTATCTATTAGTAGTTTGTGAATAATAATCTATAGATGACGGCGTCTCTGGACTCGCCCATATATGGTCATGTTTGAAAACAGTTAAGGGGGAAAATTTTTATTCAAAAACTACTTTAACAAACGCTGAATTCTGAATATAGTTTCTACTAAATAAAGATACAAAGACATGGAGAGGAGCAAAGAGGTTCAACAGCCCATAAATACATGCATAACGGAGAATGCTAACATGATGCGACTTGTTAGCACCGTGCTAATGCTAACGGTTAGCTAGCGCTTGCTACAACTGCCGTTTTTTCACTTCTACTGAACAATCTGCTGTGAGAAAATATCCATATGGGCCCGATTTACACTTGACTTTATTTATGTGATAAATAAGTTCATATTCCACCAGAAAACGGCAAAAACAAGTGGAAAATTGTGTTTCCCAAAAGATTTTATTTTCCCCCTCGGCGAAGCCACGCCCCCTTCTATCTGATCTATATCCTGGAAGTGACTCCATCGCGTTGCAAAGGCCGGATTCCCTCATGGATTCATTCTCAAATACTGACATATTTTATATCCACGTGTCCTGTGAAGGGTTTTCCAAATATGGTCATTTCCTTTGTATGTGTCACTCTGGGACCTAACATTATTTTGAAGGTCTCTTCATTAGGATTTTTAAATATTTTTTTCCAGCTTTCCAGTTTTTTGACCTTTGAACACCCCCCCCCCCCCAAAAAAAAAAAAAAAAAGAGGCAAAATGTGAGTTTTTACAGATTTTTTTCACTCATTAGACTCAAAACCGACTCAAAATCTCCTCTGAAAAAAAAATCTTTGTTACTAATACATTCAAATTTGGGCGTCTCCGTTTTTTTAGATTTCAATTTTGGCCATTTTACATATTAAAGCTGCACTGTGCCACTTTGTAGGTGAAAAAAAAATCCTAACATTTTCACATATTTGAGCTTTTAATGACTGTGGCGTTACGGGTGCAGCACGGGATGCTTGTTGCCTCTATGACACTCCAGAAACGGGCCAGAAACCCCCAAAAACTACTGATTCTGGAGCTCCCATGACGCCACAGAGTCACAAAAAGATCATGTAAACACTTTTTTCCTCATTAAAAGTGACATAGTGCAGCTTTAACACGACATCTTACATGTTCAGAATACAATATAGATCTGAAAACGGCTTTTTTTTCCTGTTCACCTGCAGCGTTTCTCCTCCTTTTACCCGGGATGTTCCGCAGTGTGGCTTTAACTGCAGGAGAACACTGTTAGAACGTAGTAGTGCCTTTTTAAAGACGAGCTTATGGAGATGTTACGAGGATGATGACGGTCACTCTCCGGGGTTTTGCTTTTTACTGCTGATGTAAATATGGGGGATGTGCTGATGGTATTTAAACTGTGGTTCTTATGAAGATTAGTGTCTTTATGATGTAATAAAATGTTTGTTCCAAATGTTGTTCCACATCTGTTTTATTATCGGCACCTCCTGCTCCATCAGGCACTGAGGAACGGTCAGTATTCAAAGACAAAAGGATTTCGAAGCAAACTTTCTCACTTTTCTCCATCACTTTAACCCCTTAACTCCCGCCTGAACCAAGCACATTTTCTCCAGTTTGGCTTTACCCCAATCCAAAAGCTTCTGGAAAAAAGGGGAGAAAAAAGCAACAAAACAGACGAAAACGATGGAAATGTGACAAAAAAGTGAGAAAAGTTTGACAAAAAAATGACGAAAAATTTATGAAAAAGTGACAAAAATGTGACCAAAAAATGACAATAAAAAATTTTAAAAAATTCCCCAAAAATTACAAAAATGTGACAAAAAATGACAAAAAAGTGAGAAAACATTGATGAAAAAGTGGCAAAAATGTCACAAAAATTTGACCAAAAATTGACCAAAAAATGAAAAGAAAGAAGAAAAAGAAGAAGAAAAAATGGACGAAAAAATGACAAATGTGACAAAAAATGACAAAAATGTGATAAAAATCTGACCCAAAAAGTTTTAAAAAATGACACAAAATTGACGAAAAAAATGACAATATGACAAATTACAAAAATGTGATACAAATTTGACCAAAAAATTACAAAAATTTGACACAAAAAAAATGACAAAGAAACGACAAAAATGTGATTAAAAAATGGGCGAAAAAATGACAAATGTGACAAAAAACTACAGAAATGTGATAAAAATTTGACCAAAAAATTACAAAAAATGGACAAAAAAACGACAAAGTTACAAAAATGAGTTGAATACCCGACAAAAAAATGATGGAAAAAAAACAATCTGACGTGAGAAAAAAGATCCTCTCGGTTCAGGCGGGAGTGAAGAGTTTAACAAACGCTGAATAATCGAAATGTTCTTCAGGTAAATAAAGACACAGGCATGGAGGGAACGGCCCATAAATACTTTTAATGCCATAAACGCAGAAACAAATCAACACATCATTCATTTGTGAAGATTTGATTTGATTTTGGCTCTAAGCTAAACAGGCTAATTTTGATCAAAATCACTAATTTTTGTCTAGATTCGGAGATGAGTGTTTTCTCATTAACTCCTCTCTGGACGGACACTAACGTTATGTGAAGAGACAAATGCCTAAAAAATATCTATAATATGTCTATAGTTTCAAGTCAATTTTCAACGACAACATTGTTTTTTATGTTCTGAAACACGTGTGATCTCGATCTCCTTTTATGGCGTGTGCATTTAAACAGCCTGGTTCTGGATTGAAGACTTTAACAGGATGTTTCTCAGTCGTCCTTGGACCGATTTTAACCATTTAAAAACTCAGAGAAATGTTTAAATCTGAACTGTTTCGATCCATGGGGGAAAAAAAGAAAAAAAACGCAATAATATATAAAACATCCAGATCGTGACTTTTTGACCCTCATTTATTTCACTTCTGTTCATCACAGAGCTACAAAACCACACATAAGGAGTATTAGAGAGTCTAGTTTCACAATTAATATGAGCCAGTGTGTAGATTTATGTGACCGCATCACACCTGACTTTGAATAGGAGATAATACATAAACCAAACACTCTTAAATTGTCCCGGTGAATCTGCCAATTGCATTACAGTCATTTTGCTGATGGACTTAACTCGAGAATCCCTGCATTTTTAAATAGGTAAGAAGTCATTTGTTTGTGTGTAGAACAGCTCCCTCTGGTGGCGGCGTCCTCACAGTGTCTTGTCCTCAAAAGCTTCTTTCCAGGCCGGCATGATGTGCTCGTAAACCTTCTCTATCTGCAACACAGGAGACATGATGTTCAGCAGCAGCAGCTCAGGGGGGGGGTCACGGCTGGGGGGTCACGACTGGGGGGTTACACTAAGAATAACTGATCAGAAACTCCAATAAGAAGGAAGATCAATGTTTCCTTTGCAAACAACAAACTCATCGTGTCTTCATGAGGTTTCATTATGATTTAGTTCTGATGTGAATGTGGTTCTTCAACTATGAATGGACTGGATGGAGCTCGATGGGAGCAGCATCTATTGAGAAGGTTAGCGCCCACAGGGACCGGCACGTGGGGGCCGCTCGCGGGCATTGGCCAGGGGTCCATATGGACCGCGGTGCTGCTGTCCGAGGACAACCCGCCGTCACAACAATGCGCGTGCACGAGATCTGACTGCTGTGTGTGTGCGCGCATCCAAACAGGGCGATGTGTCATCGTCACTCACGCTAAACTGCAGCTGTAGACGCTCCACACAGGGACAGGTACATCCTCCAAAACAAAACATATCTGCGCGTCTTTGTTTCAGTCTCTCCTGCAGTGACCGAGGCTGTGGTTCATTATAGATCCAGTGCTGCGTCATGTCAGAAGCTCAGACACATGCGTAAGATCCAATCGTGGCCACATCCGTCTCCAAAGCTTTGTCTCCGTCAAAAAATTACCCGTAAACAGTGGCCAAACAACTGCTTAAACACGAGCCTCTAATCAAACGCGCTGCTCCGAGTGCTTCAGCCTCCGTGTGCGGAAAGCAAAAATGAAACTATCTCTTAATGAGCGCATGGCCTGCACTGCTGCTTTTGTTTTCTATTTTGCTTTCACGTATTGTGAGCCCAGAGCTACATTTCATTATAAAGCAGCTTGGAAAGCATTGCCAATTTTATTGTACAGTCAGTTCAAAACAAACGTATTATTTCTTAGATTGCACTTGCACCGTGATGCACCAAACCACGGGTCCTGCACCGTGAACTAAACCGTTAGAGCTGAACCCCTAATGTTTATCCATAATTATTCCACTGTCTCTTGAATTCTATTCCCTGAGTTTATCGAACATATTGTGGTTGTAGTTAATAAGAGAGGAGTACGGGTGCATCAAACACTCCAATGGATGGATGGATATTTTAAACATCTGTAGTGGCCATAGTTTTTGGACTGGGTTGGGAACCACTGGTCTTAGTGCGGGTCTACAGCTGTACTGAGTGACAGGTTATAGGGACTATATGGACATTTCTTTGTAATCACTCATGATCTCACAATATCAAATGTGGAGACGAGCTGAGAGTAAAGCTATATTATTCTCCTTTTGTTTTTACCCAGAGGGGGCGGGACCTCATCAAAAGTGCCTGGACGTTACAGCCGCTGGGTCACTGAAAGGTCAAACATGCACTGATATGTTTCTTCCACATAAAAGCTCCATAATGCGCCTTTAAGAAACATCCCGATCAGAAATGTGACACACAGTCAGTGACACTCGCTCTACAAAGCTGATCTAATCCCCACCGCAGAGCCTCTGTACGGACCTGCGTGGACTTCTTCACTCCGTATCTGAGCAGCGTGGCCTGGTGCTCGCTGTTGTGGTACAGGACGTCAAAGGTCATCTCTCGGCCAATCAGGTCGTCGATGGCCGGCTTCACCAGGCTGTGGAAGTCCCGCGCCGGGAACGAGTCGTCCAGCATGTTGTTCACCTGCAGAGACGCGTCACGTTAAACCCTGAGCTGGAGCCTGAGCGTCACTGTATTCAGGAGATGGACAGTGTTTAACTCACAGTCAGGGGGAGAAGCTGCCTGGGGCCCCCGACAGTCAAGGGCCCCCGTGAACTGACCCATTTTTTTAATAAACTTGCATCAAATTCAGCTTGATATACAGTCCTCTAAGATTTTGGAGCTGCAATTACACCATGTCTCCACTAATGAGCCTTGGCGCTGTTTATCCCCCTCCTGCTGCTGCTTTAGTGAGTCATGGTTCCCTGTAATGTTAAGCTCTCACCACCTCTTTGGCTATAGACCTGTGTAACAGCTCATTTGAAAGCTAAGACCCGCAAAACTGATCTTTTTCCTCGCGTTGTTGCTGTGTTGTGTCACCTTTTATGTTTTTGTCACATTTTTTGTTGAGTTTTTGTCAAATTTTTGTCAATTTTTTGTCAAATTTTTGTCACTTTTTGGTTGAGTTTTTGTTGAATTTTTGTTGAATTTTTGTTGAATTTTTGTTGAATTTTTGTCAAATTTTTGTCGAATTTTTGTCAAATTTTTGTCAAATTTTTGTCAAATTTTTGTCACATTTTTGCTAAATTTTTGTCACTTTTTGATTGAATATTTGTCAAATTTTTGTCAAATTTTTGTCAAATTTTTATTTAATTTTTATCACTTTTTGGTTGAGTTTTTGTCACATTTTTGCTGAATTTTTGTCACTTTTTGGTTGAGTTTTTGTCAAATTCTTGTTCAGTTTTTGTCACTTTTTGGTTGAGTTTTTGTTGAATTTTTGTTGAATTTTTGTCACTTTTTGGTTGAGTTTTTGTTGAATTTTTGTTGAATTTTTGTCACTTTTTGGTTGAATTTTTGTCACTTTTTGGTTGAATTTTTGTCACTTTTTGGTTGAGTTTTTGTTGAATTTTTGTCACTTTTTGGTTGAGTTTTTGTTGAATTTTTGTCACTTTTTGGTTGAATTTTTGTCACTTTTTGGTTGAGTTTTTGTTGAATTTTTGTCACTTTTTGGTTGAATTTTTGTCACTTTTTGGTTGAATTTTTGTTCAGTTTTTGTTATTTTTTTTTGTTGCGTTTACATCCTTGTTTTCTTCTCATTTCTTTGTGGCTGTTTTGGTGCTTTTTTCCCCAAGAAGCTTTTTGATTGGGGTAAAGCCAAACTGGAGAAAATGTGATCCGTTCAGGTGGGAGTTAAGAGGTTAATCTATAATGAGCAGTGGACAGACTTTTTACTCATGTCTCCACTAGATTATATTTCTAAAGTGAACCAGCGACACCAGATTTTCCCGTCTCTTCCGGTCCTCGACAAGATTTAGAAAAAGTATTTTCAGCAGAATTCTTTGATCTCTGAACTCTAATTCCTATAGCCTTATTCATCCACACCTGAACCTCAAAAACATCCATCTTTACTGATGATTTCCATGAACAACCGGTTCATTCAAAGTCTAAACAAGATGTAAGTGTCGTCGAAAGGACTTGCACTTAGTATTTTTTGTTTTAAGGGTTAATATTTTTTGTTGAAATTTATTGTGACTCACGTTGGGATAGATACGTTTATTTGCCAAAGGGGTATTTTTATTTTTGTGAGATTTTTGGTTTAGTATAAGAGGCTGCGAGACTTGCATTGTGTCTAATTATTTGTATATTTGTGAAGTACATTGGTCTAATCATTGTTTGCTTGTTTAGTTTGCACAAAACTGAATATTTGCTGCCCAAGAACCTCCGAAGTGGCAGCCATTTTGTTTGTCGTATATTATTTCATCTGTGACTGGATCATGTCTAAAGAACTGTATTTCATGTCCCGTCCAACAGTTTCCACGGCGCCCGTCTTTAAGAAGCCGAGCCTGTGTCGTCATTTCGGAGCCACACAAGATGTGAAAAGGTTTTGTTGTTTTCCTCAGTGAGTCTTAGTGACTTTCCAACGTCCAAAACACCTGAAAGTCCTGAACTCAACCTACAGATGAGCATTGAGGATGTGTTCAGGCCCAGTAACTGAAGATCTCAAAGGTACATCAGGTAAATCGACTCTACAGCACATTGTTTATTTCGAACAATTTAAAAACAATGATAACACAAGTAATGGACGCCAACACAGCAGTTGTTCAAAAAGGAGTGGCTTGAAGTGTGACCTTATTTAGTCCCGCCCCCTTTTCTACGTGATATTTTTACAGGAGCAAAAGAAGCTCAAATCGTTCTTCTTTTACAAACTGTGAATGTCTTTCCACAAGATACACATCACGGCCATAGAAATCCAGCCACAATAATGTTACTGATTGTTTAAATTATAATGAATATCCAGCTCTATAGTTTGTGAAGACCATGTTTTTATACATAGATTTAAATTGGCAAAACTGTGGTACATTTCTTGAGTGACACATTCAAGCTATTCCATAGTTTTACGCCGCAAACAGCTAGAAACTCCTCCTGGTGGATCGGACGACCGGGGTTTGGAAAATCATGTGACCCTTAATCTGTGCCCTTCCTCCTGTTGTGGAAAGAAATCCTGAACACTGGCTGGTAATAGATCATTTTTAGCTTTAAACATCATTATTGTTAGCGACAAAACTGAGACGAAAACAATGATGGAAATGTGACAAAAAAGTGACAAAAAATTACTGAAAAAGTGGCAAAAATTTCACAAAAATTTCACAAGGAATTGATAAAAAATTGACAAAAAAATGACTAAAATTTGATAGAAAATGTACGAAAACATGACAAAGTGTGACAAAAAAATGACAAAAATGTGACGAAAAAAATACAAAAATGTGATAAAAAATTGACGAAAAAACAATGAAAAATTGACGAAAAAATAAAAAAAATGTGACTAAAAAAGACAAAAATTGATAAAAAATTGACAAAAAAAAAAAAAAATGTGACTAAAAAAGTGACAAAAATGTGATAAAAAATTGACGAAAAAAAAAAAAAAAAAGTGACAAAAAAAGACAAAAAATTGACGAAAAAACAATAAAAAATTGACAAAAAAATAAAAAAAATAAAAAAAATGTGACAAAAAAAGACAAAAAATTGACGAAAAAATAAAAAAAATGTGACAAAAAAAGGACAAAAATGTGATAAAAAATTGACGAAAAAACAATAAAAACTGACAAAAAATTTAAAAAAAAATGTGACAAAAAAAGACCAAAAATTGATAAAAAATTGACGAAAAAATAAAAAAAATGTGACAAAAAATGACAAAAAATTGATAAAAAAATGACGAAAAAACAATAAAAAATTGACAAAAAAATAAAAAAAATGTGACTAAAAAATGACAAAAATTTGATAAAAAATTGACGAAAAAATGACGAAAATGTGACAAAAAATGACAAAAATGTGACGAAAAAAAATACAAAAATGTGATAAAAAATTGACGAAAAAACAATAAAAAATTGACACAAAAACTAAAAAAAATGTGACAAAAAAAGACAAAAAATTGACGAAAAAATAAAAAAAATGTGACAAAAAAAGACAAAAAAATGACGAAAAAATAAAAAAAATGTGACAAAAAAATGACAAAAATGTGATAAAAAATTGACGAAAAAACAATAAAAACTGACAAAAATTTTTTAAAAAAATGTGACAAAAAAAGACCAAAAATTGATAAAAAATTGACGAAAAAATAAAAAAAAATGTGACGAAAAAATGACAAAAAATTGATAAAAAATTGACGAAGTTTAGGTAGATTTGACTTTAGGAAAAGTTCCTCGTACCTTGTATTTCTGTCCGAGCATCAGGAGCGGATCCAGCTTGACCTCTGACCTCAGCGCTCGGCCGAACAGCACCATTCTGGAGTCAGAATCTGCACATTTCAGATCGTATTAACACTTTCAGCAAAAGATAGAACTGGGTAAAAACTGAATAACATCTGTTCTTTGTAGTAATTATTTCAGTGAAGTGAAGCCGTGATTCAGTGAAGACGTGTCGGATAAGAAAGTGATTTTGACTTGACTTTTTGAGCCACTGAGAGGAAGCCCTGTGGTTTTGTGCAGTGTGTTTCCTGTGTGTGGCTGACGGACCGCGGGACGTGAGGTGGGCCACGTACGGCACCCCGTCCTTCTCTCCGTAGTACACGGCGAAGTGCGAGAAGTACTTGGTGCGCGGGTACTCGATGATGTCGCCGGGGAACACGGTGGGGCGGGAGTTCTTCTGCGGGAGAGACGAGACACAGAACGATTCACAAGGTTACAGTGTGGAGTGAGACTGGGCGAGGCTGTGGGTGGGGGCTCTGTCTCGGATGAACGCAGCTCTTCGGGACCCCCCCCCCCCCCCCCCTCTAAGCAGTAGAATCATCAAGGCTTGGCTTGGTGAGTAATTCGAGGTGTGGTTCGGTGCAACAGTAGTACCTGTGTTGTTTATTCTAGCTTTTGTATAATACCTGCGAATCAGACCATTTATGTTTTGTTTTTTTTGTCTACTTTTTGTATTTGAAGAAAGGGGCACTTAGCATAAGCGTTGTCTTCATCGTGCTCCTTTTCAATCATGTATAAAAAAAAAAGCATGTATAGTTGTTGAAATGTGAAAACATGTAACTAACATGACTGAAATAAATAAAAAAAAAAAAAAAAAATAAAAAAAAAAAAGTGTGACAGGTTGAGGCGAGGTCCTGCTCCCGAACCTGATCAATAAATACTGTCGAGAGTCAGTAGTCAGACTAGAGCAGTGTTTTTCAACCTTTTTTGAACCAAGGCTAAAAAAATTTTCATCGATAAAATCACGAGGCACCACCAGCAGAAAATGTAACTCTGTAGCCTATAGTCACAATATGAAGTCGTGTCTTGAATATGCCACTGTCACCCATGCGTCACTTACTGATATGGAAGAGTTTTACATGGTTACTCTGCCGACTCCACAACGGCACATTATTTGCAGAAAATAATGCATATGTTTTCAAAAAAAAAGTTTTTTTAAACCAACTAGGTGAAATTGGATAATTTCCCAAGGCTCACCAGACAATATCTCACGGCACACTAGTGGTTGAAAAACAAGAGTGATTCATGCCCAACCCCTGCTGACTGAGAGGTGCACATTTAATAATATTTAAAAAAAAAAAAAGGATTCTGCACAAGCCAAAGTGACAAAATCCATGTTGTCACTTCACCACAGCTCAGTCACATGTCAGTGTTAAAGAGCCGCCTCAGGAAACGGCTTTAATTAAAGAGGGGGTCTTCTGCTTTCTTCAGTCCCATAGCACCAGTCTATATCACACTACAATGATGACAAACCTTCTGTTGGTCTGTAAATGCAGTAAATCAGAATAACTGCCTTGTATAAAATGTCTCTCTCAAAATGGCTGTAGTGAATGTCTTGAAATAGGCCTCTGTCTCTTTAAGAACCTCTGAGCCTTTAGACACGCCCCCTCCACACGCTGTCTGTGGCATCAGTGGGGAGGGCGTTCTGCTGAGGAGCAGTGGTTGGTTACTCGGCTGGTGACGGATGCTCGGAGGCGTCTCCAGGAGGTGGGGGCGTTCCTAGGAGGACTCAGGCAAACCTATCCCTAAAATGGCCGCCATCAGAGTTTTTACAGATTACTCAGAAATACGTGAATGTGCCAAGGCAACACTTCAGGCATGTTTTTAATGAGGGAGTGACAGAATAACATGATGGAAAGCTTGGAAAAGTCCATTTTGCATAATACCCCCCTTTAAGGAAACACTGTTGTGGTGTCTTGGTGTTTATCAATCACAGAGCGTCGTAGCATCAACTTTCACAGTTTTCCAACTTTTATTGCAAAGGTTGTTACGTCAACAAAAGCATATGTTAAAAATTGACTTATAAAAGTTGATGCTGAACTGACACTTTCAAAATAATCTAATGTGGCATTTTCTTTGAGTGAGCGAATGAGGTAAAGTCACTGTAGGTGCTGTAGATGCAGGTGTTTCTTTTTGCACTAAATTGCTGCAATTGTTGATTTTGTTTTACTAAAATTAGGCTTTTGCCATCGTTACCATTTGTTTTAATATAGCATGTTATTTGCATAGATAGAATCAAATGCAAATGTGGGCTATCAAAAAAAATAAAAGTAAGTAAATATAGTAACTTTATAATTTGCAGTTATATGTGTTCCGTGCTTGTCATCGAGGTGTTTGGCACTTTTAAATTTTGGCCTCGGAGACAAAAAGTTTGGGCACCGCTGGTCTAGAGTCAGTCAGACTAGAGTGATTCATGCGCAACAACTGTTGATTGACAGGAGCACATTTAATAATAATAAAATCCATGTTGTCGTCCCCACAGCTCAATCACATGTCAGTGTTAAAGCAGTGCTAAGTAACTCTTCCCCCTAGAGGCCATAAGCGCAACTGCAGGTGTTGTAGCAAGTTACGATTTTTTAACTTATTAATTGTCTTGGAGAGTAAATACTACGCTGACAGGAAAGGCGAAGGGACAGGGGGTTACTGTGCAATTACACAATGGAAACCTGGCTGTAAATACTGTTTAAAGTGACGTTAGCCGCAGTTAGCTTTGCCCGCTAGCATGTTAGCTTCTTCTTCGTGATTCCATTAGTGTGTATTGGCGACTCCGGACCGGTGGCAGTCAAGTTGCAAACATGGTTTTCTGTCCAGAGACACCAGGGGGCGATGAAAGACCCTCCAATCATCCCATAAACACTTGTATTACCCCCACAGGGACAACGGGGAGGATTTATTAAGGTAAACACGGTACTTAGTGCTGCTTTAAAGAGGAAACTCAGGAAACGGAAATGAAGACAGTTTGTGCTTTTGCTTCATTTAGTAGAAACTTAAGCCACGTGGATCATTTGCTGCTGTAGCTTTAATGAAACTGTTGAACAAAAACAACACTAAAGGGAAATGTATGGCACTGTACACTAGGGGGCGACATGCGCTTTTGTTTGGCCTGCACTCCACCAATAACTTTAAAGAAGAAGAAAAACAACTGTTGGTGATGTCACTTCCCTTTCCCCTGTTTAAGGACGGACGGATTGTTCAAATGCAGCTGAAGCTCTAGTTCACTAACTGCATAGATCTAACAGTCGACCCATGAAAGGTTAAAGGGATATTTCAGGATGTTTGACATAGGGCCTGATCTGCTGGGAAATAGTCCCTCTAAATGCGATCGTTCATGTGATGCAGGTCAGTTATATTCCAAACATGACTCTATGGACACAGACATGTATATGGTTAGTCTGGTGTTATAAGTGATTTGCCTCAGGTGCTCTGTGGAGCGGGTCACACTGTTTAATGCAGGCTAGCTGATACCATAGACATGCACTAGCCTTGCATTAGCCTAGCGCCACGAAACTCTTCAAATATAAGAACTGCATGAATTACACACAAAAAATATCTCCAGAAATCAGCAACACTCTGGATAACGATGAAATGAGGCCCTATGTCAAACATCCTGAAATATCCCTTTAAGGATTTGTAGCTAATGTTTGTACTTAGAGGCTGTAATTTGATGGTTTCGGTCGCAGCCTGACTCTCCCTTTCATTCTCAATGGTAAATATGGATGCAGTACACTTTTTGGCCATTAGCGTCAAATTGGGGGCGCTGTTTCACTCCTTTTGCAAAGTTAAGCAAACACTGTTCTGGTGTCTTGGTGTTTATCAATCGCAAAGGTATATGTTAAAAATGGACTCATAAAAGAATTGATGCTGAACTGACACTTTCAAAATGATCTAATGTGGCATTTTCTTTGAGTTAACGAATGATTTAAAGTCACTGCAGATACAGGTGTTGTTGTTGTTTACATTTTGCACTATGTTGCTACAATAATTGACTTTGTTCAACTAAAACTAGGCTTTTGCCATAGTTTACATTTGCTTTAATGTAGCAGGTTATTTGCATAGGATTTAACCCCTTAACTCCCACCTGAACCGAGCACATTTTCTCCAGTTTGGCTTTACCCCAATCCAAAAGCTTCTGGGAAAAAGCTGTGAAAATAGCAACAAAACTGAGACGAAAACAGTGATGGAAATGTGACAAAAAAGTGAGAAAACTTTGACAAAAAAGTGACAAAAAATTTATGAAGAAGTGGCAAAAATGTCACAAGAAATTGACAAAAATGTGACAAAAAATGACAAAAATTTGACAAAATGTGAGAAAAAAAAGTGACAAAAAATGACAAAAAAATTGCAAAAATGTGAGAAAAAAATGATACAAATGTGACAAAAAGTGGCAAAAATGTCACAAAAATGTCACAAGAAATTGACATTAAATTGACAAAAAAATGACAAAAAAGTGATAAAAATGAGTTGAATACCCAACACAAAAATGATGGAAAATAAATCAGATGACGTGAGGAAAAAGATCCTCTCGGTTCAGGCGGGAGTTAAGAGGTTAAAATATCAAACATATTTTGAGTTAATTCACCCTTGAAACAGACACTTCATTTTAATATTCCTCAGTATGAAAACTACTTGCAAGAGCTACTTATGCAAGTACATGTACTCGAGTAAATGTAACCGAGCACATTTTCTCCAGTTTGGCTTTACCCCAATCCAAAAGGTTCTGGAAAAAAGGTGTGAAAATAGCAACAAAACTGAGACGAAAACAATGATGGAAATGTGAGAAAAAAGTGAGAAAAAATTACTGAAAAAGTGGCAAAAATTTCACAAACATTTCACAAGGAATTGATAAAAAATGGACAAAAAAATGACTAAAATTTGATAGAAAATTTACGAAAACATGACAAAGTGTGACTAAAAAATGACAAAAATGTGACAAAAAAAAAAAAAAAATGTGACTAAAAAATGACAAAAAAAATACAAAAATGACAAAAAAAATACAAAAATGTGACAAAAAATTGACGAAAAAACAATAAAAATTGACAAAAAAAACAAAAAAAATGTGAGAAAAAAATAAAAAAAATTGACGAAAAAACAATAAAAAATTGACAAAAAAATAAAAAAATGTGACAAAAAAATGATACAAAATTGACGAAAAAATAAAAAAAATTTGACTAAAAAATGACAAAAAATTGATAAAAAATGGACGAAAAAATGACAAAAATGTGACAAAATGTGACGAAGTGTGACCAAAAATTTACAAAAATGTGACAAAACTTTGATAAAAATATGACAAAAATGACGAAAAAGTTACAAAAATGAGTTGAATACCCAACAAAAAAATGATGGAAAAAAAATCAGATGACGTGAGGAAAAAGATCCTCTTGGTTCAGGCAAGAGTTAAGAGGTTAAAATAGAAGAATAGTAGAAGTCAGTATGAAACTTGCATGACATATGACTACTGGCAAGAGCTATTTATGCAAGTACTCGAGTAAATGTAACCTCTGCACATTCTAACATCCACAACAGAGACGTAAACAACAGAGGCGAGTTCACAAACATGTCTTACAAACTGATATCCCTGATTTTATGCCACGATTGACGATAAACCCGACAGCGATGGTTCATTCCTGGACGACGGAGCGGTTTTGGTTGAAGGTACTCACCAGCCCCATGAGTGGAGCGGTTTTGGTTGAAGGTACTCACCAGCCCCATGAGTGGAGAGGTTTTGGTTGAAGGTACTCACCAGCCCCATGAGTGGAGCGGTTTTGGTTGAAGGTACTCACCAGCCCCATGAGTGGAGCGGTTTTGGTTGAAGGTACTCACCAGCCCCATGAGTGGAGCGGTTTTGGTTGAAGGTACTCACCAGCCCCATGAGTGCGGTTTGTAGTTCTCTCTCCTGAAGTGAAGCTGACAGACAGACGGCAGCTGTTTGTGTCTTTTTAGAGACGCTGTTCCACCACAGTGAACACAGGCGGCCCAGCCCAGGAACCTGCTCCACCACGCTGGGCTCAGCCTTAACAATACTAGGTTTTCGATACCGATACCTGAACGATACTTTCTCCGATACTTTAACTAAAATATTTGTCGTCTAGAAGCAGAAAACAGAATAATAATGTGTGGAAGTTATGCAAATGTAAAAATCGGATTCATGTGCAATGTAAATGTGTGACCGGAATAATGAGGAAAAAATGTGGAAAAAATTGTGTAAAAAAATAAACAAATAGGGGGAAAAATAGGGAAGAAATGGGGAAAATAGGGAGAATATTTATATAAAAAAAACAAAAGAGCAAAGATTTGGGAAAAATAAGAAAAAAAAGTGTAACAAATTGGGAGAAATGGAGCAAACATTGGCAAATAATGAAGAAAAAATCATTTATTTTAGCTGAACAAGTCACTTCCATTAATGCTCTCCCCGGACCAACAGCATCAAAACTTGAAACTAAAGATACACCATTTTTTTTCAGTACCTGCTTGTGATACTTTTATTTTTTCGATGCCAGTAGAACCTCCATCCTTACATCATCCATCCATTTTCTTCCTCTTTCTCCGGGCCGGGTCGCGGGGGCAGCGTCTCAGCAGAGACGCCCAGACATCCCGATCCACACACACCTCCTCCAGCTGTTCTGACCCCAAGGCCACACCTCCTCCAGATGTTCTGACCCCAAGGCCACACCTCCTCCAGCTGTTCTGACCCCAAGGCCACACCTCCTCCAGCTGTTCTGACCCCGAGGCCACACCTCCTCCAGCTGTTCTGACCCCGAGGCCACACCTCCTCCAGCTGTTCTGACCCCGAGGCCACACCTCCTCCAGCTGTTCTGACCCCGAGGCCACACCTCCTCCAGCGTGTCCTGGGTCCACGAGGCCTTGTCCCACTAGGACATGCCTGGAACACCTCCCGCTGGAGGCGACCAGGAGGTATCCGGAACAGATGCCCGAGCCACCTCAGCTGCTCCTTTCGACATGAAGGAGCAGCGACTCTACTCCGAGCTCCTCCCGGGTAACTGAGCTCCTCCAGCCACCCTGCGAAGGAAACTCATTTCGGCCGCTTGTATTCACGATCTTGTCCTTTCGGTCATGACCCAAATCTCATGACCATAGGTGAGGATCACATGACCATAGGTGAGGATCACATGACCATAGGTGAGGATCACATGACCATAGGTGAGGATCACATGACCATAGGTGAGGATCTCATGACCATAGGTGAGGATCACATGACCATAGGTGAGGGCGGGAACGTAGATTGATACAGACGGCGTCTCTGGAATCGTCCATATATGGTCATTTTTGAAAACAGTTAAGGGGGAAAACAATTTGGAGAAAAATATACATTTTCTCTAATTATTCAAAAACTACTTTAACAAACGCTGAATTATGAACATAGTTTCTACTAAATAAAGATACAAAGACATGGGGAGGAGCAAAGTGGTTCAACAGCCCATAAATACATGAATAACAGAGAATGCTAACATGATGCTACATGTTAGCATCGGGCTAATGCTAACGGTTAGCTAGCGCTTGCTACAACTGCCGTTTTTTCACTTCTACTGAACAATCTGCTGTGAGAAAATATCCATATGGGCCCGATTTACACTGGACTTTATTTATGTGATAAATAAGTTCATATTCCACCAGAAAATGGCAAAAAAAAGAGAGAAGCCACGCCCCCTTCTATGACGAGATGCGTCTGTATCTATGGACTCAGCTCCCTCTTCACCACGACAGACCGATACAGCGACCGCATCACTGCTGACGCCGCACCGATCCGTCTGTCCATCTCACGCTCCATCCGTCCCTCACTGAGAACAAGACCCCGAGATACTTGAACTCCTCCACTTGAGGCGAGGACTCCCCACCGACCTGAAGAGGGGAAGGAAGGAGGAGTAATTAATTTGAAATGTGAACATCTTTAAAGTGAACTAAACAACTCGTGACAGTGAACCTGTGGGTGCCGGGCTTTGTGATCTGACTTTAAGAATAACAGAACTGTGTCTCGCACCCGGGGGAGACTCACCCACACTGTAGGAACGTGTGACTGGTTTAATGTTAGTCTCCAGTGACACCTCTCAGTTTGTCTTTGGTAGAGTATCGTGACCACTGTGTAGTCGAGCTAACATTCAGATTGCACTGCAAAAGTAATGAACTAGATCAGTATAAACATCTCAGTTTGAGCACAATAATCCACATTTTAGTTGTTCTGACTGGTTAAGAAGTTGTTGGGCATTTGTCCTGGATTATTTCACTTGTTCTGAGATGTTTCTGACTCGTTTCGATACATTTCGTCCTTATTTCAGGTCATTTTCTTTGCCAATGGGGAAAGAAAACTGGTCTTATCTCATTGGCGATTTTACTTTCTTATTTCAAGCGAGATTTACCCTAGAACTGGTCTGAAATGTCCTCAAACAAGCAAAGCAAACTCCGTCCGATCAGGAAAAGTGTCTAAATGAGTGAAAACCGCTCAAAACAAGAAATATTTCCTCAATTCAAGTCATTTAAGCCAATGCTTGATATTCAAGTGTAAGTGAATAAAAACAGTCTGATTCAGTGAGTGCGTCTGAGAACTTCCTCTTTCGCTGCCTCTGTTGAGGAAACACCTGCTCACGGCCTCCTGAGAGCGGGACGGCCCTGTCTGTGAATTACACTGTTTCACTTTATCAGTGTCGAACAGTGATGGGCCGTGTCGTTAGTGTCACATGTACAGACACAGGCTGTAGAACACGGGGCAGGAAGTGAGTGCTTTATGTGTAGATCAGGTGGGTTCGTCCTGAGCCGCTGTGGGCCGACCTGAGAAGCCGACCTTCTGTTTCAGAGCATTTTTTGTCTTTTTTTTTGTTCTTTTTTGGTCATTTTTTGTTCTTTTTTTGTCATTTGCTTTTCTTTTTTTGTCATTTTTTTTTGTCATTTTTTGTCATTTTTTTCTTTTTTTGTCATTTTTTTCTTTTTTTTGTCATTTTTTTTGTTCTTTTTTGGTCAAATTTTGTGTCTTTTTTTGGTCATTTTTTTCATCACTTTTCGTCAAAGTTTTCTCACTTTTTCGTCACTTTTCCATCATTGTTTTCGTCTCAGTTTTGTCCCTATTTTCACACCTTTTTTCCAGAAGCTTTTGGATTGGGGTAAAGCTGGAGAAAATGTGCTCGGTTCAGGTGGGAGTTAAGGGGTGAATATTGCCTGCAGTTCACAAACTAACCACCAGGGAGTGCTGCAGCGCCCTCAGCGCCCTGGGTTCCCACGGCCTTGCTCTTCCTCCTGCACAGCTCCATCCGCTCCACAGCAGTGTTTCTCCATCTTCTGGGAAGAGCGGAGCGGACGAATATAATCTGTCTTATTCTCCAGTGAGCAGGGCTGGACTGGCAGAAAAACTCGGCCCGGGACTTTTGGGTCAAGACCGGCCCAAAAAAACTGTCATATTCAATACAATAACTAAATGAACTAAAACAGTAAAAGCTACGAATCGAGGACAAACTGCTATTGTTTCTGCCGAATTCAAGCTAACCCCTCAGAGCACTCCATCCATCCATTTTCTTCCGCTTTATCCGGGGCCGGGTCGCGGGGGCAGCGTCTCAGCAGAGATGCCCAAACTTCACGATCCACACACACACCTCCTCCAGCTGTTCTGACCCCGAGGCCACACCTCCTCCAGCTGTTCTGACCCCGAGGCCACACCTCCTCCAGCTGTTCTGACCCCGAGGCCACACCTCCTCCAGCTGTTGTGACCCCGAGGCGACACCAGGCCAGCTCGGAGACATAGTCCCACCACCGTGTCCTGGGTCCACGAGGCCTTGTCCCACTAGGACATGCCTGGAACACCTCCCGCGGGAGGCGACCAGGAGGCATCCGGAACAGATGCCCGAGCCACCTCAGCTGCTCCTTTCGACGTGAAGGAGCAGCGACTCTACTCCGAGCTCCTCCCGGGTAACTGAGCTCCTCCCCCCCAGCCACCCTGCGAAGGAAACTCATTTCGGCCGCTTGTATTCGCGATCTTGTCCTTTCGGTCATGACCCAAATCTCATGACCATAGGTGAGGGCGGGAACGTAGATCGATTGGTAAATATTTTAGTTTTAGTTTTAGTCTTTTGACTAAAATGTAATTTAATTTTAGTCAGATTTAGTCAAAAAAAACTTTGCGATTTTAGTCTAGTTTTATTCGACTAAAATTAAGACTAATTTAGTGGACTTTGCATTGATAATATTGATTATAATCATATTTAATGTTGTTCCTCTGCTTCATGGAGCTGCTCCACATGAACAAAGCTCAGAGCTGATCCTTTAACAGAGAATTTACATGATCTGAGGCTCTTTCAGACGCTCAATACAAGTTTGGATGATTTTAGTCTCTCCTTTTCATTTTTATTTAGTCTCATTTTAGTTTAGACTAAAATATCTGGACATTTTAGTCACAGTTTTAGTCTCATGAGAAACTTTTAATTTAAATTTAGTCCAATTTTAGTCACAAAAATATCACTTTGACTAAAATTAAGACTAAATATTTTAGTCGACGAAATTAACACTGGTGTGCTTGACCCCTGACCTCTCTGGCTCCTTCAGAAATATTGATAATGATAATACTAACAGCTAGCTTAAAGGAAATTAGCATCCAAGGCTGCTTCTCAGGACAAGATTCCACCATCTGCTTGTTTTGGTTTATTGACAGAAATGACAGCTAACCCAGGCTGATTTTTAAAGATTTTATTCTTTTAAAAGTGAACTTTGCAGCTTTTTAAAGCGTCATCATCGTCAGCGCTGACTCGTCGCGTCTCCATGGCAACCGCCCACTGTTGTCACTCCACTTCCAAGATGGCGGACGAGGAGACGAGCGCGGCGGTGAGTGCGCGGCTATAACCTCTTTTTCTGCGGATAAAACAAAGTGTTGAGTCGGAGCAGAGCCCGGGGGCGTCGCGCAGCCCCGTGCGGACGTGCCCGCGGTGTCTGTGCGGAAACACGTCCGTGAATGTGTCCGTACGGGGGGCGTTTCGGAGCTAGCTTCAGGCTAAACCTGCCTAAGTAGCGGATAAGTTGATTAGCTAACCTTCAGTTCACATTATTATCCGCGGACGACATGTTGTTATCGAGCTCCATCAGTGTCAGAGAGCCAAGGAAACAACAACAACAACAATAACAACAACAATAACAACAGTGTGCTGTGTTCATGGCTCATGTGGCGCATGTTAGCCTCACTCCTGCAACTCATGTCGAACATACAAGGCTTTTCCAGACATGATGGGCTGAATGACGACTGGAAAACATTTCACTGTCCTGCAACGAAGGGGAAGATTAGATTAAAGGTAGTGCCCATAACATCTGAGAGTTTGATGTAAATGTTAATATGATATTCCACACATGTCAAAGGCACAGTCTCCCTGTTTCAGTGAGAGAGACTTTTAAAGCACGTTTTAAACAGAGGCTAAAGGGAAACACTTTCAGCTGTTATTGCATTTGTAGTGATCTGTTGTCACATTTTGTAAAGTGTAAAGTGTGTATGAGTTTCCTGCCTGGGGGCTACAGATGGAAACTATATCTCTGCAGTGCTCATGTGCAACCGCTCATTAATATGCACTGTCCCTATCAAATAAATAAATGTTTAGTTTAGTTTAGTTTTAGTTTTATTTTATTTATTTATTTGAGCAGGGACAGTGTACAATATACATTAACCTCAAAGGGAGAGATGCTGTACCGGGTTATAGCACTTGTGCTAATTTCCACCTGTAGTCCCAGGGCACTGATGTCAACAAAGTCATAAAAATACTAATACAGAATAATACATTTCCCCAAAAACAGCATTAAAATCAACACACACTTCATTCATTCAAAGCATTAGATGAAATATGAAATAAATAAGTAAATAAATAGAATATGACCTGCAGTCAGTGACCCAGATCTCAGCTTGTTGAGGATGTGCTTGATCTGGTTATGGTTCAGGTCAGGAGTTTAGAAAGTGAGGTTAAGGAAAATGTTTTGGATTCGGTTTATTTAGCGATATTTGCTTTGTGACTATGTCTGTGAAAGGAGCTGTAAATAAAGTTCTTCTTCTCCTTGAATGAATAAAGGTTTATTCGGTTACAAAACATAAAACAAAATCAAAAACAAAACAAATTCATCACAGACAAGGCTGAGGTATTGAGGTTTTTAAAAGTAAACTGAAGACCCACTTATTTTGGCCGGCTTACTCTTAGTGTGTTTATTTTGTGTTTTTACTGTTATTATTCTTCGGGTTTTTACTATTGAAATGTTATGTTGTCTTTGTTGTCTGTTTTTTTTTTGTGTGTGTCAATTGTAGCACTTTGAAATGTGTTTTCATATGTAAAGTGCAATACAAATACAATTTATTATTATTATTATTATTAAGGCGAGAAACGGAAAAGGTGCAGCTGAAGCCGTGGCTTATTTTGCCCTAATTACAAAACAACAAAACAACATCTGCCCATCAAAGACGTTACAAAAAACAAATATATACAATGTATTATATATATACTTATACATACACACATATACAGTACATATTTTTTCTTCTTTTCTAAAATAATAATATGGTCATTTGTAAATACAGATGCTTGTTTGTTTCTCTGTTCCAGTTTATGCACCACAGTGATGCATGAGCTTAACTTAACCACATTTTCTTAAGCATTTTTTGTATATTTCTCAAAAATTCAGGTTTTAAACTGTTTTTTAAATAACGATGGAATTGCTCCTCTTAAAGATCGTCGTTGAATTTGTTCCACAAGTCGACCCTTTGACCGAGATGGTTCATTTTAAAGTTTGTTTGGACCATTTGTTTTTTAAACATATTTTCTCTCAGGTTATATTTCTGGTCCCTGTTTGCAAACAGACAAAGTTTATTTTCAGGCAGTATTTATGTGGACTTTGTACATAAAGACAGCGGTTCAGACTGACTCGATCACAGAATTTAATTGCTTTAAATTTGCAAATTTCTTCTTCTCCTCCTCCTTCTTCTTCTTCTTCTTCTTCTCCTCCTCCTTCTACTTCTTCTTCTTCTCTTAGTGTTAGTCATGAATTGTAGATGATAAATTAAGTGTTAACTCATCATTTATTAAGACTAAATAAGATGTAGTTCTTATAAAGTGTCACAGTTTATTCACAGATTAGATCAGATAAAGCCCAGAGGGACAAAAAAAAAAATCTTTATCCTAAATATGTCAACAACATAAACCCAATTTTTACATCCATCACTGAGATTGTCATAAAAGATGTTATTTTCATTAAAAACAGTAAATGATAGAAACCTTGCTTTATATTTCCTCCTCTCTTCAGCTGCAGCGTCTCACCACCTTCACCACTTTGACAGATGTAAATAATGTTTATTTTCTGTAACATTTGTCTTTTTTTTTTAGGCTCCTGTTGTTGCCGAGCCCAAGAAAAGACGTGCACCTAAAGGTATGAGAAACGAGTCACTCATTTCTAGCTCTTTATAACCACGCGCTGAGCAGAGGAGTTTAGCTGTGTGATATTTGTCCAGCAGAGGTCACTGTTGCTCTTCCCTGAAATCAGTGACAAACACACTGCTCTCCAACACCGCTCTGTCATTCTTCAACTAAAGGAATAAACGTTTCAAACAAAGCTGAACAATGTGAGGATGATGTTTATTTGCAACATTTCTGATTTGTGATGAATCAGGACAAACATATGGTTTCAGGAAGTCGTTGTATCACTTTAAATATTGCGTTTTCCATTTGCTGTCGGTGCTGATTGTCATGAAGGAGTGTTTTAATGTCAGTAGAAGCTGTAGTTTGTTAGTACAGGAACAACATTTGTGAAAAAGGACAGAGCCGTGGGAAGATGTTTTAGTAAGGGGGCGCTAAATCCTATTTATTAACCTCTTAACTCCCGCCTGAACCGAGAGCATTTTCTCCAGTTCAGCTTTACCCAAATCCTGTAGGCCAGTGTAACGCCTCATTTGAAAGCTAAGATCTACAAAACTAAATGGATCTTTTTCCTCACATCAGATTTTTTTTCATCACTTTTTTTGTCGGGCAGTCGTCTCATTTTTGTCAAATTTTCGTGACTTTTTTTGTCACTTTTTCGTCAAATTATTCGCATTTTTTTGTCGAATTCTTATAATTTTTTTGTCAATTTTTCGTCCATTTTTGTCAAATTTGTGTAATTTTTTGTACATTTTTTGTCACTTTTTTTGATTTTTTCCCCCCATTTTTTTGTCACTTTTTCGTCAAATTATTCACATTTCTTTGTCAAATTCTTATCACTTTTTCGTATATTTTTTCTCAATTTTTCCCCAAATTATTGTCCATTTTTGTCATTTTTTGTCACTTTTTCGTCAATGTTTTCTCACTTTTTTACCATTTTCCTCCTTGTTTTCGTCTCAGTTTTGTTGCTATTTTCACACCTTTTTTCCAGACGCTTTTGGATTGGGGTAAAGCTGGAGAAAATGTGCTCGGTTCAGGTGGGAGTTAAGGGGTTAAATCCTATCTATGTCACATTTTTTGTCACTTTTTCGTCAAATTTTTCGTTTTTTTTTTTGTCCATTTTTTTGTCACTTTTTCGTCAAATTATTCGCATTTTTTGTTAAATTCTTGTCACTTTTTTGTCCATTTTTCGTCCATTTTTTCCTCAATTTTTCGTCCATTTTTTTTCACTTTTTGGTAAATTTTTGTCATTTTTTTGTAAATTTTTTGTCACTTTTTCACATTTTCATCCTTGTTTTCGTCTCAATTTTGTCGCTATTTTCACACCTTTTTTCCAGAAGCTTTTGGATTGGGGTAAAGCCAAACTGGAGAAAATGTGCTCGGTTCAGGTGGGAGTTAAGGGGTTAATATTGCCTTCAGTTCACAAACTATCCACCAGGGGGTGCTGCAGCGCCCTCAGCACCCTGGGTTCCCACGGCCTTGAAAAAGGACCATGTCAGTGTTGCTCCCTGTTGCTGATTATCTCATCCTTGTGACGATTCCTGATGTTTGAAACGTGTGAAGAATGTTAGGAATGTTAACGCCCCGTCTTTTGTTGTTGTTCATGAACACATTAGGTGCCAACAATCCAGACCATTTTTCCTGATATTTGTAGCACCACAGTGTATTCTATGTTATAGCTATGGACACATGTTATGGCTCATTTGAAAGCTGAGAATCTAAGCTCTCCGTAAGTGAAAACTGTTTAATTCTACGTGCCTCGGTTCCTGAGAAATCTAAGCTAAACAGAGGCTAGTTTTGATCAAAATAACTGCCCCTCAGACTAACACCACGCCCCTCAGACTAACACCACACCCCCTCAGACTAACACCACGCCCCCTCAGAATAACACCACGCCCCCTCAGACTAACACCACGCCCCCTTAGACTAACACCACGCCCCCTCAGACTAACACCACGCCCCCTCAGACTAACACCACGCCCCCTTAGACTAACACCACGCCCCCTCAGACTAACACCACGCCCCCTCAGAATAACACCACGCCCCCTCAGACTAACACCACGCCCCCTCAGAATAACACCACGCCCCCTTAGACTAACACCACGCCCCCTCAGACTAACACCACGCCCCCTCAGACTAACACCACGCCCCCTCAGAATAACACCACGCCCCCTCAGACTAACACCACGCCCCCTTAGACTAACACACGCCCCTTAGACTAACACACGCCCCCTCAGACTAACACCACGCCCCTCAGACTAACACCACGCCCCCTCAGACTAACACCACGCCCCCTCAGACTAACACCACGCCCCCTCAGACTAACACCACGCCCCCTCAGACTAACACCACGCCCCCTCAGACTAACACCACGCCCCTCAGACTAACACCACACCCCCTCAGACTAACACCACGCCCCCTCAGACTAACACCACGCCCCCTCAGACTAACACCACGCCCCCTCAGACTAACACCACACCCCCTCAGACTAACACCACGCCCCCTCAGACTAACACCACGCCCCTCAGACTAACACCACACCCCCTCAGACTAACACCACGCCCCCTCAGACTAACACCACGCCCCCTCAGACTAACACCACACCCCCTCAGACTAACACCACGCCCCCTCAGACTAACACCACGCCCCCTCAGACTAACACCACGCCCCCTCAGACTAACACCACACCCCCTCAGACTAACACCACGCCCCCTCAGACTAACACCACGCCCCCTCAGACTAACACCACGCCCCCTCAGACTGACACCACGCCCCCTTAGACTAACACCACGCCCCTCAGACTAACTCCACGCCCCCTCAGACTAACACCACGCCACTTCAGACTAACACCACGCCCCTCAGACTAACACCACGCCCCCTTAGACTAACACCACGCCCCTCAGACTAACACCACGCCCCCTCAGACTAACACCACGCCCCCTCAGACTAACACCACGCCCCTCAGACTAACACCACGCCCCCTCAGACAAACACCCCGCCCCTCAGACTAACACCACGCCCCCTCAGGCTAACACCACGCCCCCTCAGACTAACACCACGCCCCCTCAGACTAACACCACGCCCCCTCAGACTAACACCACGCCCCCTCAGACTAACACCACGCCCCCTCGGACTAACACCACGCCCCCTCGGACTAACACCACGCCCCCTCGGACTAACACCACGCCCCCTCAGACTAACACCACGCCCCCTCAGACTAACACCACGCCCCCTCAGACTAACACCACGCCCCCTCAGACTAACACCACGCCCCCTCGGACTAACACCACGCCCCCTCGGACTAACACCACGCCCCCTCAGACTAACACCACGCCCCCTCAGACTAACACCACGCCCCCTCAGACTAACACCACGCCCCCTCGGACTAACACCACGCCCCCTCGGACTAACACCACGCCCCCTCGGACTAACACCACGCCCCCTCGGACTAACACCACGCCCCCTCGGACTAACACCACGCCCCCTCGGACTAACACCACGCCCCCTCAGACTAACACCACGCCCCCTCAGACTAACACCACGCCCCCTCAGACTAACACCACGCCCCCTCAGACTCAAACACGCCCCCTCAGACTAACACCACGCCCCCTCAGACTAACACCACGCCCCCTCATACTAACACCACGCCCCCTCAGACTAACACCACGCCCCCTCAGACTAACACCACGCCCCCTCAGACTAACACCACGCCCCCTCAGACTAACACCACGCCCCCTCAGACTAACACCACGCCCCCTCATACTAACACCACGCCCCCTCAGACTAACACCACGCCCCCTCAGACTAACACCACGCCCCCTCAGACTAACACCACGCCCCCTCAGACTAACACCACGCCCCCTCAGACTAACACCACGCCCCCTCAGACTCAAACACGCCCCCTCAGACTAACACCACGCCCCCTCAGACTAACACCACGCCCCCTCATACTAACACCACGCCCCCTCACACTAACACCACGCCCCCTCAGACTAACACCACGCCCCCTCATACTAACACCACGCCCCCTCAGACTAACACCACGCCCCCTCAGACTAACACCACGCCCCCTCAGACTAACACCACGCCCCCTCAGACTAACACCACGCCCCTCAGACTAACACCACGCCCCCTCAGACTAACACCACGCCCCCTCATACTAACACCACGCCCCCTCAGACTAACACCACGCCCCCTCAGACTAACACCACGCCCCCTCAGACTAACACCACGCCCCCTCAGACTAACACCACGCCCCCTCAGACTAACACCACGCCCCCTCAGACTAACACCACGCCCCCTCAGACTAACACCACGCCCCCTCAGACTAACACCACGCCCCCTCAGACTAACACCACGCCCCTCAGACTAACACCACGCCCCCTCAGACTAACACCACGCCCCCTCAGACTAACACCACGCCCCCTCAGACTAACACCACGCCCCCTCAGACTAACACCACGCCCCTTAGACTAACACCACGCCCCCTCAGACTAACACCACGCCCCCTCAGACTAACACCACGCCCCCTCAGACTAACACCACGCCCCCTCAGACTAACACCACGCCCCCTCAGACTAACACCACGCCCCTCAGACTAACACCACGCCCCCTCAGACTAACACCACGCCCCCTCAGACTAACACCACGCCCCCTCAGACTAACACCACGCCCCCTCAGACTAACACCACGCCCCTTAGACTAACACCACGCCCCTCAGACTAACACCACGCCCCCTCAGACTAACACCACGCCCCCTCAGACTAACACCACGCCCCCTCAGACTAACACCACGCCCCCTCAGACTAACACCACGCCCCCTCAGACTAACACCACGCCCCCTCAGACTAACACCACGCCCCCTCAGACTAACACCACGCCCCCTCAGACTAACACCACGCCCCCTCAGACTAACACCACGCCCCCTCAGACTAACACCACGCCCCCTCAGACTAACACCACGCCCCCTCAGACTAACACCACGCCCCCTCAGACTAACACACGCCCCTCAGACTAACACCACGCCCCCTCAGACTAACACACGCCCCTCAGACTAACACCACGCCCCCTCAGACTAACACCACGCCCCTCAGGCTAACACCACGCCCCCTCAGACTAACACACGCCCCCTCAGACTAACACCACGCCCCCTCAGACTAACACCACGCCCCCTCAGACTAACACCACCCCCCCTCAGACTAACACACGCCCCCTCAGACTAACACCACGCCCCCTCAGACTAACACCACGCCCCCTCAGACTAACACCACGCCCCTCAGACTAACACCACGCCCCCTCAGACTAACACCACGCCCCCTCAGACTAACACCACCCCCCCTCAGACTAACACCACGCCCCCTCAGACTAACACCACGCCCCCTCAGACTAACACCACGCCCCCTCAGACTAACACACGCCCCTCAGACTAACACCACACCCCCTCAGACTAACACCACGCCCCCAAGACTAACACCACGCCCCCTCGGACTAACACCACGCCCCCTCGGACTAACACCACGCCCCCTCAGACTAACACCACGCCCCCTCAGACTAACACACGCCCCCTCAGACTAACACCACCCCCCCTCAGACTAACACACGCCCCCTCAGACTAACACCACGCCCCCTCAGACTAACACACGCCCCTCACACTAACACCACGCCCCCTCAGACTAACACCACCCCCCCTCAGACTAACACCACGCCCCCTCAGACTAACACCACGCCCCCTCAGACTAACACCACGCCCCCTCAGACTAACACCACCCCCCCTCAGACTAACACCACGCCCCCTCAGACTAACACCACGCCCCCTCAGACTAACACCACGCCCCCTCAGACTAACACCACGCCCCTCAGACTAACACACGCCCCCTCAGACTAACACCACCCCCCCTCAGACTAACACCACGCCCCCTCAGACTAACACCACGCCCCCTCAGACTAACACCACGCCCCTCAGACTAACACCACGCCCCCTCAGACTAACACCACCCCCCCTCAGACTAACACCACGCCCCCTCAGACTAACACCACCCCCCCTCAGACTAACACCACGCCCCCTCAGACTAACACACGCCCCCTCAGACTAACACCACGCCCCCTCAGACTAACACACGCCCCTCAGACTAACACCACGCCCCCTCAGACTAACACCACCCCCCCTCAGACTAACACCACGCCCCCTCAGACTAACACCACGCCCCCTCAGACTAACACCACGCCCCCTCAGACTAACACCACCCCCCCTCAGACTAACACCACGCCCCCTCAGACTAACACCACGCCCCCTCAGACTAACACCACGCCCCCTCAGACTAACACCACGCCCCTCAGACTAACACACGCCCCCTCAGACTAACACCACCCCCCCTCAGACTAACACCACGCCCCCTCAGACTAACACCACGCCCCTCAGACTAACACCACGCCCCCTCAGACTAACACCACCCCCCCTCAGACTAACACCACGCCCCCTCAGACTAACACCACCCCCCCTCAGACTAACACCACGCCCCCTCAGACTAACACCACGCCCCTCAGACTAACACCACGCCCCCTCAGACTAACACCACGCCCCCTCAGACTAACACACGCCCCTCAGACTAACACCACGCCCCCTCAGACTAACACCACGCCCCCTCAGACTAACACCACGCCCCCTCAGACTAACACACGCCCCTCAGACTAACACCACGCCCCCTCAGACTAACACCACGCCCCCTCAGACTAACACCACGCCCCTCAGACTAACACCACGCCCCCTCAGACTAACACCACGCCCCCTCAGACTAACACCACGCCCCCTCAGACTAACACCACGCCCCTTAGACTAACACCACACCCCCTCAGGCTAACACCACGCCCCTCAGACTAACACCACGCCCCCTCAGACTAACACCACGCCCCCTCACACTAACACCACGCCCCCTCAGACTAACACCACGCCCCCTCAGACTAACACCGCGCCCCCTCAGACTAACACCACGTCCCCTCAGGCTAACACCACGCCCCTCAGACTAACACCACGCCCCTCAGACTAACAACACGCCCCTCAGACTAACACCACGCCCCCTCAGACTAACACCACGCCCCCTCAGACAAACACCACGCCCCTCAGACTAACACCACGCCCCTCAGACTAACACCACGCCCCCTCACACTAACACCACGCCCCCTCAGACTAACACCACGCCCCCTCAGACTAACACCACGCCCCCTCTGACTAACACCACGCCCCCTCGGACTAACACCACGCCCCCTCAGACTAACACCACGCCCCCTCGGACTAACACCACGCCCCCTCGGACTAACACCACGCCCCCTCTGACTAACACCACGCCCCCTCAGACTAACACCACGCCCCCTCAGACTAACACCACGCCCCCTCAGACTCAGACTAACACCACGCCCCCTCAGACTAACACCACGCCCCCTCAGACTAACACCACACCCCTCAGACTAACACACGCCCCCTCAGACTAACACCACGCCCCCTCAGACTAACACCACGCCCCCTCAGACTAACACCACGCCCCCTCAGGCTAACACCACGCCCCCTCAGAGTAACACCACGCCCCCTCAGACTAACACCACGCCCCCTCAGACTAACAGACTAACACCACGCCCCCTCAGACTAACACCACGCCCCCTCAGACTAACACCACGCCCCCTCAGACTAACACCACGCCCCCTCAGACTAACACCACGCCCCCTCAGACTAACACCACGCCCCCTCAGACTAACACCACGCCCCCTCAGACTAACACCACGCCCCCTCAGACTAACACCACGCCCCCTCAGACTAACAAAAAAAGAAAAGAAACGCAATAATATAAATAAAATGTCCAGATCGTGACTTTTCACAAGTTTTTGAACTAAAAAGAACTCAGGATATGTGAATATGTGCAAAGGTAGTGGCAGTACTTCAGTTTTCACGGCCCCGTTCACTTTTTAAATCACATTTCCTAATCCACTTTGGCCGTTCACTTCCCTCCGTCCGATTTCAAAACCTAAATTCTGAGCTGAACTTTTTCAGGGGGAGAAGTTTTGAAATAATTGAAATCCTATTTTCATTACCCTCGCCCCATGTGTCTTTTGATCTCAGCACGGCGCCCCCCCCCCCCCTCGGCTGACGCTCCCTTGAAGGCTGTTAGCATTAGCCTCTTCAAGTAACAATGTGAAACCCGCTGTATGTTTTGGGCTGAAGTTTTTCAAAGAATCATATTTAGGGCACCTCCCGCTGTTCGCTTTTTATCGCGCTCTCAGACGTCGTTTTCTCCTCCAAAAATCTGGCGGTTTTTGGTGCGGGGCCGCGGCTGAAGCGGGGAGACAAGGATATTACTGCCGTCTCAGCGGGAGAAAGCCGATTATGTGGCTACAAATAGGGGACGTTTCGCCAAATCTTGACAAGGCGAACGTGCGGCGCTGGCAGCTCTGGGCTGAAAGGGTTTCCCGGCGAGCGGGTTCTTCACGTGCTGACAAACAGAACGCGGAGGCAGATTTAGTGTGATTCTGTCTGTGTTCGCTAACGTTAAAGGGCTTTTATGCAAAACCGACTCTTTACAGCCTTTTGTCGTGTTGCCACGTTGTTCTTTTATCAACAACACACTCGGGGCTTTGTTTTGAGTCATTCACGCATGTTAGAGTCGTCTTTTAACCTCTCGCCACCCGCCAAAACCAAGGGCATTCTCTCCTCTTTGCCATTGTCGTCACTTTGTATTTCCCTTATGTGTTTTTCTTTCTTTTTTGCTGGATTTTTGTCACTTTTTTGCTGAATTTTTGTCATTTTTTTGCTGATTTTTTGTCGTTTTTTGGCTGATTTTTTGTCACTTTTTTGCTGGTTTTTTGTCACTTTTTGATGGATTTTTGTCGCTTTTTTGCTGGATTTTTGTCTTTTTTTGCTGGATTTTTGTCGCTTTTTTGCTGGATTTTTGTCTTTTTTTGCTGGATTTTTGTCACTTTTTGCTGGATTTTTGTCACTTTTTTGCTGGATTTTTGTCACTTTTTTGCTGGATTTTTGCCATTTTTTTGCTGGATTTTTGTCACTTTTTTGCTGGATTTTTGTCACTTTTTTGTTGGATTTTTGTCACTTTTTTTGCTGGATTTTTGTCGCTTTTTTGCTGGATTTTTGACACTTTTTTGCTGGATTTTTGACACTTTTTTGCTGGATTTTTGTCGCTTTTTTGCTGGATTTTTGTCGCTTTTTTTGCTGGATTTTTGTCGCTTTTTTTGCTGGATTTTTGTCGCTTTTTTTGCTGGATTTTTGACACTTTTTTGCTGGATTTTTGTCGCTTTTTTGCTGGATTTTTGTCGCTTTTTTTGCTGGATTTTTGACACTTTTTTGCTGGATTTTTGACACTTTTTTGCTGGATTTTTGACACTTTTTTGCTGGATTTTTGTCGCTTTTTTGCTGGATTTTTGTCGCTTTTTTTGCTGGATTTTTGTCGCTTTTTTTGCTGGATTTTTGTCGCTTTTTTTGCTGGATTTTTGACACTTTTTTGCTGGATTTTTGTCGTTTTTTGGCTGATTTTTTGTCACTTTTTTGCTGGTTTTTTGTCACTTTTTGATGGATTTTTGTCGCTTTTTTGATGGATTTTTGTCGCTTTTTTGCTGGATTTTTGTCTTTTTTTGCTGGATTTTTGTCGCTTTTTTGCTGGATTTTTGTCTTTTTTTGATGGATTTTTGTCGTTTTTTGCTGGATTTTTGTCACTTTTTTGCTGGATTTTTGTCACTTTTTTGCTGGATTTTCGCCATTTTTTTGCTGGATTTTTGACACTTTTTTGCTGGATTTTTGTCGCTTTTTTTGCTGGATTTTTGTCGTTTTTTGGCTGATTTTTTGTCACTTTTTTGCTGGTTTTTTGTCACTTTTTGATGGATTTTTGTCGCTTTTTTGATGGATTTTTGTCGCTTTTTTGCTGGATTTTTGTCTTTTTTTGCTGGATTTTTGTCGCTTTTTTGCTGGATTTTTGTCTTTTTTTGATGGATTTTTGTCTTTTTTTTGCTGGATTTTTGTCACTTTTTTGCTGGATTTTTGTCACTTTTTTGCTGGATTTTTGCCATTTTTTTGCTGGATTTTTGTCACTTTTTTGTTGGATTTTTGTCACTTTTTTTGCTGGATTTTTGTCGCTTTTTTGCTGGATTTTTGACACTTTTTTGCTGGATTTTTGACACTTTTTTGCTGGATTTTTGTCGCTTTTTTGCTGGATTTTTGTCGCTTTTTTTGCTGGATTTTTGTCGCTTTTTTTGCTGGATTTTTGTCGCTTTTTTGCTGGATTTTTGTCACTTTTTTTGCTGGATTTTTGTCACTTTTTTTGCTGGATTTTTGTCACTTTTTTGCTGGATTTTTGTCACTTTTTTGTTGGATTTTTGTCTTTTTTTGCTGGATTTTTGTCGCTTTTTTGCTGGATTTTTGTCGCTTTTTTGCTGGATTTTTGTCTTTTTCTGCTGGATTTTTGTCTTTTTTTGCTGGATTTTTGTCTTTTTTTGCTGGATTTTTGTCGCTTTTTTGCTGGATTTTTGCCATTTTTTTGCTGGATTTTTGTCACTTTTTGATGGATTTTTGTCACTTTTTTGCTGGATTTTTGTCACTTTTTGATGGATTTTTGTCACTTTTTGATGGATTTTTGTCACTTTTTGATGGATTTTTGTCACTTTTTTGCTGGATTTTTGTCACTTTTTTTGCTGGATTTTTGTCACTTTTTTTGCTGGATTTTTGTCACTTTTTTGCTGGATTTTTGTCACTTTTTGATGGATTTTTGTCACTTTTTTGCTGGATTTTTGTCGCTTTTTTGCTGGATTTTTGTCACTTTTTTTGCTGGATTTTTGTCACTTTTTTTGCTGGATTTTTGTCACTTTTTTGCTGGATTTTTGTCACTTTTTTGTTGGATTTTTGTCTTTTTTTGCTGGATTTTTGTCGCTTTTTTGCTGGATTTTTGTCGCTTTTTTGCTGGATTTTTGTCTTTTTCTGCTGGATTTTTGTCTTTTTTTGCTGGATTTTTGTCTTTTTTTGCTGGATTTTTGTCGCTTTTTTGCTGGATTTTTGCCATTTTTTTGCTGGATTTTTGTCACTTTTTGATGGATTTTTGTCACTTTTTTGCTGGATTTTTGTCACTTTTTTGCTGGATTTTTGTCACTTTTTTGCTGGATTTTTGTCACTTTTTTGCTGGATTTTTGTCATTTTTTTGCTGGATTTTTGTCACTTTTTTGCTGGATTTGTGTCACTTTTTTGCTGGATTTTTGTCACTTTTTTGATGGATTTTTGTCACTTTTTTGCTGGATTTTTGCCATTTTTTTGCTGGATTTTTGCCATTTTTTTGCTGGATTTTTGTCGCTTTTTTGTCGATGTTTTGCCTCCTCGTCTCCTCGCTCGAGCCTATTTTTAGCTTTTACAGGAAGCCGGCCGGCGTGTTCTAACGGCTCCTCCAGGACGGAGTTTGTTTCTGCTGGAATGAAAAGCCGGGCTGCCGCTCCCCCCCCCCTTAAAGCCGGCCGGGATCGGCATTGTCATGGTGATGCTCCGCACACCTCCGTCTCTACCTGACTACAGGAGACACGGTTGCCCCGGTAACAGGCGGAGGGTGTCGACTCGCCGACTGTAAAGGCGCTCCTCTCGCCTCGGGGCATATACGAAACGGGGATTCAAAACATAAATGAAACTCATGGGCAGAATCCACGAGGCTCCACAGTTTTCATGTTTTTGAGTTGCTTCTTATTTGTGTGACGGGATAATGTGAGAGGTGAGCGTTAAAGGGGCGGTGCCGGGGCAGGAGAGTGAGAGCCATTCACTCCCTGATGGTGTATTGTGTTCAGTTATTTATGAGAATTATCCGATAAAGAAAAGGCTACATACAGCGCTCCGGTCGATGTTGCTGTTAGGGCTGAGTATCCTTACATTATTTTATACCGGTACTTTAACTCTGCTTGGTTTTTCATACCGATTCCTAAAATACTTTTTCTGATGCGTATCGCTGGGTTGTCGTGACATCACAGCGTTCGTTCTAAAGGCCTGTGATATTATGTAGAGGGAACAATATTTAGTTTTCGGGGAGAGATCATGGACCCAGTGACTGATATTAATGATCATTTTTGTAATCCATGCATTTTCTTTGGAGATACGACTTGTGAAAGTGTAATGCAGGTAATAGATACAGACGGCATCTCGTCATAGAAGGGGGCGTGGCCTCGCCCAGGGGGAAAATAGAATCTTTTGGGAAACACAATTTTCTCTTTTTAGCCATTTTCTGGTGGAATATGAACTTATTTATCACATGAATAAAGTCAAGTGTAAATCGGGCCCATATGGATATTTTCTCACAGCAGATTGTTCAGTCGAAGTGAAAAAACGGCAGTCATAGCAGGCTATAGCTAGCGTTAGCATTAGCCTGATGCTAACATGTAGCATCATGTTAGCATTCTCTGTTTTTTTAATGTATTTATGGGCTGTTGATAGGGCTGTCACGGTATGAAAATTTGACCTCACGGTTATTGTGACCAAAATTATCACGGTTTTCGGTTTTATTGCGGTATTTTTTTAAATGTGTGTTTATATGTTCAGAAAGCATTGATAGTCCTGCACAAACTGGAATAGTTTCAAAAAAGTTTAACTGTGCTTGTTACATAAAAAAATACAGACAAAGCCTTTTCACATCAAAGTAAAGGAACTACAAGGATGTGTTGTTGATGTTTCGATGGTTTTACATGAACTATTTATAGCGTCAGAAACGAAGATAAACCGTCTATATCAGGAACATTGTTGTTGTCCTTCCAGTGAGCTTTCGCTTTGCAGATTTGGGAAAATGCCTCAGACAGTGATTATTATTAAATTCATAAAACTGCGGCGAATCTATTGCAATCTGCCACCGGGAGCCCCGTAACGCCTTGTGCCAGTGTGCGGAGGTATCCGGACACGGCTTATGCTGGCGGTGGCGCTGCAGCCGCACTATGGGGCGACTCGTTACATTCTCCCTCAACCTAAAACGCTAACGTTAACTTCCTGCTATAGAGCTGTGGGAGACGGTCACGCAGGAGAGTCACAGGTTCGAAGTCTTGCTGCTTTAGAGACACTTTTTCCTGCTCGCTCCACAAACTGAACTCTGAGGCTGATCCTGCGCTGTCGTGACGGACATGATTCCAGCTTCGAGAAAGTTTTGTTTGGTTTGAAAACAACAAAGTGCGCATGCGCGGAAACTGCAGCAGATGAGACGGTGGCTGGTGAGGCTCACCGTGCCGACACCGCGGGTGCCGTTATTCACCGAGATAATAATAAAAACACAAAACAAGACGGTCATTTTCACCGTCAAAATTTGTACCGGGGTTTACCGCTACACCGGTTACCGTGACATCCCTAGCTGTTTGTATCTTTTTTTAGTAGAAAACTATATTCATAATTCAGCGTTTGTTGAAGTAGTTTTTGAATAATTAGAGAAAGTTTCGTTTTCTCCAAATTGTTTTCCCCCTGAACTGTTTTCAAACATGACCATATATGGGCGATTCCAGAGATGCCGTCTGTATCTATAGGAAAAACTGGCTCCTTTGATCAACGGGCTCTGGAAAACTGGAGCTTCTGCTGCTCAGCCGACCACAAGGGGGCAGAGTTTCTTGTCTTTTGGTCCTTTTTTTGGAACATGCTCTTGTAGGAGGAGATTGAGCAGCATCATGATTCATGAGTTCTCTCTTGAATAGAGTAATTCATGTAAATGGGGAAAAGTGAGCAATGACTCTAGTCTATTAATATTAAGTCTATAGAAACAATCAAGTAGGCAAGGCAAGCTCTCCATCGTCCCTCTGTAGAAGAACCCACAGAGGGATGTAGGTTCTTCAGTTGCATAATATTACAAGAAAACAGATCAAATCAATAAAACATCAACATAAAATTCATTAATTACAGTAAAAGGCTAACGCCAGAGGAGGGACGGCGAGACGATGACGCGCTACTCGATATACGGAAGCTTGGACTGAAGATGGACAACTCCTGTACGACTGAGAGCTCACACATGATGCTGCTCCTGGACCCAACAGGAATCAAAACGTGGTCTCTAAAGATTTTTTTTACTTCTATACTTCCGATACGTTTATTTTTTAGTATAACGTAAACTAGGGCTGCTCGATTATTGAAAGAATAATAATCATGATTATTTTTGTCATAATTGAAATCACGATTATTCAAACGATTATTTGTTGCCTTTTAAAAAATCCATCAAAAAAGTGACAAAAATCCATCAAAAAAGTGACAAAAATCCATCAAAAAAGTGACAAAAATCCATCAAAAAAATGACAAAAATCCATCAAAAAAGTGACAAAAATCCATCAAAAAATGACAAAAATCTATCAAAAAAAGTGACAAAAATCTATTAAAAAAATGAAAAAAATCCATCAAAAAAGTGACAAAAATCCATTAAAAAAATGAAAAAAATCCATCAAAAAAAAAGACAAAAATCCATCAAAAAAGTGACAAAAATCCATCAAAAAAGTGACAAAAATCCATAAAAAAAATGAAAAAAAAATCCATCAAAAAAAAGACAAAAATCCATCAAAAAAGTGACAAAAATCCATCAAAAGAGTGACAAAAATCCATCAAAAAAGTGACAAAAATCCAGCAGAAAAAAGACAAAAATCCATCAAAAAAGTGACAAAAATCCATTAAAAAAAAGACAAAAATCCATCAAAAAAATACAAAAATCCATCAAAAAAGTGACAAAAATCCATCAAAAAAATACAAAAATCCATCAAAAAAAAGACAAAAATCCAGCAGAAAAAAGACAAAAATCCATTAAAAAAAAGACAAAAATCCATTAAAAAAATGAAAAAAAATCCATAAAAAAAAAAGACAAAAATCCATCAAAAAAGTGACAAAAATCCATCAAAAAAGTGACAAAAATCCATCAAAAAAATGACAAAAATCCATCAAAAAAAAGACAAAAATCCATCAAAAAAAAAGACAAAAATCCATCAAAAAAGTGACAAAAATCCATAAAAAGAGTGACAAAAATCCATCAAAAAAGTGACAAAAATCCATAAAAAAAAAGACAAAAATCCATCAAAAAAATACAAAAATCCATCAAAAAAGTGACAAAAATCCATAAAAAAAAAGACAAAAATCCAGCAGAAAAAAGACAAAAATCCATCAAAAAAAAGACAAAAATCCATTAAAAAAATGAAAAAAAATCCATAAAAAAAAAAGACAAAAATCCATCAAAAAAGTGACAAAAATCCATCAAAAAATACAAAAATCCATAAAAAAAAGACAAAAATCCATCAAAAAAGTGACAAAAATCCATCAAAAAAGTGACAAAAATCCATCAAAAAAGTGACAAAAATCCATCAAAAAAGTGACAAAAATCCATCAAAAAAGTGACAAAAATCCATCAAAAAAGTGACAAAAATCCATCAAAAAATGACAAAAATCTATCAAAAAAAGTGACAAAAATCTATTAAAAAAATGAAAAAAATCCATCAAAAAAGTGACAAAAATCCATTAAAAAAATGAAAAAAATCCATCAAAAAAAAAGACAAAAATCCATCAAAAAAGTGACAAAAATCCATCAAAAAAGTGACAAAAATCCATTAAAAAAATGAAAAAAAAATCCATCAAAAAAAAGACAAAAATCCATCAAAAAAGTGACAAAAATCCATCAAAAGAGTGACAAAAATCCATCAAAAAAGTGACAAAAATCCAGCAGAAAAAAGACAAAAATCCATCAAAAAAGTGACAAAAATCCATTAAAAAAAAGACAAAAATCCATCAAAAAAATACAAAAATCCATCAAAAAAGTGACAAAAATCCATCAAAAAAATACAAAAATCCATCAAAAAAAAGACAAAAATCCAGCAGAAAAAAGACAAAAATCCATTAAAAAAAAGACAAAAATCCATTAAAAAAATGAAAAAAAATCCATAAAAAAAAAAGACAAAAATCCATCAAAAAAGTGACAAAAATCCATCAAAAAAGTGACAAAAATCCATCAAAAAAATGACAAAAATCCATCAAAAAAAAGACAAAAATCCATCAAAAAAAAAGACAAAAATCCATCAAAAAAGTGACAAAAATCCATAAAAAGAGTGACAAAAATCCATCAAAAAAGTGACAAAAATCCATAAAAAAAAAGACAAAAATCCAGCAGAAAAAAGACAAAAATCCATCAAAAAAAAGACAAAAATCCATTAAAAAAATGAAAAAAAATCCATAAAAAAAAAAGACAAAAATCCATCAAAAAAGTGACAAAAATCCATCAAAAAATACAAAAATCCATAAAAAAAAGACAAAAATCCAGCAGAAAAAAGACAAAAATCCAAAAATTAAAAATTAGGGAAAAAAAAGTAAAAAAAAAAAAAATTGAAAAAAAAAAATATATAATCGATTTTTTGCGATTATGCTAATTTTGTAATCGTTTACTGTTGTAATCGAAATCGTAATCGAATTTCGATTAATTGCACAGCCCTAACGTAAACCTTTTTTTATACCATGGGCCTTTTCAGAAGTCTTTTGGAAAAAACTAGGAATTTGGAGTTTACGCCACAACTAATAATGAACCATCTCCCACTGGGGCAGTTCAGTTTTTATGTTCTCACACCTCTGCTCCCGTGACAGGAAGAGGGACTGTTTCATTTTCCAGGGATAGTTTGGCTGGAGCTTATGGCCCCGTGTTACAGCGACAACAGTAACAGCTCGGCCCGTTTCCAAAGAGGGGAAACAAAGCAACATGATCAACACAGGCTTTGTTTGTTTAACATGTTCTAATGACAAACGAGCTCATCATAGACTCATAAAGGCAGCCACTGGGGGGGCTTTGTCTGGAGCCATGCTTTATTCTGATTCTGACTGTTATTTTATGTCTTTGCTTTGATATTAATCATGTGTTTTCTCCCTTTGTTCTTGCACTTTGATATCTTTACTCACACTGCAAAGAGTGAATATCAAGCATTGGCTTAAAGGGGGGGTATTATGCAAAATCGACTTTTTCAAGCTTTACATCATGTTATTAAGTCACTCCCTCATTAAAACCATGCCTGAAGTGTTGCCTTGGCACATTCACGTATTTACGAGTAATCTGTAAAAACTCTGATGGCGGCCATTTTAGGGATAAAACGCCTGATTCCTTCAGGGAACGCCCTCGAACCTCCAGGAGACGCCTCCGACCTTTCGTCACCAGCCGAGTATCCAACCACTGCTCCTCAGCAGAACCCCCTCCCCGCAGTGTCTAGCCCTAAGATGTAAACAGAGTCATCATGGAGGATTAGCTTCGTGTGTTGTGAACCGGAGCCACAGCAGACTTTTACAAAGACACACATCAGTGTTTCTGTTACCGAAACACCCAGGATTAAAACCGGTGACAAGAACACTTATTTCAGTGTCTGGTTCTGCGCTGGGCCTTGATGATGCGCAGAGCCTCCGGAGAAAGCTAATGCTAAGCTAAACCTCGAGTCATCACGTGAAAACGAGAAATATGCACAAATAAAGTCAAACTTGCCCACCCCTGACCTATAGTGACTTTGGCAACCGTCAAAATACCGTAGTCTCTCGACCAACTCAAAGTTCTCTCACAAAGGCGTCCAAAAGCGCAGAAAACATTCAAAACCCGCGCTCGATGTTGGCCAGTTCGAGAAGCATCCATTTTCAATACGGCTCAACAGATTTCTTTCAAAAACCATGTCTTTTCCATCGACTTATATTTGTTGTTATCATTCGGGTCCGACCCACTGAGTTTCCATCTGAGCGAGGACTTAGAAACTTTGCATCCAGCTCCACTCTTGTTTTCACTTACTCAGCCGTCAAAAATAGTGTATGAATGTGTAAAACAGATCTATTGACCCCGACCATCTGCGCCTCATTAAAAAACTGCCTACAGACTCAAACCCAAACTCTCCCTCGAGAATCGCCTTCACTTCATCCGGAGTTCAGTCTGAAGTTTTACTCTTCTTCTCCTCTTCTGCTGTTTGGACACATTGTGAAAGTGGGAAGAGGAATTTGAGAACTTTCAGTCAGTGATGTAACGGTTTACAGACACGGGTTTGTACAGTGTTAAAGTCATGTTGGATAACTGGATATCAGAATGTCACATGCTCCTCTGACTGTGTCTTTTAGCTCCAGACCTTCCCATTGTGGAGAGGAGGAACTGGCTCATTCATCAGCATTACATCCGCAAGGACTACGACACCTGTAAGGTAAGAAAACAACAATTACTGGACATCGTGAGGAACAATATAGGGAAGAAATATTCTAACATCTCTAATTAGAGATGCACTAATCTAGAGCTGAAACAACTAATCGATTAATCGATAATTTTCCTACACCATTCACAGCCAAGCGATTAATCGTGAAAATAATCGGTAGATTAATCGATTATCAAATAATCGTTAGTTGCAGCCCCACATCAATCCAGCTTTTTTGTTTACGATGCCGATACTGGAGGTTTGAGTATCGGCCGATACCAAGAGACTTTCTTAAAAGTGTCTTTCGCTGAGAGAAAAAGCGAATGGTCTCTTTTTTCAATGTTAAGATCAATAAAGTCTTATCTTTTCTTGATGTTGCAGATCAATGATCAATTATGTTTATTAATAAACTAATGGAAAAGCATTTAAATGAACAGGCCACTGCTTTTCCAGACTGAGATATGTTCTTACCTGAGCTTAGACGAGTTGATGCGTACCTGTCTGGGCGATGTTCCCTTAATTGGCCGTTGACGTTGTTTACAGTGAACCATCGATATCGTCCATCTCTCATTATAAGCATTTTTTAAAGATATTTCCATAGCCTATATATAAGCTGCATATTATTTATGTTAGGAATAATATAAGAATGCAGGATAAATGGATCTAAACTAAACCTGATCTGAACAGAGTCATGGAACACGACTTTTGCAACAGAAATGTGTTAAAACGTGCGTAAAGTCTGAGAGGAGAACGACTTCTTCAGTCTGGTGTTATCAGTGATTTGCCTCAGGTTCACTGTGGAGCTGGTCAGACGGTTTTTAATGCAGGCTAGCTGATACCATAGAAATGCACTAGCCTCGCATTAGCCTAGCGCCACGAAACTCTTCAAACATAAGAACTGCGTAACATTTTGGACTATAATCTAAACTAAACAAGCTCCTAATGACCAGATCGACACAATGCCATTACTGCAGTGGATAATCGAAGAATGGATTTGGTTTCAGACCTCGCCTGTTTAGATCTCAAATTCTTCAGACTTTAGTCAGAGCGTTAACTCCTCTATACCAGTGCTCTTATCACACTAATACGAATGTAAATCAGAGCTTATTATTTGCATTTGCTCAATTTTAACGTAATGTTTAAGAAACAGTGGGTCAACGGGACAATATTTAGAAGTTTGCGTCGTAGCCACGTTTTTGAAGCCGCTCCACGCGCCGCCCGGTCCGTGAGCTCGTAACCTCGTACCTCCTGCACCGCCTCTTTCTCTCTCGGTTCTTCGGGAGAATAATCCGCGCGCTCAGCTAGCTCCGATGTGAGAGCTATCTCGTCATTTTAAAACGGTTTAGTTTCCGTGCGAAGCAAAGCAAAGCAAAACCACACGCTGTTAAACTCTGAGCTGCAGAGAGAGAGAGAGAGCCCCGCGCGTCAGAAACAGAGCAGCTGCGTCTTTACTTTAAAGCAGTACTAAGTAACTCTTCCCCCTAAAGGCCATAAGCGCAACTGCAGGTGTAGTAGCAAGTTACGATTTTTTAATTTATTAATTGTCTTGGAGAGTAAATACTACGCCGACAGGAAAGGTGAAGGGACAGAGGGTTACTGTGCATCCAATTATACAATGGAAATATTTGTTTTCACTCAAACTTGGCTGTAAATACTGTTTAAAGTGACGTTAGCCCGCAGTTAGCTTTGCCCGTTAGCATGTTAGCTTCTTCTTCGTGATTACATTAGTGTGTATTGCTTTCTCCGCACCGGTGGCAGTCAAGTTACAAACATGGTTTTCTGGCCAGAGACACCAGGGGGCGCTGAAAGACCCTCCAATCATCCCATAAACACTTGTATCACCCCCACAGGGACGACGGGGAGGGTTTATTAAGGTAAATAAGTGACTTAGTACTGCTTTAATAATTACGGCGAACACATCATGGCTTCTGGCAGGTACTGAAACTAGCGTGCATATTAGTTATATTTATGAGGAGGGGGCGTGGCATCACGGTGGTGGCTCGTCCATCGTGATGTTGCTCATTCATCACGATGGACGATGATATCGCACATCGGAACAACCCTAGCGCTCATGCTTCACACCTGGACGGGGCCTTTCTGTGTGGAGTTCGCATGTTCTCCCCGTGTCTGCGTAGGTTTCCTCCGGGTACTCCGGCTTCCCCTACCGCTAAAAACATGTACAACAGGCCAGGGTGAGTGAGAGAGTGTTTGACAGTGTGAGTGGAGGCCGACAGATGGAAATGAGCCTGTGTGTGTTCATTAACATGCACCGTCACGGCCGAATAAACCAACAAACAAATGAATATTCAGAGTAACACTGGTGATGTTTTCTCTCTGTGCAGACCATCATTAAAGAGCAACTACAGGAAACCAACGGGATGTGTGAATATGCCATCTACGTGCAAGGTACAGTCTGCCAAACTGACCCGAGGAGCGTTCTGTGGGAACACTGAACCCTCTCCATTGTTATATTTTAGATTGAGTCCTTTTTCAACAGAGCTGTCATTTTTTAGATTGTTAATGAAGAGTGAAAAAACTGCAAAAGTGGCGGGAATTTTCCTCCACTTTTCCCCCTTGATTTGAAGTCCCCAGTGTATCGCGGGGTGAAAGTGCGTCCTCTCTCCTCTCACCCCCCCCTCTCCCTCTCTGCAGCGCTAATCTTACGTCTGGAGGGCCAGATCCAGCCGTCCCTGGAGCTGTTTCAGAGCTGCGCCATCCTTAATCCGGGCAGCGCTGACAACCTCAAGCAAGTGGCCCGATCTCTGTGAGTCTCCTCTCCGCCTCTCGCCGCCGCCTCTCTCCTCGCCGCCTCCCCTCGCCGCCTCCCCCTCGCCGCCTCCCCTCGCCGCCTCCCCTCGCCGCGTGAGACTTCATAGAGAGAGGAAGTGTTCAGCCGGAGATAAGGGCCCAGCCGGGAGCCTCAGCTGACCTTACACACATCCTCTTTAAGTCAGAGAATGTAAAGTTGTGGGATGTAGGAAAACTGGTATAGATTTAGTCTGATATGAACTTAAAGACAGTGTTGTTCTTGATTTCATTACTTAAACAAACATACAGATACTACTGGACAAATATTCCTCCTATAAAATTAAAGTTGCTCAGTCAAAGGCACTTACTTAAAGGGATATTTCAGGATTTTTGACATAGGGCCTTGTTTCCTAGTTATCCAGAGTGTTGCTGATTTCTGGAGATATTTTTTTTTGTAATTCATGCAGTACTTATATTTGAAGAGTTCCGTGGCGCTAGGCTAGTGCGAGGCTAGTGCATGTCTATGGTATCAGCTAGCCTGCATTAAAAACAGTGTGACCCGCTCCACAGAGCACCTGAGGCAAATCACTTATAACACCAGACTAACCATATAAATGTCTGTGTCCATAGAATCATGTTTGGAATATAACTGACCTGCATCACATGAATGATCGCATTTTGAGGGACTATTTTCTAGCAGATCACTCCGCCGCCGCGTAGCTTATACAACCACGAAGCTGATGCTGCTCAAATATAAGGTCTTTTAAATGAAAAATGGTGAAAATTACACACACACACAAGACCAGACAGGTACACATCAACTCGTCTAAGCTCATTAGGGCTGAAACAACTAATCGATTAATCGACAACTAATTGATGATTGAAATAGTCGACAACTATTTAGTTTACTTTAATAAATCCTCCCCGTAGTCCCTGTGGGGGTGATACAAGTGTTTATGGGATGATTGGAGGGTCTTTCATCGCCCCCTGGTGTCTCTGGCCAGAAAACCATGTTTGCAACTTGACTGCCACCGGACCGGAGTCACCAATACACACTAATGGAATCACGAAGAAGAAGCTAACATGCTAACGGGCAAAGCTAGCTGCGGGCTAACGTCACTTTAAACAGTATTTACAGCCAAGTTTGAGTGAAAAAAAATATTTCCATTGTATAACTGGATGCACAGTAACCCTCTGTCCCTTCGCCTTTCCTGTCAGCGTAGGATTTACTCTCCAAGACCATTAATAAATTAAAAAATCGTAACTTGCTACTACACCTGCAGTTGTGCTTATGGCCTCTAGGGGGAAGAGTTACTTAGTACTGCTTTAATAATCGGTTTTCTGTTTCATGAAAATTTAGTATTTGTGATAAAAACCTACTTTGTTTTTATAGTTAGAGTCTGTAGTGTTTTGTACATTGTACATTTTATGAATATCTGTCTGTGTCTCGTCCAATCAGAAGCAGAATTAGTGCCAAGAGCAAACATTTACTTCACTTTTTTTGAAAAAATAAAATTTTCCTACACCATTCACAGCCAAGGGATTAATCGATTAATCGTAAAAATAATCGATGGATTAATCGATTACAAATAATCGTTAGTTGCAGCCCTAAAGCTCATGTAAGAACATATCTCAAAAGAAAAAAACGGTAAAACCGGTTCCTGTTCATTCAACACATTTCAAAAACAAGTTTAAAGCAGTGCTAAGTAACTCTTCCCCCTAGAGGCCATAAGCGCAACTGCAGGTGTAGTAGCAAGTTACGATTTTTTTAACTTATTAATTGTCTTGGAGAGTAAATCCTACGCTGACAGGAAAGGCGAAGGGACAGACGGTTACTGTGCATCCAATTATACAATAGAAATTTTTTTTTTCACTCAAACTTGGCTGTAAATACTGTTTAAAGTGACGTTAGCCCGCAGTTAGCTTTGCCCGTTAGCCTGTTAGCTTCTTCTTCGTGATTACATTAGTGTGTATTGCTTTCTGCGGACCGGTGGCAGTCAAGTTGCAAACATGGTTTTCTGGCCAGAGACACCAGGGGGCGATGAAAGACCCTCCAATCATCCCATAAACACTTGTATCACCCCCACAGGGACTACGGGGAGGGTTTATTAAGGTAAACACGTTACTTAGTACTGCTTTAAAGCCTGGACCTAAAGACTTTTATTGTTAAAGGTAAAGGTTAAAGGTAAAGGTTAAAGGTAAAGGTTAAAGTGATCTCCTGATCTGCGGTCGGTCTGGTTTAGGTTCAGCCACACTATGAGCCCAAAGAATAAGATGAGCCGACGACCTGGACATCCTGAATGACCAGGTTATTCCATCAGCGGATTTCTTCTGCCTCGATATTCAGGCGTATTCCGGGATGACAATGTCAGGATTCACGCGGCTCGTGTTGTGAAAGAGCGGCTCAGGGAGCGTAAGCCGGCTCGTCCACCACAGAGTCCAGATCTTCACCACTGAGGATCTGTGGGCTGATCTCAGTGACAGACGAACGCAACCCTGGATCTTTTTTCAAAGCCAAAGCGAATCCACGCTGTGATCAAAGCCAAAGGCCCCACAGCCAAATATCAGAGCGCCTGAGTTTTCTTTTGGTTGCGACTTCTTTTTGCTCGATAATTGTGATGTGGATTTTTTTTTTCTGATATTGTATTCCTTCACTGGGCCGCGCTATTAAAAAAAAGTAAAGTTTGTTTTGCTCTCTGCTCAGATTTCTCCTGGGAAAGCACAAAGCAGCCATCGAGTTCTACCACGAAGCGGCCAAGCTGAACGACAGAGACTGGGTAACAAACGTTTGATTACTCTCGCACGTACACGCACGGCCGTTTGATGACGGAGGCTCGTCGAGAATGCAGAGTTTTCACAGATTTACAGATGGTCTCTGGGGGGGGAGCGCCGCCGTTCCTTTCTTTGGTACGAACCCTCTCACATTACGGATGATGTGCCGCGCTCCTATGTGCGTGTGCAAATTCAACCGGTTTGGGGGGAAGATTAATAAATGCCATGTTTGTCAGGCTGATTAGCAAAGAAAATCAGCCGTGTTTTAATGAGTTCAGTCGTTATGTGGAAATATTAGTCCTGCATTTGCACAAATCAGCCGAGGAGGGGAAGGACACAAATAATAATAATAATAATAATAATAATAATACATTTTATTTGTATAGCGCTTTTCAAGACACTCAAAGACGCTTTACAGAAAAATGTATGACGGCACGAGGCGGCTTTGGGAAAACAGAAAAGTGCAATAGATACAGACGCATCTCGTCATAGAAAGGGGCGTGGCTTCGCCGGGGGGAAAATAGAATCTTTAGAGAAACATAATTTTCACTCTTTTTAGCCATTTTCTGGTGGAATATGAACTTATTTATCACATACAAATAAAGTCAAGTGTAAATCGGGCCCATATGGATATTTTCTCACAGCAGATTGTTCAGTAGAAGCGAAAAAACGGCAGTTGTTGCAAGTGCTAGCTAACCGTTAGCATTAGCCCAATGCTAACATGTAGCATCATGTTAGCATTCTCTGTTATTCATGTATTTATGGGGTGTTGAACCACTTTGCTCCTCCCCATGTCTTTGTATCTTTATTTAGTATAAACTATATTCATAATTTAGCATTTGTTAAAGTAGTTTTTGAATAATCTATAGATACAGACGCATCTCTGGAGTCGCCCATATATGGTCATTTTTGAAAACAGTTAAAGGGGAAAACAATTTTGAAAAAATCAAAACTTTCTCTTATTATTCAAAAACTACTTTTAACAAACGCTGAATTATGAATATTAGGGATGCACCGATACCGATACCAGTATCGGGTATCGGGCCGATACCACATGCTTGTACTCATACTCGTACTCATTCATGAGGTCCCGATACCAGGAACCGATACCATTTGACGTGCGGCCAGCGCAGCTACGAGGCGCAGCTCTCAGCTGAGGAGAGAAAATAGCAACAAACTGGAGAATTTTTTAGTGGAAATACAATAATCCACATAGAGCTGACTTTATTACAGACTGCGCTCTCTAAACCAGAGTCTGAGCTGGATTTAACCAGAGCTTAATGTTGTTAGCGCTGCAGCGTCTGCAGTGTTTACAACATACAGGCTAACGTTGCTAACTCGCGGCTAGCGCAGTTTTGGCCATTCTGACGCCGTTTTATGACCAGGGGTTTATTCTTCTGAAAAACTAACCCAGCGACTAAAAAGTCCTCAGAAAATCCAGATTAAAGACATACAGCATGTTTATATTGAGCCAAAATGAGCTGCAGCAGAACAATGAAAACGCTGTAGCTTCTCGCTAAGTTGCTACAAAACACACGAGAAAATCCACACGGAGCTGCAGTAAAGGCGAAAAGAGACCATTTAAGTAACATCTCAATACTATTGTTAAATAAAAGCACATAAATGAATAAAGCTCAGACATTGGGAGCTTTAGGACATGGGCTTTTCTGTCTATGATGGACAGAGACATAAAAATAAAAATTATATTGAATGAAAATAAAAAATGGCATCAGCACAATTCTAATATAACTGCTCTTAAATGTGTAGCCTACTTGTAATGTAAATGAGTAAATTTACTAATTACAAACCAATCTGCTGTGAAAAAAGTAAGAATGTTGAAGAAAATGCCTTGTACTCGTATCGGTATCGGCGAGTACTTAAATCCAAGTACTCGTACTTGTATCGGTTTTAGAAAAAGTGGTATCGGTGCATCCCTAATGAATATAGTTTCTACTAAATAAAGATACAAAGACATGGGGAAGAGCAAAGTGGTTCAACAGCCCATAAATACATGAATAACGGAGAATGCTAACATGATGCTACATGTAACGGTTATACATGGTTAGCTAGCGCTAGCTACAACTGCCGTTTTTTCACTTCTACAGAACAATCTGCTGTGACAAAATATCCACATGGGCCCGATTTAGACTTGACTTTATTTGTATGTGATAAATAAGTTCATATTCCACCAGAAAATGGCTGAAAAGAGAAAACTGTGTTTCCCAAAAGATTCTATTTTCCCCCTCGGCGAAGCCACGCCCCCTTCTATGACGAGATGCCGTCTGTATCTATATCCGGGACTTTTGCGATTTGGATCCGTTTTGTTGCTTCAAAGGCAATGCAGTGAGGCTGAATAAGGACAGACACATTTAACTCGCCATCAGTTGATTTCAGTGTTTCAACTTCACTCAATGTGCGTGATGTAGTTTCCATGAGCAGGACCAAACCATTACCAACACAGTGTTGCTTTTTGTCAATGAAGACGATATGGAGCGTCTGACAGCGATATCACACAGACTGTTTTCTCGGGACAGTTTTAAATCAGTACTAAGTAACTCATGCCCCTAGAGGCCATAAGCGCAACTGCAGGTGTTGTAACATGTTGCGATTTTTTTACTTATTAACTGTCCGTGAGAGTAAATCCTACGCTGACAGGAAAGGCGAAGGGAGAGAGCTGTATGCTGTTTAAAGTGGCGCTAGCCCGCAGTTAGCTTTGCCCGTTAGCCTGATAGCTTCTTTGTGATTCTATTAGTGTGTATTGCTGCTCCGACAAGGTGGCAGTCAAGTTGCAATTGTGGTTTTTTGGCCAGAGACACCAGGGGGAGAAGAAAGACCCCCCAATCATTTATTTATTTATTTGACGGGGACACTGTACATTAATCAACATTTCTGTAAATGTACCAGAATTAGGCAAAAGGCTATTTTTCATCCGTAGTCCCTGGACAGTTGTAAAAAGTCTCCCTAAGACAATAAAACATTCAAAGTCAGTGCAATAAAATACAAAGTCATCATCCCATAAACACTTGTTTTACCCCCAGAGGGACGGGAAGGATTTATTAAGGTAAACACGTTACTTAGTGCTGCTTTAAATACTGTAGCGCAGGGATAGGCAAGTTTGTGTTGTTGAGGGCCGACTTTAATTATTGCCAAAACACCAAGGGCCGAGTCTCACCATTTTATCCTAAAGTAAAGAACTTTTTTCTGCAAGTGCCAATGTTTTACATTAGTGTTTCTCAAGTCATGGCTTTGGGACCCACCATGACCCAATGGTGACAAGCTGCGACCCAAATAAAACTGTAAATTGTCATATATCGTCTAAAAAAACAGCCCAATAACATGCATTTTAAGTGATTCCATGCAGTTTACAATAGAAAATTTAGAACATTTCCTATAGGCTCGCGACCCACAGAAAATGGTTCCGCAATCCACTTTCTGGTCCCAACCCACAAGTTGAAAATCATGTTTTACATTATATATGAGTAAGTGCGGTGCTCTGCCAGGAATGTTTTTAAATACTGACACTATTTCTCGCATTTTCAGAATTTGATCTCATATTTGCATGAAAATATTTCTCAAAATCATTTTGGAGGGCCAGAGGTTCTGTGTGTAGGGCCGGATTTGGCCCCCGGGCCTGACGTTGCCTACCCCTGCTGTAGCGTATCAACTTAGAAAGCAGGTTGATGTACAGATGTACAGGGCTCGTTTGGGAAACGTCCTGTTCACAGCGACACTTCTGCCTGTGCCATAGACAGATTATTAATAGATCGTCATTACGCACTTCTCCCCGTTTGACAGAATAACTACGTTAGAGGGGGAATTCATGGAGGATTTACAGACTCCTCCTCCCCAGCTCTGACGAAGCATGTTCCTAAAAAGGGCATAAGGGCGGGGTCTTCACTGTAGACTCCGCCCTTGCGTGACGTGTAGCTCGCGCGGCTCCAATGCTAACAGTCCGACCCTCATCACGAGATTTCGGACATTTTTCTCATGAAAACCAGCCTGGTTTCTTTAACTGTAACTAACCCAGCGGTTTCACAGGAGGAAAATCGAGCTGTAGAAAGTTTAACGTTTTTAACGTGTCTAAAGTCCAATGTTTTCCAATGGGAGACTAGCGGCGATATGGAGGTACTACAGCAATGGCGGCCTCTAGTGTCGTCGTCACAAAGCAGAGCAGCCATTGGCCAGCGCCTATTGTGGTGTAATCTGTTTGTCGAAAAATATAAAGGCAAGAGATCATTATTATTTATCCCTATTTCCAATACTTATCGGAGTAATGTATTACTTTTTATAATGAAGCAGACTAAAGCTTGACCTTTTTAGTTTCGTGCTGTTAAAGCAGTACTAAGTAACTCTTCCCCCTAGAGGCCATAAGCGCAACTGCAGGTGTAGTAGCAAGTTACGATTTTTTAATTCATTCATTGTCTTGGAGAGTAAATACTACGCTGACAGGAAAGGCGAAGGGACAGAGGGTTACTGTGCATCCAATTATACAACGGAAATATTTTTTTTCACTCAAACTTGGCTGTAAATACTGTTTAAAGTGACGTTAGCCGCAGTTAGCTTTGCCCGTTAGCATGTTAGCCTGTTCTTCATGATTCCATTAGTGTGTATTGCTTTCTCCGCACCGGTGGCAGTCAAGTTGCAAACATGGTTTTCTGGCCAGAGACACCAGGGGGAGATGAAAGACCCTCCAATCATCCCAGAAACACTTGTATTACCCCCACAGGGACTACGGGGAGGGTTTATTAAGGTAAACACGGTACTTAGTGCTGCTTTAAAAACAACACTGGGCCAACGTGAAACCAACCTGTCTGCACTTTGTATTTAGTTTGAATTTAAGCATTTTGTTCTGAGAAAAAGAGAAGAGCCGCTGTCACTCGCTCGCTCAGACAACAATCCCAGGACATGACGGGACAATCGAACTCGGCCAGAGCATTAGAGTGTCCTAGAGTGGACTCTCACTGGTCCTAGTTAAACAACAAATACATAAAACACAGTTGGCTTTAATCAGCAGGTCTATGTTTCTACCACATGTGCCCCGTCCTTGAAGAGGTCTGGAGAAAAGTTCACGTCTAGTTCAAGGTCTTTCTATTGTCTGTTTTCCAGGAGATCAGCCATAACCTTGGCGTGTGTTACTTCTTCATCAAAGACCTGAAGCATGTGAGTACAGAACAAACCCTCCCCCCCCCCTGGACCTCCTGGATCTCCTGGATTCTGACTCTGGTTTGGGTCGTCAGGCTGAAGAACATCTGAACTCGGCCCTGCAGCTGAACAAGCACGACCGGAGCTTCATGATGCTGGGGAAGGTGCTCCTGCAGGCCGGAGAAACCGACAAGGCCATCGACGTGTACAAGCGAGCGGTGGAGTGAGTAAAGGAGACGCACCCTTAACCTGAGCCGCCGTTTCTAAAGATTTTCTCCCCATTTTTTATTCAGTTTTTGCCCAATTCTATCCCCTATTTTTTCCCTGAATGTTTTTCCCCTATTTCTTCCCATTTTTTTTAACATTTTTTTTCTTTCCCCATGTTTTCCTTCTTTTTCTCGTCTTTTTTTTGTTCTTCTTCCAAATTTCGCCCACATTTCTTGACATTGGAGACGAACTCGATATTGGAAATGTCCACGTCTTCCATTCTGATATTCTCTTGATATATTGGGCCGATATTTGGGTGTTTTGTATTTTGCATCACTTCATTTGCATCACTGCCACACCTTCCTCGGCCTCAGGGGAACTCGGAAACATCGCAAGTTCACCTGTTTTACATATTTTATGTGGAGTCAAACTGCTTTTGTTTTGGAATCTGCAGATTTCTGTCTTTAACACATTGAGTGCCAACAATCCAGACCATTTTTCATGATATTTGTAGCACCACAGCGTATTCTATGTTATAGCTATGGACACTATGGCTCGTTTGAAAGCTGAGACTCTAAGCTCTCCGTAGGTGAAAACAGTTTAATTCCACGTGCCTCGGTTCCTGAGGTAAACAGAGACAGGTTTTGATCAAAATCATGGATTTTTTTTTCTAGATTCAGAGATAATTAGTGTTTTATGAAACTCTCTCCTTTCTGGACGGACACTAACGTTATGTGAAGAGGCAAATGACTAGTTACATGTTCTGAAACACGCGTGTTCTCAATCTCTTCTTATGGCGTGTGCATTTAAACAGCCTGGTTCTGGATTGAAGTCTTTAAAGGAATAGGCCACCGTTTTTACATACTGAGATATGTTCTTACCTAACCTTAGTCGAGTTAATATATCCCCGTCTGGTCTTTGTCCGTGCGCTCACACATACGCAGACTCTCCCACATGTCACATAGCTCCAAAAAAGCTCACGATAGAAGCTACCAAGCTCTTCCACGTGTTCCCTATTTAAATAAAGTTACGTGAAGTGTTTTCATGCGAAGTATATTTGTATATACGCGCTCCTCGTAGGAGGAGCATCATGTGCACGCAGATGAGGCGCGCAGTGGCCCAAGGGGCTTTACATCTGTAACGTATCTAGATTACCGGAAAAAGGTGGCTTCCCCTCTTCGGGTCGGTGGGGAGTCCTTGCCTCAAGTGGAGGAGTTCAAGTATCTCGGGGTCTTGTTCTCAGTGAGGGACGGATGGAGCGTGAGATGGACAGACGGATCGGTGCGGCGTCAGCAGTGATGCGGTCGCTGTATCGGTCTGTCGTGGTGAAGAGGGAGCTGAGTCGGGGCAAAGCTCTCGATTTACCGATCGATCTACGTTCCCGCCCTCACCTGTGGTCATGAGATTTGGGTCATGACCGAAAGGACAAGATCGCGAATACAAGCGGCCGAAATGAGTTTCCTTCGCAGGGTGGCTGGGCGCACCCTCCGAGATCGGGTGAGGAACTCAGTTACCCGGGAGGAGCTCGGAGTAGAGTCGCTGCTCCTTCACGTCGAAAGGAGCCAGCTGAGGTGGCTCGGGCATCTGTTTCGGATGCCTCCTGGTCGCCTCCCGCGGGAGGTGTTCCAGGCATGTCCTTGTGGGACAAGGCCTCGTGGAAGACCCAGGACACGGTGGTGGGACTATGTCTCCGAGCTGGCCTGGTGTCGCCTCGGGGTCAGAACAGCTGGAGGAGGTGTGTGTGGATCGGGAAGTTTGGGCATCTTTGCTGAGACTGCTGCCCCCGCGACCCGGCCCCGGATAAAGCGGAAGAAAATGGATGGATGGACGTATCTAGATTAAACAGATATGAGCGTGTAAAATCCGATGCATCTTCGATCTGTGGCTTCTCTGCCGATGCACTCGCATTTCTTGTGCGCAAATCGTTTTTTCGTCCCATCCCTAGTCCAGATGTTTATGATCGTCATTTATTTCACTTCAGTTCATTGGCTTGAGAAAAACCCATCTCGGTCGGCCTCTAATCTTGAAGACATTGTATTTTCCAGCTCCACTCTCTTCCTACATGGAGTATGTGACTGTTCGATGTTTAGTTGATGGATCATGTTGTCCAGCTGCTGTTTAACATTCTTACCTGAAGTAACGATGTTGAAATGGGAGGGATTTGGAAGGTGCTCGGACTCGCTGGATAAACCTCTCGTTTTAAATGCAGCTCACGCCGGCGCTTTCCTCCTCAAAATGTCACCGTCTTTCCCCGTCTGTTGTGTCGCGCCCTCATTAGCGCTGATCGTCAGCGAGCCGAATCGCTGCAAAATAAGCTCCAGGCTCGAGTCAAACACCTTTCTTCATCTGCGTTATCCTCATTTAGAACTGGAACCACCAATTTCACATATTATTTAGTTACAAAGGACTTTCAGATTGGTGCTCGTGAAGAACTAAACCGCCGTGAACTCCAGTGACGACAATGGAAGGTGCAAAAGACCGAGCATGTTTGTTAAGAATGTGATTTTAAGATAAGAAAAAGGATGGAGGTTTCTTTATAAGCTCCTTTAACACTCTGCGTTGGAGAAATCTGCTCCTGCTTTGGGTCTTGTCTCTTTTTCTGACCGCATTTTGTTAAGTTCTTCCATAGGCTCTTTCCTAAATGCACCTCTCCTGGAGGATATTGCAGTGATTGTGCGGATCGGCGTCTGGTCCATAATCTTTATAGTTTAAAATGACCTGATGTGTTTTGTGGCTGAAGGAGCGTCCCGGGCCCATGCAGTCCTGCAGTGTGATGTTCACTTGTATTTATTTGTTATTTGTGTCCTTGTCACGTCAGAATCTGTGACCTGAAACGAGTGAGAGTTTGTTGTTTCCTCATGTACGGCAACTCACTGCTGCCAGTGTGATTGAAACTTTTTCTCGTTCCAACATAATACTAAGTCGTTCAAACGTATTACCAACTCGTTCTAGCGAGTTGCCAATGTCGTTCTAACGAGTTGCCAAAAGCCCAACGCACACCAGAGCGCAGCGGCACATCATCTCAGGGCACTTCAGTTCAGAGGCTTTTCCTCAAACCATGTGGTGCTTTAAACGCGTGATTTATACATTTATCATGAATAAAATAAGACACGTATGTCCGTGTTGCGAGAGAGAGAGAGAGAGAAATCGTGTCTCTCTTTTGCAGGTTAACAGGGGGCTGGCGAGTTTAACATGCTCCACCTGAGCCCTGATGATGGTTCTGTCTCCGCTGCTTCCATCATCCCCTTAAACAAAGTGTACGGCGTCTCCCTGTTTGTCACAGCCGAGACCCGTCTGTGCCTCTGCAGCAGGTCAAAAAACCCTGCGGTTTATTGAATCCTAACTTGTTGGCATTTTTATTTTATTTTATTATTTTTATTTTTTTTATATATATATATATATATATGTATATTTTTTTCCTCTCTCTAATATCTATTTTTCTACATATAATTCTTTTTTTTAATTTTTTTTTTATTTTTTTTTATTTATTTTTTTACTATAATGTTTCCTTATCATGTTTACACGTATTTGTCTCTGTATGATGGTTTCAAATTTTTACTGTTTTACTTTTGTATAGTTATGAAGGTGAAGTTATTTATTTATTTATTTTTTATTTTTTAAACTTTCCTTTTTTAGTGCCTCCGTGTGAACGGCTGAGGGGTCCCCAGGAAGTGATCCAGCGATTGCTTCCTGGGCTCCCTTGATGCCGAGCAATATTCATCCATCTTGTTATGGACTGGATCCTCTGCTGATCGTGAGCCAGTACAGGATGGATGGATATATACAATATCCGAGTATTCTCTCAAATAATGTAATGTCTCGATTGCGCCTCTCTCCTCAAGTGTGCATGTATGCGTGACAGAGTGAACGAGTGAGTGGATGAATGCAGTTAAGGGTATGAGTGGACAAAGTGTGAGTGACCAATGTGATTTTAACTGTAAATTCAATAAATATATTTGGATAAAAACCTCCGCGGCACCGCGTCTGGATCACAGGAGGCGGCTCTTTTGCCACACCGTCAATCGTCTGCGTTGGGCTTAAAAAGTCGTTCACACGACATTGGCAACACGTTAGAGCGAGTTGGCAATACGATCTAACGACTTGGTATTACGTTAGAACGAGAACGCGCAGTCAAAAATGTTTCACTCACACTGGCAGCTCAGCGTTTCCGTACTCATGTCCGTGTTTTCATTTTAGAATCGCTAAAGATTTAAAATCCTCTTGGCATTAGTCTTATTGGCCTACATTCCCCATAAACAACTCCCAAGGTTTTTGAATATTTAAATTCTGTTTGCGTCTATGAATACGAGAAGAGCCTGAACGTCTAACTCGCTCTTCATTATTTGGCCTCCTGTTGGGGTTAATGAATTAATCAAGTGGCCTAAAAATACCGGCGTTGTTTTTAGCGAGAGGCGCCGCGGGGAGGCGGGGCTTCACGTCGTCCTCTTCCGCGTCTTCTGTCAGGCCGCCTTAAACACGTCCTCCCACAGGTCATCATTACCTCTCCACGCCTCTGCTCAATCAAACCCTCGGAATAATCACAGCGATCCGGAAGATTATGAAGTTTTTACCCGCCGTTTGCTCTTGACGATTACGAGAGACGATGGATAATTAAAGCCTGTCCTTGTGCAGGTTTTCTCCGGAGAACACGGAGCTGCTGACGACGCTCGGGCTGCTGTATCTGCAGGTGGGCGACTCTGAGTCTGAGTGGATCAACACACCCGATGTTCTCTTTACTTTACGATAACGGTGTTGTTTCCTGTTGTTTTTTTTCAGCTCGGTCGATTCCAGAAGGCGTTCGAGCACCTCGGTAACGCCCTCACGTTTGACCCCAGCAACTACAAGGTACGAGCCGCACACGACGGAGCGAAGGGAAAAGAACTGAAACGAGGGAGAAAGGAGAGATTAAAGATTACAAAACCACCAGAAAGCAATTTTGTAATGACATTAAAGGGATGTTTCAGGATTTTTGGGGCCTCATTTCCTCGTTATCCAGAGTGTTGCTAATTTCTGGAGATATTTTCTTTTGTAATTCATGCAGTTCTTATGGTTGAAGAGCTACGTGGCGCTAGGCTAGTGCGAGGCCAGTGCATGTCTATGGTATCAGCTAGCCTGCATTAAAAACAGTGTGACCCGCTCCACAGAGCACCTGAGGCAAATCACTTATAACACCAGACTAATCATATACATGTCTGTGTCCAGAGAATCATGTTTGGAATATAACTGACCTGCATCACATGAATTATCGCATTTGAGGGACTATTTTCCAGCAGATCACTCCGCCGCTGTGTAACTTATACCAGGGGTTTACCAGGGTGCTATTATATGTTCTAAATTTGATTCTTTATTTTTTTGCCATTATTTTTTAAGAATTGTATAGGTTAATGTCCCTGTTTTTCCCATGGTCAGACCCGGGCGGGGGTCACGATCCTAATGAACTGTTATAATGGGGGTCGCGGCTCCAAAAGGTTGAGAACCACTGGCTTCTACAACCACGAGGCTGATGCTGCTCAAATATAAGGTATTTTAAATGCAAAATGGTTAAAATGACTCTATGGTCACAGACATTTGTATGGTTAGTCTGGCCTCAGGTGCTCTGTGGAGCGGGTCGCACTGTTTTTAATGCAGGCTAGCTGATACCATAGACATGCACTAGCCTTGCATTAGCCTAGCGCTACGTAGCTCTTCTAACATAAGAACTGCATGAATTACAAGAAAAAATATCTCCATAAATCAGCAACACTCTGGATAACGAGGAAATGAGGCCCTATGTCAAACATCCTGAAACATCCCTTTAACCTCTGACCCCCCACTTAAACCGAGCACATTTTCTCCAGTTTGGCTTCATCCTGATCGATAAACTTCTTGAACAAAGCTTCATCATAGGGACGAAAACGAGGAGGAAAAAAGCTACTACAACACAATAATAAAGCGACATGAACACGACTGAAGAGGGATGGAAAAGCAACATGAAAGCCAAAAAGAGCGACAAAAAAACGTGACGAAAACGCAAGAAAAAAGCCACAAAAATTAGATGGAAAAACAGATGACAGCAAGACAAAAAAGCGTCCAAAAAGGAAGAGAAAAAGCAACAAAAACACGATAAGAAACACGACAACAAAAACTAAGAAAACACAACAAAAAAAGGGATAAAAATGTGGCGTTTCAGCCGGTCTTCTTGATTTGTTTGAGGTGAAACAACCAAGAAACTTTCCACAAAAAGGGCAGAAAAAACACTTTCCAAGTTTTTCTTTTCACCAAATTCTTTCCCCCAATTTTTCTACGTGTTTTTTTCTAATTTTTTCCTTTAAAAAAAAAAAAAATGCACATTTTTCCAAAATTTACCCCAATAGGCTGCGTTCACGTGACATCACAACATTCTAAAGAGCCATAGTTTAACATTGAGGTGGAGCAACTGACGGTAACTATGGTAACGGTGGTAACTGACAAAATGCATATTTTTATGTCTTTGTTTTTTGGCTCATGTCTCAGTCATTACTGGAGGAATCCACATGAAACAAAAACTGGCACAAAGTCCATTATCTCCTCTGTCGGCTCATATGAGCTAATGTACAATTATTATCTCTGAAAAATGTCAAAAAGTGGTGACAATATGTGAAAACATGACCATGATGTTGTCCAATAGAAAGGACTTTCAGACAAAAAAAATAATATCACAGGTTTGTGAATCCGATCACGATCAAATACTGAAGAGGAAAAACATTTGTCAATTTTCGTTTTGGAGATTTCTTCCAAAAACTGCATTTCTCCCATAGAGTTGTATTGGCCCCGCCCTCCACCTGACATTATGACATCATCACATTCTAAATCGTGAACGCCACCTATTGTTTTCCACTAGTTTTTCACAATTATTATTATTATTTTTTTCGTTTTTCCCACTTTTTTCGTTTTTTTTCAACTTGTGTTTGACTTTTTTTTCTTTTAAATTTTTATAACACCAGACTAACCATATAAATGTCTGTGTCGATCTTAATTTTAACCATTTTGCACTTTTATTTGAGCAGCATCAGGTTTGTGGTTGTTGACCAGTGTGACGCCTCATTTGAAAGCTACGACCCCCAAAACAGAGACTTTTCCTTGTGTTTCCATGCGTTGTTGCTGCATTGTCGTCATATTTTTGCTGCTTTTTTTCCTCCTCCTCATTTGCGTCTTTTTGTTTTTCGTCACTATTTTGACGCCTTTTTCCGGAAGCTTTCAGAGTTAACTAATGCCTGGATAATAACTGGAGAAAAGTGCTTGTGTAGGTGGGGGTGAAGAGGTCGATTCTGTAAATGTACGTCGGCCCAAACACTATGACACCCTTTAAAAGTTTCTAAAGTGGCCGTGGTTTTATGAAAGCGAAGGTGCGAGTTTTCGCCTCTTTTATGTTTGATCTCAAACACTTTACAACACTACGGTTTTGTTTTCCAATTGGATTTGCCTTGTGAACCCAGGGGCACATTTTATTGAGCAGCTTGTTAGAAACATTACCAACTTTACTCTGAGATTATAAACACTGCCTAATAATGAACATTTAGGCTATTTTATTACTAAACCAACCTATTATTTACATCAGGGGGGCCCAGGCTTTTTGTCTCTGAGGCCAAAATGAAAAAGCGTCTGTGGGTCATGGGCCAAACTCTGACTCAAAACTGCAAATAATACTAGTTACTTTATTTTCTTTTTTGGTATACATTTGCATTTAATTCTAACTATGCAAATAACATGCTACAAAAGCCTAGTTTTAGTAGAACAAAATCAATGATTGTAGCAATATAGAGCAAAATGTAAACACCACCTATACCTGCATTTACCTCCAGTGACTTTAACTCATTCATTTCAAGTCAAAGAAAATGCCACATTAGACAAATTTGGGTAACACTTTACATTACGGGCCGGTAAGTCCTTGGTACTTACAGTGGTAAATACTAGTAATAATAGGGGTACTTTTAGGTACTTATCGTGGTACTTAAAGGATACTATCGTGAGAATTACAAGGTATGTACTTCTAGAAACAGTGGTAACTCTTAGTAATGAAGGTTGTACTTCTTCCATATGCTGTTTAATGTTGTTTTATAGTCACAAAATCCTAGAAATTACTTCTGTTTGAAGTTAGAAGTACCTCATTTACTACCTATGAATTGCTGCTGTAGAATCCTTGAATTACCAGTAAGTACCATAGTAAATAGAAGTATAACCTTCATTGTATCTCTCACTACTAAGAGATACAGGGGTAACTCTGTGACTCCCAAACCCTAACCCCAATTCCTAGTAATTACCACTTTTAGTGCCACAATAAGTACCACTGTTATTACCAGTAATTACCACTGTAAGTACCATGGACTTACCGGCCCGTAATGTAAAATGTGACCCAAATGGTAAAGTGTCAGTTCAGCATCAATTCAATTATAAGTCATATATGTCAACGACCTTTGCAATAAAGTTTGGAAAAATGGGAAAGTTGATGCTACAACTGACAAATACCAAGACGCCAGAACAGTGTTTCCTTAAAGGGGGGGGGTATTATGCAAAATGGACTTTTTCAAGCTTTCCATCCTGTTATTCTGTCACTCCCTCATTAAAAACATGGCTGAAGTGTTGCCTTGGCACATTCACGTATTTCTGAGTAATCTGTAAAAACTCTGATGGCGGCCATTTTAGGGATAGGTTTGCCTGAGTCCTCCTAGGAACGCCCCCACCTCCTGGAGACGCCTCCGAGCTTTGGTCACCAGCCGAGTAACCAACCACTGCTCCTCAGCAGAACCCCCTCCCCACTGATGCCACAGACAGCGTGTGGAGGGGGCGTGTCTAAAGGCTCAGAGGTTCTTAAAGAGACAGAGGCCTATTTCAAGACATTCACTGCAGCCATTTTGAGAGAGACATTTTATACAAGGCAGTTATTCTAATTTACTGCATTTACAGACCAACAGAAGGTTTGTCAGCATTGTAGTGTGATATAGACTGGTGCTATGGGACTGACAAAAGCAGAACACCCCCTCTTTAAAGTAAGTCTAAAAATGCGAGAAGTAGTGTCAGTATTTTACTGTCCTGTCAGAACATCCCGCTTGATCATATATAATGTTAAACAGTGATTCTCTACTGGTGGGTCGGGACCCAAAAGTGGGTCAAGGAACCATTTCCAGTGGGTCGCGAGTCTATAGGGAACTTTTATTCAATATTTTCTATCTGAAATTGCAGAAACACTAACTGTGTCTGTTATACACTGCAAAAAGTGAATATCAAGCATTGGCTTAAATGACTTGAATTGAGGAAATGTTTCTTGTTTTGAGCGGTTTTCACTCATTTAGACACTTTTCCTGATCGGACCGAGTTTGCTTTGCTTGTTTGAGGACATTTCAGACCAGTTCTAGGGTAAATCTCGCTTGAAATAAGAAAGTAAAATTGCCTATGAGATAAGACCAATTTTCTTTCCCCATTGGCAAAGAAAATTACCTGAAATAAGGACGAAATGTATCGAAACGAGTCAGAAACATCTCAGAACAAGTGAAATAATCTGGGACCAAATGCCCAACAACTTCTTAACTAGTCAAAACAGCTAAAGTTTGGATTATTGAGCTCAAACTGAGATGTTTATACTGATCTAGGTAATTAAACAGTGTAATGAATGTTATTGGGTTGTTTTGATCATAATTTCAGTCTTATTGGGGAAATCTACGGCTTGTTCAACAAAAACTGTGTGGAAAATACTATATTTTATACCAGTGGTTCTCAACCTGGGGGTCGCAAGACAAATTTGGGGGGTCGCCAGACTAGTTTAGTTAAAATATACATCTTTTTTTATTGTAGCCTGTGTTTGCTATTTTACCAGAGTGCCATTATTTGTTCGTAGTTTGATGAATTTTATTTCAGCCATTTTTATTCCTTTGGTTTTTTTTTAAATTGGCTTGTTGCACGGTATTGCTATGCTAGCTCCTCTGACCTGAAGCCGTGAGCGCCAGTACTTCCTGTTTGTGTTCTTTTCCTGGAATAATCTTGATGAGTTCAGAGGAGACGCCTGAGATCATAAAGGATCGATAGTTTGTCTTGAAGCTAAAGGCTAACATGCTATGAAAGAACTGAATAAACGCACTATTTCAAATGTTTAACCTCTTAACTCCCGCCTGAACAGAGAGCATTATCTCCAGTTCAGCTTTACCCAAATCCTGTAGGCCAGTGTAACGCCTCATTTGAAAGCTAAGACCTACAAAACTCATCTAAATGGATCTTTTTCCTCACGTCAGCAGATTTTTTTTCCATCTTTTTGGGGGGGTTTTCAACTCATTTTGTAGCTTTTTTGTCTTTTTTTTTAAAATTGTTTTGTAATTTTTTTGTCAATTTTTTTGGTCATTTTTTTGTAATTTTTTGTCATTTTTTTGTAATTTTTTTGTAATTTTTTGTCATTTTTTGTCAATTTTTTGTCATTTTTTTGTTGTTTTTTTGTCATTTTTTTGTCATTTTTTGTCAAATTTCGCGTCACTTTTTTGTCACATTTTTGTAATTTTTTGTCAAATTTTTTTGTCAAATTTTGTTGTAATTTTTATTCATTTTTTGTCATTTTTTGTCATTTTTTTGTCATTTTTTTGACATTTTTGGTCATTTTTTGTCAATTTTTTGTCATTTTTTTGTCATTTTTGGTCATTTTTGGTCATTTTTGGTCATTTTTTTGTCATTTTTTGTCATTTTTTGTCATTTTTTTGTCAAATTTCGCGTCACTTTTTTGTCACATTTTTGTAATTTTTTTGTCATTTTTTTGTCATTTTTTTGACATTTTTGGTCATTTTTTTGTCATTTTTTGGTCATTTTTTGGTCATTTTTTTGACATTTTTGTGTCATTTTTGGTCATTTTTTTGTCATTTTTTATCAAATTTCGCGTCACTTTTTTGTCACATTTCCACCATTGTTTTCGTCTCAGTTCTGTCGCTATGTTCTCAGCTTTTTTCCAGAAGCTTTTGGACTGGGGTAAAGCCAAACTGGAGAAAATGTGCTCGGTTCAGGTGGGAGTTAAGGGGTTCATGCATGAAGTTAATGTAAGCCTTTAGCTTCAAGACAAACTCACTGATCCTTATAAACATAAATATTTACTCTGTACAGCAACTCGTTCACCTGCAGGAAGTGATCGTCTACCAGGAACTGTAGGAAATACCATGATTCGAACGGGTCTAAGCTAATCTTAATGGAAAAGAATACAAACAGGAAGTAGTGCCCACAACTTCAGCTCAGAGGAACTAGCGTAGCCACATTGTGCAACAAGCTAATTATGTCGGCTAATGTTCCTACTTCTCACGGTGTGACCCGGGCGGGGGGTCACGAACACCTTTACCTGTTATAATGGGGGTCGCGGCTCCAAAAGGTTGAGAACCACTGTTTTATACGATATATGACAAATGACAGTTTTCTTTGGGTCCTCGGCTCGTCATCCGAGGGTAATGGAGGGTCATGACAGGGTCAAAACATTGGCATTTGCAGAAAATAGTTCTTTACTTTCGGCCACAATGTTGAGGTTCGGCCCTTGGGTGTTTTGGTGTTTTGCCTCCCCTTGATTTAGGCTATTTTATTTCTACACCAACCTATTATTTACATTGTACTTGCACTGAGGTGTGTGTGATTTCTGGACCGTTACACTCCCACAAAATAGTCATGCTTTTAATGCTAATGGCGCCTCAGGATTCGGCACAAAAACAGATCGATATTGCAGAACCAAATGAGGAGCTGATCAGGCGTAACCCGGATCAGGAGCCGCTCGTGCGTGAGCATTAAAACACACTGTGTGCTGGTGTCTGTCTGCACACAGGCCATCCTGGCTGCCGGCAGCATGATGCAGACTCACGGAGACTTCGACGTGGCCATGAACAAGTACCGTGTGGCGGCCAGCGTCGTGCCGGAGAGCCCCCCTCTGTGGAACAACATCGGCATGTGCTTCTTCGGCAAAAAGAAATATGTGGCGGTAAGAAGTGACCAGCTGGAGATCCTTTTAACAGGGCTGTTCTTGGCAGGTCTTTAGTTTCAGTCTTGAAATCACACGGGATTAGAAAAACACAGGGACCTCAGGTAAAAAGTCAATATCACTGATGTCTTAGGAGTTTCTATTCCCGTGCGAATCTGCCGTGTCAGTCTTTTGGAAGGTAATTCTGCAAACTCTGAGGAGATTCTAGTCCTGTATGAATCGACATCGGAGTTTGGAAAGTTTTTAACCTGCGTAATGTAGTTTTAATAAGGCAAGGCAAGTTTATTTGTAGAGCACAATTCATACACGAGGCAATTCAAAGTGCTTCACGGTTAAAGCAGCATAAAATATAAGAAAAACAAATAAAATCAATAAAACATCAACATAATTTTCAATCATCAGTGAAAAAATCTGTAAAAACTCAAATTCCGCCTGTTTTTTTGGTTTCAAAGCTGAATAAATCAGGCTAGGAATTAGATATTAAAAGATCCCTCTGAAAAAACCTTCCAAATGTTGTTGTGTCTCAGCCTGTAAAGTTTGGAGTCTGTGGGAGCTTCTATAAGGGCTCAGGCTCTGCCCGAGTGCGGCTTCTCTCATTCAGAGAAAACCAGCCCTGAAGTTTTGTAGCGAGTGCGCATGCTCGGCCCGTTCTTCCACTTTTCCGCTCCAGCGTCTCGTAGGAGGAAAAACACCATATTTGGGTGAAAGCGTCTTCACGGGGCCCCTTAGCAGGACACGTGGATGTCAAATCTGTCAATATTTATGAATGAAAACCCGCGGGAAAGACGGCCTTTCTACTTCCGGGTCGCCCCCACCTCGCAGACAAAACATCATCAAATAAACATCATCATTTTTATATCTGACATGAAAACTAAGATGTAAAGGGAGGAAAACAGATACAAATCTCCACTTCCACCACTGCGAGAAACATCAATACTTTCACCTAAAGTGTCTCGCCTTAAGAGTCCAGGATCACTCCCAGATTTCGAACCTGATTTGTTTGGTTTTAGAGAGAGAGACTCAAGGCGACTGAGAACGCTTTGTCTTTGAGTCTCATCTGCATAGTTGCTGATACGACACATTGTTTAGTCAGTTAGTTTAACACTTCTCTAATATGGCTTCCATCCTGCGAGTTCCTTATTCTTCTATAACCCTATTTTATTCCGTCATCGCTCATTTTCCCGGCTCTTTATCCCGTCTTCCAGACTTGTACAATGACAGTGAGATGTAAGTTTGCCTGTAGTCACAAAGTTGTCGGCCGTTTAAACGATCTCTTCCCTTCGCTCTTCATCCGCGGCGCTGTGGTAAAATTCCATCAGCCTGTCGTATTTCGCAGCCTATTTCCTTGACACATTTTCAGACATTACCTTTAAAATGAGTTCTCAAGAGGAGGGTCTCAAGGCGATATTATCACTGGGAAAATGAACTGACACTCTTTTTCTGGGCACTTTGATATGTCTCGTATCACTCATCCCGGACTGTTCATATGGATGTGCAGTTATTAGGAATATCTTGCCTGTCGAGTTTTATTTCCATAGCAATATTAAGAGTCATCAGCCTTCCACACTCCCCGATTGTTCACAGGAAGTATGTGCACGTTTCGGGTTCAGCTTTATGAGACGGTGAAGTAAAAAACATCATAAATAGTCAGACTCTAAAGCCGCGGTTCCACATAACCCGCTGGCCTTGTCACGCATCGACTCTACCCAGGACAGGACAGGGTTTCCACGAGTGCGTTTCTGAAGCATCAACAGAACGGTCTGCAGAGTTTTGTAAACGTGGACAAATGCTGCCTTTGGTGGGGTTTATGGAATCCTTCAGAGGTGCCAAGGCAAATACTAGAGGAAAGAAGCAGCTAGAAGACGAACCATGATGGTGATCGACGTGTAAATATTATGCTAACAGCAGCTAAAGTAGCTCTAACAGCGGCTAAATGCTATGGTCGGCAAAATCTCATTTTTCAACAGCGGTCTGATGATGATGTGAAATATTAAATCCTATGACCTGCATGTTAACACACTGAGTGCCCAAAACAGAAAAATGTGTTTTTTAAAATACAAAACTAGACACTCTAGTACACATTATGTGTGATTTTGGCAGCTCTGTGATGAACAGAACTGAAAAAGATGATAAAAATGTCACGATCTGGACATCTTATATATTATTGCGTTTCTTTTCTTTAGTTTTTTTAGTCTGAGGGGGCGTGGTGTTAGTCTGAGGGGGCGTGGTGTTAGTCTGTTAGTCTGAAGGGGCGTGGTGTTAGTCTGAGGGGCCTGGTGTTAGTCTGAGGGGGCGTGGTGTTAGTCTGAGGGGGCGTGGTGTTAGTCTGAGGGGGAGTGGTGTTAGTCTGAGGGGGCGTGGTGTTAGTCTGAGGGGGCGTGGTGTTAGTCTGAGGGGATGTGGTGTTAGTCTGAGGGGGCGTGGTGTTAGTCTGAGGGGATGTGGTGTTAGTCTGAGGGGCGTGGTGTTAGTCTGAGGGGGCGTGGTGTTAGTCTGAGGGGGCGTGGTGTTAGTCTGAGGGGATGTGGTGTTAGTCTGAGGGGGCGTGGTGTTAGTCTGAGGGGCGTGGTGTTAGTCTGAGGGGGCGTGGTGTTAGTCTGAGGGGGCGTGGTGTTAGTCTGAGGGGGCGTGGTGTTAGTCTGAGGGGGCGTGGTGTTAGTCTGAGGGGGCGTGGTGTCAGTCTGAGGGGGCGTGGTGTTAGTCTGAGGGGGCGTGGTGTTAGTCTGAGGGGCGTGGTGTTAGTCTGAGGGGGCGTGGTGTTAGTCCGAGGGGGCGTGGTGTTAGTCTGAGGGGGCGTGGTGTTAGTCTGAGGGGGCGTGGTGTTAGTCTGAGGGGGCGTGGTGTTAGTCTGAGGGGCGTGGTGTTAGTCTGAGGGGGCGTGGTGTTAGTCTGAGGGGGCGTGGTGTTAGTCTGAGGGGGCGTGGTGTTAGTCTGAGGGGGCGTGGTGTTAGTCTGAGGGGGCGTGGTGTTAGTCTGAGGGGGCGTGGTGTTAGTCTGAGGGGGCGTGGTGTTAGTCTGAGGGGGCGTGGTGTTAGTCTGAGGGGCGTGGTGTTAGTCTGAGGGGGCGTGGTGTTAGTCTGAGGGGGCGTGGTGTTAGTCTGAGGGGCGTGTGTTAGTCTGAGGGGGCGTGGTGTTAGTCTGAGGGGGCGTGGTGTTAGTCTGAGGGGGCGTGGTGTTAGTCTGAAGGGGCGTGGTGTTAGTCTGAGGGGGCGTGGTGTTAGTCTGAGGGGCGTGGTGTTAGTCTGAGGGGGCGTGTGTTAGTCTGAGGGGGCGTGGTGTTAGTCTGAGGGGGCGTGTGTTAGTCTGAGGGGGCGTGGTGTTAGTCTGAGGGGGCGTGGTGTTAGTCTGAGGGGGCGTGGTGTTAGTCTGAGGGGGCGTGGTGTTAGTCTGAGGGGGCGTGGTGTTAGTCTGAGGGGCGTGGTGTTAGTCTGAGGGGGCGTGGTGTTAGTCTGAGGGGGCGTGGTGTTAGTCTGAGGGGCCGTGGTGTTAGTCTGAGGGGGCGTGGTGTTAGTCTGAGGGGCGTGGTGTTAGTCTGAGGGGGCGTGGTGTTAGTCTGAGGGGCGTGGTGTCAGTCTGAGGGGCGTGGTGTTAGTCTGAGGGGGCGTGGTGTTAGTCTGAGGGGGCGTGGTGTTAGTCTGAGGGGCGTGGTGTTAGTCTGAGGGGGTGTGGTGTTAGTCTGAGGGGGCGTGTGTTAGTCTGAGGGGGCGTGGTGTTAGTCTGAGGGGGCGTGGTGTTAGTCTGAGGGGGCGTGGTGTTAGTCTGAGGGCGTGGTGTTAGTCTGAGGGGCGTGGTGTTAGTCTGAGGGGGCGTGGTGTTAGTCTGAGGGGGCGTGGTGTTAGTCTGAGGGGGCGTGGTGTTAGTCTGAGGGGGCGTGGTGTTAGTCTGAGGGGGCGTGGTGTTAGTCTGAGGGGGCGTGGTGTTAGTCTGAGGGGGCGTGGTGTTAGTCTGAGGGGGCGTGGTGTGAGTCTGAGGGGGCGTGGTGTTAGTCTGAGGGGGCGTGGTGTTAGACTGAGGGGGCGTGTTTGAGTCTGAGGGGGCGTGGTGTTAGTCTGAGGGGGCGTGGTGTTAGTCTGAGGGGCGTGGTGTTAGTCTGAGGGGCGTGGTGTTAGTCTGAGGGGGCGTGGTGTTAGTCTGAGGGGGCGTGGTGTTAGTCTGAGGGGGCGTGGTGTTAGTGTGAGGGGGCGTGGTGTTAGTCTGAGGGGGCGTGGTGTTAGTCTGAGGGGGCGTGGTGTTAGTCTGAGGGGGCGTGGTGTTAGACTGAGGGGGCGTGTTTGAGTCTGAGGGGGCGTGGTGTTAGTCTGAGGGGGCGTGGTGTTAGTCTGAGGGGGCGTGGTGTTAGTCTGAGGGGGCGTGGTGTTAGTCTGAGGGGGTGTGGTGTTAGTCTGAGGGGGCGTGGTGTTAGTCTGAGGGGCGTGGTGTTAGTCTGAGGGGGCGTGGTGTTAGTCTGAGGGGGCGTGGTGTTAGTCTGAGGGGCGTGGTGTTAGTCTGAGGGGGCGTGGTGTTAGTCTGAGGGGGCGTGGTGTTAGTCTGAGGGGGCGTGGTGTTAGTCTGAGGGGGCGTGGTGTTAGTCTGAGGGGGCGTGGTGTGAGTCTGAGGGGGCGTGGTGTTAGTCTGAGGGGGCGTGGTGTTAGACTGAGGGGGCGTGTTTGAGTCTGAGGGGGCGTGGTGTTAGTCTGAGGGGGCGTGGTGTTAGTCTGAGGGGCGTGGTGTTAGTCTGAGGGGCGTGGTGTTAGTCTGAGGGGGCGTGGTGTTAGTCTGAGGGGGCGTGGTGTTAGTCTGAGGGGGCGTGGTGTTAGTGTGAGGGGGCGTGGTGTTAGTCTGAGGGGGCGTGGTGTTAGTCTGAGGGGGCGTGGTGTTAGTCTGAGGGGGCGTGGTGTTAGACTGAGGGGGCGTGTTTGAGTCTGAGGGGGCGTGGTGTTAGTCTGAGGGGGCGTGGTGTTAGTCTGAGGGGGCGTGGTGTTAGTCTGAGGGGGCGTGGTGTTAGTCTGAGGGGGTGTGGTGTTAGTCTGAGGGGGCGTGGTGTTAGTCTGAGGGGCGTGGTGTTAGTCTGAGGGGGCGTGGTGTTAGTCTGAGGGGGCGTGGTGTTAGTCTGAGGGGCGTGGTGTTAGTCTGAGGGGGCGTGGTGTTAGTCTGAGGGGGCGTGGTGTTAGTCTGAGGGGGCGTGGTGTTAGTCTGAGGGGGCGTGGTGTTAGTCTGAGGGGGCGTGGTGTTAGTCTGAGGGGCGTGGTGTTAGTCTGAGGGGGCGTGGTGTTAGTCTGAGGGGCGTGGTGTTAGTCTGAGGGGGCGTGGTGTTAGTCTGAGGGGCGTGGTGTTAGTCTGAGGGGCGTGGTGTTAGTCTGAGGGGGCGTGGTGTTAGTCTGAGGGGGCGTGGTGTTAGTCTGAGGGGCGTGGTGTTAGCCTGAGGGGGCGTGGTGTTAGTCTGAGGGGGCGTGGTGTTAGTCTGAGGGGGTGTGGTGTCAGTCTGAGGGGGCGTGGTGTTAGTCTGAGGGGGCGTGGTGTTAGTCTGAGGGGCGTGGTGTCAGTCTGAGGGGGCGTGGTGTCAGTCTGAGGGGCGTGGTGTTAGTCTGAGGGGGCGTGGTGTTAGTCTGAGGGGGTGTGGTGTCAGTCTGAGGGGGCGTGGTGTTAGTCTGAGGGGGCGTGGTGTTAGTCTGAGGGGGCGTGGTGTTAGTCTGAGGGGCGTGGTGTCAGTCTGAGGGGGCGTGGTGTCAGTCTGAGGGGCGTGGTGTTAGTCTGAGGGGGCGTGGTGTTAGTCTGAGGGGCGTGGTGTTAGTCTGAGGGGGCGTGGTGTTAGTCTGAGGGGGCGTGGTGTTAGTCTGAGGGGGCGTGGTGTTAGTCTGAGGGGGCGTGGTGTTAGTCTGAGGGGGCGTGCTGTTAGTACGAGGGGGCGTGGTGTTAGTCTGAGGGGGCGTGGTGTTAGTCTGAGGGGGCGTGGTGTTAGTCTGAGGGGGCGTGGTGTTAGTCTGAGGGGGCGTGGTGTTAGTCTGAGGGGGCGTGGTGTTAGTCTGAGGGGGTGTGGTGTTAGTACGAGGGGGCGTGGTGTTAGTCTGAGGGGGCGTGGTGTTAGTCTGAGGGGGCGTGGTGTTAGTACGAGGGGGCGTGGTGTTAGTACGAGGGGGCGTGGTGTTAGTCTGAGGGGGCGTGGTGTTAGTCTGAGGGGGCGTGGTGTTAGTCGGAGGGGGCGTGGTGTTAGTCTGAGGGGGCGTGGTGTTAGTCTGAGGGGCGTGGTGTTAGTCTGAGGGGGCGTGGTGTTAGTCTGAGGGGGCGTGGTGTTAGTCTGAGGGGGCGTGGTGTTAGTCTGAGGGGGCGTGGTGTTAGTCTGAGGGGGCGTGGTGTTAGTCTGAGGGGGCGTGGTGTTAGTCTGAGGGGGCGGGTGTTAGTCTGAGGGGCGTGGTGTTAGTCTGAGGGGGCGTGGTGTTAGTGTGAGGGGGCGTGGTGTTAGTCTGAGGGGGCGTGGTGTTAGTCTGAGGGGGCGGGGTGTTAGTCTGAGGGGGCGTGTGTTAGTCTGAGGGGGCGTGGTGTTAGTCTGAGGGGCGTGGTGTTAGTCTGAGGGGGCGTGGTGTTAGTCTGAGGGGGCGTGGTGTTAGTCTGAGGGGGCGTGGTGTTAGTCTGAGGGGGCGGGTGTTAGTCTGAGGGGCGTGGTGTTAGTCTGAGGGGGCGTGGTGTTAGTCTGAGGGGCGTGGTGTTAGTCTGAGGGGGCGTGGTGTTAGCCTGAGGGGGTGTGGTGTTATTCTGAGGGGGCGTGGTGTTAGTCTGAGGGGGCGTGGTGTTAGTCTGAGGGGGCGTGGTGTTAGTCTGAGGGGGCGTGATGTTAGTCTGAGGGGGCGTGGTGTTAGCCTGAGGGGGTGTGGTGTTAGTCTGAGGGGCGTGGTGTTAGTCTGAGGGGGCGTGGTGTTAGTCTGAGGGGGCGTGGTGTTAGTCTGAGGGGGCGTGGTGTTAGTCTGAGGGGCGTGGTGTTAGTCTGAGGGGGCGTGGTGTTAGTCTGAGGGGGCGTGGTGTTAGTCTGAAGGGGCGTGGTGTTAGTCTGAGGGGGCGTGGTGTTAGTCTGAGGGGGTGTGGTGTTAGTCTGAGGGGGCGTGGTGTTAGTCTGAGGGGGCGTGGTGTTAGTCTGAAGGGGCGTGGTGTTAGTCTGAGGGGGCGTGGTGTTAGTCTGAGGGGGCGTGGTGTTAGTCTGAGGGGCGTGGTGTTAGTCTGAAGGGGCGTGGTGTTAGTCTGAGGGGGCGTGGTGTTAGTCTGAGGGGGCGTGGTGTTAGTCTGAGGGGCGTGGTGTTAGTCTGAGGGGCGTGGTGTTAGTCTGAGGGGGCGTGGTGTTAGTCTGAAGGGGCGTGGTGTTAGTCTGAGGGGGCGTGGTGTTAGTCTGAGGGGGCGTGGTGTTAGTCTGAGGGGCGTGGTGTTAGTCTGAGGGGCGTGGTGTTAGTCTGAGGGGCGTGGTGTTAGTCTGAGGGGGCGTGGTGTTAGTCTGAGGGGCGTGGTGTTAGTCTGAGGGGGCGTGGTGTTAGTCTGAGGGGGCGTGGTGTTAGTCTGAGGGGCATGATGCAGGAGGCCGCCATTGTTGCAGTATCTCCATCTAGTGGCAGCAGAAAAAGCTAGTTTTCCATTAGAAAGCATCGCTCTTTACACACGTTTTAAAAAATGGTTTCCTATAATGTTAACCTTTCTTATATGGCTCCTGTGATAACGCTGGGTTAGGTATTAATTAAAGAAAACAGGCGGGTTTTTGTAAGGTACATTTTGTAACTGTTGCATATTATTGAGGGCCTGGCTTTGATTGACGGGCCCAAAGCTGCACCCTTCTTTAAAAAAATGTTTGTAGCTAATGGTCTCAGCTCATACTGTAAACCCGTGCGTTTGTGCCGTGTCTCCGCAGGCCATCAGCTGCCTGAAGAGGGCGCACTACCTGTCTCCGTTTGACTGGAAGGTGCTGTATAACCTGGGCCTGGTGCACCTGACCATGCAGCAGTTCGCCTCCGCCTTCCACTTCCTCAGCGCGGCCATCAACCTGCACCCGCGCATGGGCGAGCTCTACATGCTGCTGGCAGGTACGCCGCGCCCCACCCCGTAGTACAGTCACCCCCAGACTCTGAGCAGCAGGGTGAAATACAGACAGCAACAGAAGCCACGTGTCCCGACGTGAATTAACCTTCTATTACTTACTGCCAATACGCACTTTCCCACAGTTTATTCCCCACAGTCGTATATTTTCCCCAAAATGTGAGCTCACGAGCGCAGGTCAGAGAGAAGCGCGAGCTCGAGAGGAGGAGACAGGAGCAGAAAGAGCTTAGCGGTTTATGTTCCTACCTGAGTTCGCTCTGATCTCCTCGCGGTCAGAAAAAGCTTGTTTTAGAGCGCAAATGTAAAGCTAACGGAGAGCTAACGTAAAGCTAACGGAGAGCGAACGTAAAGCTAACGGAGAGCTAACGTAAAGCTAACAGAGAGCTAACGTAAAGCTAACAGAGAGCTAACGTAAAGCTAACGTAAAGCTAACGGAGAGCTAACATAAAGCTAATGGAGAGCTAACATAAAGCTAACGGAGAGCTAACGTAAAGCTAACGGAGAGCTAACGTAAAGCTAACGGAGAGCTAACGTAAAGCTAACAGAGAGCTAACGTAAAGCTAACGGAGAGCTAACGTAAAGCTAACAGAGAGCTAACATAAAGCTAACAGAGAGCTAACATAAAGCTAACGGAGAGCTAACATAAAGCTAACGGAGAGCTAACGTAAAGCTAACGTAAAGCTAACAGAGAGCTAACGTAAAGCTAACGGAGAGCTAACATAAAGCTAACGGAGAGCTAACGTAAAGCTAACGGAGAGCTAACGTAAAGCTAACAGAGAGCTAACGTAAAGCTAACAGAGAGCTAACATAAAGCTAACAGAGAGCTAACATAAAGCTAACAGAGAGCTAACGTAAAGCTAACAGAGAGCTAACGTAAAGCTAACGTAAAGCTAGCAGCTGCTGTTATGGCCCGCCCTCTCCCTCAGCAGATTCAGCCCCTGTTTATTATTTAGGCTTTGGGTTAAATAAGTGACAGTGATGTTGCAGATTTGGAAAGAAAGAGACAAACAATTGTCAAGGAAGATGAATAATAATGGATTGAAAACACAAAATTAAAGCAGAACAATGCAAAAAAAAAAAATTATAATAAAACTATATAAAATCACTAATATTAATATGAAAAACTCAATTTTAAAAAGTTTTAACACTATTTTAATCATTGTCAGGATCAATTATTAGTGATTTTGAACATGTTTATAACGGTCCTTGTTTTAATTGATTGAAATGGTGAATATATATATGTTGTGTCTCGAGTCTGTGCGACCAAATGAAAAAGTTGGCAGCACCAGCGCTACTAAAATAAACGTTAGTCTGGAGCCCTGTTTTGTCTTGTTCATGTAAACACAGAACCCTGGTTTCATTTCCCTGGATGAGCCAATATCCAGGTTATTAAAAAAACAGGATATTCTCACTGGGATTTTCCCAAAGTTCCAGGACACTGTATCATGTAAACACAGTATCCTGGTTTTTGATCTGATGAACTGAGCATGTGCAAACCTTTGAGACAGATATGGCAGGAGCAAAACATTTCCTCCAGCCACTTTACCTTTACCTGGACTTTGAAAACGTTGTATCTTTAACCAAACATGGAAGCAACCTGAAAAATATAGCCGACCGCCCTGCCCCCTTTTGTGTCCCTCAATCTAAATTTACGGTGTTGCTACTGCCTTTATGTTTGTTTGTTTTATACGTTTTTTTCCCGAGGTTCGTAGATTTAGGATTTTTGGAATGCGCTAAATTTATACAATATACAGAGAAAAACACTGTGAACACCGGTTCCAAATTATTCTGCAAATGACATTTTTCTCTGATTTCCTAAACTGTCATTTTCAAGTCTTTCACTGGTCGAGGATCATTTTAATGTGGTTGAAAAAATCTCCCAGTGAAAACAGTATTTCTTTCAAAAATAAATATAGTAAAAAAACTCAAAATCTACTGTTAATTATTATGGAACTCATCGTTTCAATACATTTTAAAGCTTGTAATTAACTGAAAATGGTCATTGCATCTGCAAATTCAACAAATTACCATTTTCAGTTAATTACAAGCTTTGAAATGTATTGAAACGATGAGTTCCATAATAATTAACAGTAGATTTTGAGGTTTTTTACTATATTTTTTTGGAAAAAAATACTGTTTTCACTGGGAGATTTTTTCAACCACATTTAAATGATCCTCGGCCAGTGAAAGACTTGAAAATGACAGTTTTGGAAATCAGAGAAAAATGTCATTTGCATAATAATTTGGGACGCAGTGTTCACATTTTTCTCTGTATAATGTGTAAATTAAGAGCAGAGTTCTCAGCATTGTCAAAAAACTGTTTTTTTTTCCTGACAAAAACTTTGTCAGATACCGAGAGGGCACATTAGCGCATTCAGGCAGTAACAATACCGTAAATTTACATTGAGGGAGACAAAAGGGGGCAGGGCGGTCGGCGAGGGCCGATAATCGCCGCTTGCAGCTATATTTTTATTTTAATTCTTATGTCTGTCTCTAAAGCTGGGAAAGAACTCTATTATTTTAAGTACTTATTTGGATAGTTCTTGTATCTGTGCTTGAGAAATGTCAGAAAAGGCCAGGCGTTAGCCACATTGCTAAAGTATTTAGCTCCTTACCATATTCGTCATTAGCTCCGCCCCTCTCTGGAGCCTAAATATCCAGGATGCTGTAGTTGCTCATGTGAACAGGGATATGAGTGTCCTGGTTTCTTAAGGTCGGCTCACACTACACGACTTTATATCACCAAAAGTTCAACCACCTTTTCCAGCTACATTTCAACCACGAACAGAGTTTAGCGACACTTACTGAGTTTGGAGACGAACTGTTCAGCTTCACCTCGCTGCTAACGGCGGCTAACGGCGGCTAACGGCGGCTAGCCTCCGCTTTCTCCTCCGTCTCCTCCATCTCGTCTCATTTTCTTATTAAATCCACTGAAACACGTCCCGCCTCTTCCTGTCGCCGACTTTTATCTCCATGTGACAGAACTATAGCCCAGTTGAAGCTTGGTAGTAGCAGTAAGCTAGCGCTGCGGTGTTGTGACATTGTTGACACCGTTGACCAATCGGGACACACACGTTATCCCGCGCTCACAAACACAGGCCTGTCTTTGTGGATTTGGGGTCAGTTTTGAAGCCGTAGAGACGACAGATGCGCCGTGTTATAAAACATCAGCTGTTTGTCAGAATCGTGTGTCGCTCTGACGATTCTCAGTCGTTAAGTGTGAACCCCCACACGTTCTATAATCGACCTGAATCCAGTCGTGTAGTGTGGACCCCCCATTCTATAGAAAATCATTTAAGACTAGAAAAGTCATGTAGCGTGTGCTGACCTTTAGACGCTTGTAAACACCATATCCAGAATATCGTCATAACCAGGATATGCTGAATAACCAGGTTACTCCAGCGCATGTAAACACACACTCAGTTTTGACCCCAACCCACCCCACAATTACATGATGAGGAACCCACAACCTGCGCATCACTGCTATGTCCCAGCTCTTTCTCAACTTAATCCTCTCATTGCAAAGTGAAAACACTCGCCATAGCTTCCCGAGCAGCACAGTCTGTATTTCTCGCTTCTTTTGGCAGCAGTGGACGACGAAAGGGTAAAGTGCACGGGAAATGTAAAAATATAGGAGACGGATGTTTTCATTTACTCCTCACACGGGTCGATGCCACGCTCCTCGAGAAGCAGATAACACACAGTTGTTTCTATTATTCATTTGTGCTCAGACTGAGACATCGCTACAAGTATGGATTTGTCAGTCTGGACCCACCGGGCACTAAAAGTCGGGGCAAAACATAAATAAACAATAAGGTTTCAGTTTTTGGGACCAAAATAATAACAGGCTCTTCCTGACGTGTTGTTTTGTTTGGCTGAAGGTCCTTTCCACTGCAAAAGCACATGTTTGGAATATTGTCACCACTTTCAGAGAAAAAGTGCTTTTGTCTGTCTGAGTCTATCCAGGTTGAAATAAAGTTTAACTTAACTTTGCTGATCTGGGGTCAGTTTTTCTGCTCTAAAGACAGAAATGCAGCAGGAGTGAGGACACATACGAGCCGTGGACCCCCCATGCTTCACATAATAGATACAGACGCATCTCGTCATAGAAGGGGGCGTGGCCGAGGGGGAAAATAGAATCTTTAGAGAAACACAATTTTCCCTCTTTTTAGCCATTTTCTGGTGGAATATGAACTTATTTATCACATACAAATAAAGTCAAGTGTAAATCAGGCCCATATGGATATTTTCTCACAACAGATTGTTCAGTAGAAGTGAAAAAACGGCAGTTGTAGCTGGCGCTAGCTAACCGTTAGCATTAGCCCGATGCTAACATGTAGCATCAAGTTAGCATTCTCCGTTATGCATGTATTTATGGGCTGTTGAACCACTTTGCTCCTCCCCATGTCTTTGTATCTTTATTAGTAGAAACTTTATTCATAATTCAGCGTTTGTTAAAGTAGTTTTTGAATAATTTGAGAAAATGTATTCTGCAAAATGGACTTTTTCAAGCTTTCCATCATGTTATTCTGTCATTCCCTCATTATAAACATGGCTGAAGTGTTGCCTTGGCACATTCACGTATTTCTGAGTCATCTGTAAAAACTCTGATGGCGGCCATTTTAGGGATAGGTTTGCCTGAGTCCTCCTAGGAACGCCCCCACCTCCTGGAGACGCCTCCGAGCTTTGGTCACCAGCCGAGTAACCAACCACTGCTCCTCAGCAGAACCCCCTCCCCACTGATGCCACAGACAGCGTGTGGAGGGGGCGTGTCTAAAGGCTCAGAGGTTCTTAAAGAGACAGAGGCCTATTTCAAGACATTCACTACAGCCATTTTGAGAGAGACATTTTATACAAGGCAGTTATTCTAATTTACTGCGTTTACAGACCAACAGAAGGTTTGTCGTCATTGTAGTGAGATATAGACTGGTGCTATGGGACTGAAAAAAGCAGAACACCCCCTCTTTAACTGTTTTCAAACATGACCATATATGGGCGATTCCAGAGATGCCGTCTGTATCGATCTTATTCACCTTATTCCGGAAGTCCGCTATGAATTGTGCCCGCCCCTTTTCTCCTATCAGTTAACATTGGATTGGAGAAGTCAAGACAAAATCAGTTACTACAAAAACAGCCTTTTTTAAGCCGGGCAGAGAAACGGTGCAGTGTTACACAGCGTACACAAATCAATCGACTAAACATCGTTCTCCGTTTAAATGAACGGGCTTCACGCTCTACAGGGAGAGTCAATACAGCTGTAGTGCAGAGACAAGGCAAAAGTGGGCGGGGCGTAATGAGGGGAATAAGACTGAATCGTATAGTCTGTGCTCCGCTTTAGTCATCAACACTGCTTCATTCACCAAGGCTGTCGGGAGGCTGAACTCTCCCCGTCCAGTTTCGACTGTCTGTGGTAGAACTGACCAGGAAACCGACTGAACTGTGTCTTTGTCTTTTGGCAGTGGCTTTGACCAACCTGGAGGATCAGGAGAACGCCACGAGAGCGTACGAACAAGCTGTGACTCTGGACCAGTAAGTCTCAAGGAAACAGAAACTCCATTTTCTGTATAGTTTTACAGAGGAGTAATTAAACCGAGGCCCTTTTCACAGAGCCGTGGGGAGATGTTTTAGTTAGGGGGCGCTGAGGGACAAAATTTACCCCCAAAATACTTTTTCTGTGCATAAATCCTGTTTATTAACCTCTTAACTCCCGCATGAACCGAGAGCATTTTCTCCAGTTCAGCTTTACCCAAATCCTGTGGGTCAGTGTGACGCCTCATTTGAAAGATCTACAAAACTAAACTGATCTTTTTCCTCACGTCTTTTTTTCATCACTTTTTTTGTCGGGCAGTCGACTCATTTTTGTCAAATTTTCGTGACTTTTTTGTCACTTTTTCCTCCATTTTTCGTCAAATTTTTGTCACTTTTTTGTAATTTTTTTGTAAATTTTTTGTCACTTTTTCGTCAAATTATTCGCATTTTTTTGTCAAATTCGTATCACTTTTTTGTCAAATTTTTGTCATTTATTTTCTTTTTTTGTCTCATTTTTATCATATTTTTAGTCATTTTTTCATCATTTTTTGGTCTTTTTTTGTCACATTTTGTGTCATTTTTCCGTCAATTTTTTGTCACATTTTTGTCATTTTTTTGGTCACTTTTTTATCACATTTGACGCCATTTTTTGTCATTTTTTTGTCTTTTTTTGTCACATTTTTATCATATTTTTAGTCATTTTTTCATCATTTTTTTGTCTTTTTTTGTCATGTTTTTTGTCATTTTTTCATCATTTTTCCATCATTTTTTCGTCCATTTTTTTTCTTTTTTTGTCACATTTTTTGTCCTTTTTTGACATTTTTTTGTCATTTTTTTGTCTTTTTTTGTCACATTTTTTGTCATTTTTCTGTCAGTTTATTATCATATTTTGTCCTTTTTTTCTCCATTTTTTCATCATTTTTTTTGTCATTTTTCCGTCAATTTTTTGTCACATTTTTATCATTTTTTTGTCACATTTTTGTCATTTTTTCATCAATTTCTCGTCAATTTTTCGTCAATGTTTTCTCACTTTTTTCACATTTTCATCCTTGTTTTCGTCTCAGTTTTGTTGCTATTTTCACACCTTTTTTCCAGAAGCTTTTGGACTTGGGGGTAAAGCTGGAGAAAATGTGCTCGGTTCAGGTGGGAGTTAAGGGGGTTAATATTCCCTGCAGTTCACAAACTATCCACCAAGGGGGTGCTGCAGCGCCCTCAGCACCCTGGGTTCCCACGGCCTCGCCTTTTCAAATCTACAATGTGGCAGTCACTCCACCACGCTGTCCTCATTTCTCCTGACTCCAGTTCCCTTCAGGTCATGTGTGCTCACAGACGAGACTCTCTTTTTTGATTATTTTCTGTGGACTGAAATGTTTGATTGCGCCGCAGATCCAATCCGCTGGTCAACCTGAACTTTGCCATCTTCCTGTACAACCACGGCGACAAGAAGGGCGCGCTGGAGCAGTACCAGGAGATGGAGCGCAAGGTCAACGTGCTCCGGGACGGCAGCGCCAGCCTGGAGTTTGACCCGGAGGTGTGTGGGACGTGGGAGTCCGAGACGCAGGGAGATAAAGGCTGTGTTCGAACGTCCACCTCAGTCCCTAACCCCCCTTTCACTATTTCACCCCCCACTATAGCAGACTGAGCATGAATATAAGATAAGAGGAGACTTTATTGATCTCACAGTTGTTACATCAGCTCTCAAGAAACACTCAGACAGGATAGTGTGCAAACAATGTAGAGGTGTCTTATATATGATGAATAAAAAGTATAAATAATACAAATGAACCCCTTAACTCCCACCTGAACCGAGCACATTTTCTCCAGTTTGGCTTTACCCCAATCCAAAAGCTTCTGGGAAAAAGGTGTGAAAATAGCAACAAAACTGAGACGAAAACAATGATGGAAATGTGACAAAAATGTCACAAGAAATTGACAAAAATGTGATGAAAAAATGACATAAATGTGACAAAAATGTGATAAAAAATGGACCAAAAAATGACAAAAATATGACAAAAAAAGGCAAAAATGTGACAAAAATGTGACAAAAAATTGACAAAAAATGTGACGAAAAAATGACAAAAATGTGACAAAAAATGACAAAAATGTGACAAAAATGTGACAAAAAATGACTAAAAATTGACCAAAAAAATGACAAAAATGTGACAAAAAATTGACAAAAAATGACAAAAAAAATGACAAAAATGTGACAAAAAATTGACAAAAAATGACAAAAAATGACAAAAATGTGACAAAAATGGACAAAAAAGTGACAAAAAAATGACAAAAATGACAAAAAAAAATGACAAAAAAATGACAAAAAATGACAAAAATGTGACAAAAAATTGACAAAAAATGACAAAAAAGTGACAAAATGAGACAAAAAAATGACAAAAAAATGACCAAAAAATGACCAAAAAATGACAAAAAAGTGACAAAAAAAATGACAAAAATTTGACAAAAATTGACAAAAAATGGACCAAAAAATGACAAAAAAAATGCCATAAAAGTTACAAAAATGAGTTGAATACCCAACAAAAAAATGATGGAAAAAAAATCTGATGACGTGAGGAAAAAGATCTCTCGGTTCAGGCGGGAGTTAAGAGGTTAAAAGAGACTAAAATGTCAGCACTGGCGGTGTAACGTTTACAGTCATAGTGCAGGTGTCTGATAAAGTGACGCTGGTAAAGAGATTATTGCACAGTTTTTGCATATGTGAAACTTCGACCACTGTGTGAAAAATCAATACTTTCACCTGCCGTGTCTCGCCTTAAATGACGAAACTGAGATCATTGTTTTTGGCTACAGACACAGACTCTCTAAAAACGAAAAAAGGTCAGAAATCTAGGGGTCATGGACTCAGACCTGAACTTAAACAGCCACATCACAGCAGCTTTTTACCATCTGCCCCACGTGAGCCGCCTGTTCACAGACCAGTCCCGATAATCAGCATCATTTCATTGCTGGACAGTTCTACGACATGACTGACTTGGTTCCTGGGATTTAAACCAGGCTCTCCGTCCTAAGTCCTGCTTGTGTTCCAGCTCATCGACATGGCGCAGAAGATGGGCGCGGCCCTGCAGGTGACGGACACTCTGGTGTGGACCAAACCCTCCAAAGACTCCAGGTCCAAAGGCGGCGCTGGATCGGCCTCTCAGACCGGCGGGACGGCCCTGGGAACCAACCAGGCCCTGGGGCAGGCCATGTCCTCTGCAGCCAGCTACAACAAGAGCATCACCATGCAAGCAGGTCGGTCCGGGGCGCGGGGGGCGCGGGGTCAGGTGGGAGGGTTAAAGGTCAGATATTCTGCTTCAAACAAAACAAACGAGACAAAATGTAATGGTTCTTTTCAGGCAAGTTTTAAAAAGCGCACACTTTGTTGGTTCGAAAATGCAATAGATCTGAAACGGCTGAAACAAAACATCCAATAGTTTCACTTCCTGATTTTAAAGCGATCTCGGACACCTAACTCCCTTTGCTCCCCTTTACTGTGCAGCTGTTTCAATAAAGAGAAAAACAAACACTAAACTTGCAGCTCCTGTGGCTGTAGTGAAACCACGGCGAGTGTTTTTGCTGAAAGGCCTGTTCTTGCTCCACAAGACGCTCCCACAGCTGCGAGAACGAAACGATGTCATTTTGTTTCTTCCTGGTGAGAAACACGAGGACGTTTTGGGCGAAGACGAAGAGGAAACGGAAGAGCCGGGCGTTTCCTGCGTGAAAGAAGTTAGTTATTTAAAAAAAGTGGTCAGGCTCGAGGACAGAGGGACACCAGGCCTGTACACATTAGACCAGTTGTTCTCAACCTGGGGGTCGGGAGATAAATTTGTGGGGTCGCCTGATCATTTAGATAAAATATACATATTTTCATTAGTAAATCTAATGTTTTGTTGTAGTGTGTGTTTGCTATTGTACCAGAGTGCCGTTATTTGTTCATAGTTTGGTGAATTTTATTTCAGCCATTTTGTTTTTTTCTTTGTTTTTTTAAGAATTGTGTGGCTAATGTTCCTATTTCTCACGGTGTGACCCGGGTGGGGGGTCACGAACCCCTTTACCTTTTGTAATGGGGGTCGTGGCTCCAAAAGGTTGAGAACCACTGCCTTAGACCTTCATCAAACACCGGGAAACGTCACCAACATGTTCAGTGAAGGTTCTTGGATTGAGAAAACCCGTACTGAGCTACACAGACGTCAAACACATGGTTTTACCGAGTGACACGGAGGTAAACTTTTAACTTTAACGTTTTCTAACGTAATAAACCAGCGGGAGATGCGGCTAAACATGAAGTCAATCTTCAAAATGTTTGCAATTACCGTGACTGACACATTTTATAATAGTTTGAACTCAAATGGCTCGTTTTATTTCGGTCATTCCTTGTTTGTTTTGGCTGAAAAAGGGGGCGTGGCCGTTCGGCAGCAACACGTCATGTGGAGAATGAAATATCAGACCCCGGACGAACTTTGTTCTCGTTCTTTTTGCCTCAAGAACAAGAACGTGTCTTGTGGAGGATGAACAGGCCTTTAGCAAAAGATAGAGAGGTGAGGGAAGCTTTTCCTGGATGTGTAGGAGCTTTTGGGAACTGCCTCCATGATGCCAAACACTGGGCAAGATTCAAAGATTACTCAAAGATTACTCAAAGATTACTCAAAGATTACTCAAAGATTACTCAAAGATTACTCAAAGATTACTCAGAGTCTGAATTCAGAATCTATCGTGCTTCGAAGATTCTACAGCGCTGTGTCGTAAGGGTTATTTAGACAGTGCAGGTTAAAGGGGCCATACGGAGTTTAAAAATATAAAAAATGAAATTACTCAAAGATTACTCAAAGATGCGTGAGTGGGGCGAAACACAGCCCTAAGTTTGTTTTTTGATGAAAGAACAATTTTGTAATTGTCAATTTTGCATAATTCCCCCTTTAATCCAAACCACGTAACCAATTAGTGGAAGAAAACACCCGTCAGTATCTAGTTATGGAAGTGAAATATACTTAAAAATGTGGAGGACAAGTCAAATCAAACTGCATGAATGAAGAGATTTGACTGTTTTTGGCTTTAGCTTTGTTTAAAGGTAAAGTAATTGTGCGCGTCTCCTTTAATGAATCCACTCTGAGGAGGTTTTACTTTTGAACAGACTCCAGCTCTTCAAGTTTCCCTCTTATAGTATAAAAATAAATGCCTCTGTGGGAGTAACAGACAAACCCTCCTCGGTGTTGTTAAATCTGACTTTACATTCCAGACTTTATCCTAACTCACAAATTGGGGCAGGAGCCTGAAATATCCCGTCTCGTTAGTCTATACGTGCTTCAGTAATGACAGCGCGGGATGTTCTGACACTTCCGAGCGCTGCAGCTGAGTTTCTCATATCTGTTCTCATACAGCGCGTCGAGGTTTCTGAGGAGCTCAATGTAAAGATGGAACCGGTAACTCAGTAACTCCTGCAAGAGCTTAATGTGGCAGTTACCAAATCACTGTGGCTGCTGTTTCTGCCCGAGCACATGACCCAAAATATGTTCTACACTCGGGCCTTTTACTGTAATGGGGACACTTTTATGTTGATGTCCAGAGTAGGGATGGGCGACACCCGACACCAGACAAAAAAAAAAAAAAAAATGTGATAAAAATGTGACAAAATGTGATAAAAAAAAAAAGGCAAATAAATGACAAAAAAATGACAAAAATGTGACAAAAATGTGACACAATGTGACAAAATGTGATAAAAAATGACAAAAATGTGACAAAAAAATGACAAAAAAAATTGACAAAAAAAATGACAAAAAATGACAAAATGTGACAAAATGTGATAAAATGTGACAAAATGTGATAAAAAAATGACAAAAATGTGATAAAAAAAGACAAAAATGTGACAAAAAAATGACAAAAATGTGACAAAAAATGACAAAAATGTGACAAAAAAATGACAAAAAAAATTGACAAAAAAAATGACAAAAAATGACAAAATGTGACAAAAAATGACAAAATGTGACAAAATGTGATAAAAAATGACAAAAATGTGATAAAAAAAGACAAAAATGTGACAAAAAAATGACAAAAAAATGACAAAAATGTGACAAAAAATGACAAAAATGTGATAAAAATGTGATAAAAAATGACAAAAATGTGATAAAAAAAGACAAAAATGTGACAAAAAAATGACAAAAAAATGACAAAAATGTGATAAAAAATGACAAAAATGTGACAAAAAAATTGACCAAAAAAATGACAAAAAAAATTGACAAAAAATGTGACAAAAATGTGACAAAAAATGACAAAAATGTGACAAAAATGTGATAAAAAATTGACAAAAAAATAACAAAAAAGTTACAAAAATGACTTGAATACCCGACAAAAAAATGATGGGAAAAAAATGTGATGACGTGAGGAAAAAGATCTCTCGGTTCAGGCGGGAGTTAAGAGGTTAAAAGAGACTGTAAAATGTCCGCACTGGCGGTGTTAAGTTTACAGTCATAGTGCAGGTGTTTGATAAAGCGACGCTGGTAAAGAGATTATTGCACAGTTTTTGCATATGTGAAACTTCGACCACTGTGTGAAAAATCAATACTTTCACCTGCCGTGTCTCGCCTTAAATGACGAAACTGAGATCATTGTTTTTGGCTACAGACACAGACTCTCTAAAAACCTCCTGCAAGAGCTTAATGTGGTAATCAGCAAATCACTGTGGCTGCTGTTTCTGCCCGAGCACATGACCCAAAATATGTTCTACACTCTGGCCTTTTACTGTAATGGGGACATTTTTTTGTTGATGTCCAGAGTAGGGACGGGCGATACCACATTTTTTGGAATCGATACGATACCGATACTTTTAGGGTCTTTTTTGTCGATACTGATACTGGTCATTTCATATGTGAATGTATTTCAATCAATATACATATCTGAAACTGGTTGTTTTATATAATTAATTGGTCAATTCAAATGATATTACTTTAACTGGTTAATTAAACAATACTAATGTGAAATTAAATACATAAACAACATTTAAAATTAATACTTAAATGACAAACAGAACCTAAACCAGAATGATCAGCCCGGCTCAGTTCAATCCTTTGCTGTTGTGACTGTTTTGGCTCAGAACAAAGAAATAAATCATCCTTTTGTGTTGATAATTGCTGCCCCGCCTTCTTTTTACATATGCAAATTAGTATCGATGCTTTTAGCCCAATATCGATACTTAAAAAGTAGCCGTTTGGTATCGATCCGCCCATCCCTAGTCCAGAGGAGAAGGAGCGACAAAACAGAGGTAAGGTAACTGTGTGAACGAGTCAAAACAAGACTTAAAAATGCAAATAACTGAAAGTATTTTATCTACACTCTTGCCTCTTACTGTAATTGATTAATTTCATGTTGTTTTTATTGATTGTATTTGTTTTTCTTATGTTTTACGCTGCTTTAACTGTGAGGCACTTTGAATCGCCTCGTGTGTGAATTGTGCTCTACAGATAAACTTGCCTTGCCTTGTTTAGGTCATGGACATGTGCAAAGTTTACCATGTTCCAGTGTTGCAGAGGTGACATTAACCGAAAATTCTCCCTCATTTACGGAATGTTTTTTACTTAGACAAAAAAAAGACAAAAAATGACAAAAAAAAGACAAAAAAAAGACAAAAAAAGACAAAAAAAGACAAAAAAAGACAAAAAATAGACAAAAAAAGACAAAAAAAAGACAAAAAATGACAAAAAAAAGACAAAAAAAGACAAAAATAGACAAAAAAATGACAAAAATGACAAAAAAAAGACAAAAAATGACAAAAAAAGACAAAAAATGACAAAAAAAGACAAAAAATGACAAAAAAATGACAAAAAAATGACAAAAAAATTACCAAAAAATTACCAAAAAATGACTAAAAAATGACTAAAAAATGACCAAAAAATGACAAAAAAAATAGACTAAAAAATGACTAAAAAATAGACAAAAAAAGACAAAAAAGACCAAAAAATAGACAAAAAATAGACAAAAAAAGACAAAAAAATAGACAAAAAAATGACAAAAAAATTACCAAAAAAAGACTAAAAAATGACTAAAAAATGACTAAAAAAGACCAAAAAAAGACCAAAAAATAGACAAAAAATAGACAAAAAATAGACAAAAAAAGACAAAAAAATAGACAAAAAAAGACCAAAAAATAGACAAAAAATAGACAAAAAATAGACAAAAAAAGACCAAATAAATGACAAAAAATGACAAAAAAAAGAGAAAAAAATGACAAAAATGACTAAAAAATGACTAAAAAAATGACAAAAAAATGATAAAAAAAAGACAAAAAATGACTAAAAAGACCAAAAAAAGACAAAATGTTTTTTACTTTGACGGAAAATTTCTAAGGCGCAGCTCTGTTGTTTTTCAGAGCGCGGGTCTCTGTCTCTCTCTAAAGTTTCCCAGCGCGTCTTGTCTTGCATGAGCTCTTACAGTTGTATCACTGCCTCGCTCGCTAACTTTCCTAACAACAACACGTGGAAGGAAACCACGATGCAAACGCGGTTAAAGACTAATAATATCCTTCCCTCTGGAGCCGCTCTTCTCACGTCAGTCTCAGGACGAGCTCGTCTATGTCCCCCCCTCTCTCTCTTTCCCTCCCCATGTGCGGAGCGGCGCGTCCTGCAGTGATGGAACTGGTAAACATTGTCCCGTTCACCCACCGTCTCTTACATTCCGTTAATATTGGAAAAAATGCAAATAATAAGCTCCACTTTACTTTTGTATGAGCGTAATCTGAGCCTTGATATTGAGGAGCAGGTGACTCTGAAAGTCGTCTCCTCTCAGACTTTTACACACAAGTTTATGCACATTTCTGCTGCAAAATGTACCAAGACTGTTCAGATCAGGTTTAGTTTAGCTCCATTTATCACATTTTCACTAACATAAATCATATGCAGCCTATATATATATAAACATTTATTTAAAAAGAAAAAAACGCTTATGAGAGATTAATTCATGAAGGATAAAAATTGCTCATGACGGATTTTTTTCAACCCCGTCCTTCAAAATGAAGGAGAGAAATGATCCTGAGCGAAACCACAGCAATGTTGTTCCCCTTGTCATAAATATCCTCGGTCCCGCGCTTTTGTTAGCACGCCGTTAGCTGAAATGGTGGCTTGTGTTTTGTTTTTGTCACGGTTGATTCCCCCTGATGAAGCACCATATAAGACGTCCAAAAACATCGGCAACAAAGAACCCTGCAGCTCAGAGGCTTTAGACGACATGTGATCTTAAAATATCTCTCCTCGCGTGACGAAGGGAACATACGTGACACATGAAACGGGAGCTGGTCTGTATTTTTGGCACAAAGGCACATCAGCACAGAGTTAATAACACCAGAGACTCTGTGATGAAGCGACGCGAGGTGGACGGGTTCGAGCTTATCAGACACTTACAAGGACGAAAGAGTCTGATTTCAGAATCCTGTCGTGCTTCCAAGACTCTAAAGCGCTGGGTCGTGAGGGTTATGTAGACAGTGCAGGTTAAAGGGGCCATATGGAGTTTAAACATATAAAAAAGGAGTTTTCAAAAAGGTGAAAAAGGTGTTGATTTGGGTCCGAAGTGCCGTCATGCACGATCTTAATATAGAAGCTGCAGTTACACGTATGACCTGAGGTGGCAGTAGTGAGTGTGAAATGGAGACATATCATGTGTCTCTTAACTCCCGCCTGAACCGAGCACATTTTCTCCAGTTTGGCTTTACCCCAATCCAAAAGCTTCTGGAAAAAAGGTGAGAAAATAGCGACAGAACTGAGATGAAAACAAGGATGGAGATTTAGAAAAAAGTGAGAAAACTTTGACAAAAATGTGACAAAAAATTGATAAAAAAAGACAAAAAATGACAAAAAAAATGACAAAAAATAAAAAAAAAAATCACAAAAAAAATCACAAAAAAATCACAAAAATTGACAAAAAAAATGACAAACAAATGACAAAAAATGATAAAAAATTTCAAAAATTCTAACAAAAAATAACAAAAAAACCGACAAGAAACCCGACAAAAAATGTACATAAAAAAGACAAAAAAATGACAAAAAAAGACAAAAAAATACAAAAAAAACGACAAAAAATTGGACAAAAAATTGGACAAAAAATTACAAAAAAAATGACAAAAAACCACAAAAAACCACAAAAAATGACAAAAAATGACAAAAAAAGACAAGAAAAATGACAATTTTTTTTACAAAAAATTACAAAAATAAAGACAAAAAAAACGACAAAAAACAACAAAAAATTACCAAAACATTACTAAAAAATTACAAAAAAAAGACAAAAAAGACAAAAAAAAAGACACAAAAAAACACCAAAAATCTGACAAAAAATTACAAAAAAAAAAAAAATACGACAAAAAATGACCAAAGAAAGACAAAACAATGACAAAAAATGACCAAAAACTTACAAGAAACCCAACAAAAAATTTAAACATTTTTTTACAAAAAAAAGACAAAAAAAGACAAAAAAAAGACAAAAAAATTGACTAAAAATTGACTAAAAATTACCCTAAAAAAGACAAAAAATGACAAAAAAAGACAAAAAAGACAAAAAAATTGACACAAAATTACAAAAAAAAAAGACAAAAAACGACAAAAAAAGACTAAAAAGTAGGTTGAAAAAAATGTCAATGTCGACTTTATTTGTATAGCTCGTTTACAACAACACTAGGTGCCCAAAGTGCTTCACATACAGGTACACAATATAAAATTACCGTACACAACAACAAAAACAGACCTGGAGTAATATGTTGTAATACAGTGACAGGCACAATAATAAAGCCTCAAAGCGGCGATTACTGGCCCTCACCGACCGCCCTCAGTCTTAGATCGCGGTGTTATTGCTGCTGCCTATATTTCTGGGTTTTGGAATGCACTATTATGGCGATTGCAGTGATTGAAAAGTGAAATGGTGCTTTTTGGCTCTGAGCTCAGTGTTAGTTGACCTTGAATACATTTGTTCTCCAAGTCCTTTGGATAACTTTTGATTCCACACTTCTCTAGATCTTTTAAAGGGGGGTATTCAGCAAAATGGACTTTTTCAAGCTTTCCATCATGTTATTCTGTCACTCCCTCATTAAAAACATGGCTGAAGTGTTGCCTTGGCACATTCACGTATTTCTGAGTAATCTGTAAAAACTCTGATGGCGGCCATTTTGAGTAATCTGTAAAAACTCTGATGGCGGCCATTTTGAGTAATCTGTATAAACTCTGACGGCGGCCATTTTGAGTAATCTGTACAAACTCTGATGGCGGCCATTTTGAGTAATCTGTATAAACTCTGACGGCGGCCATTTTGAGTAATCTGTAAAAACTCTGATGGCGGCCATTTTAGGGATAGGTTTGCCTGAGTCCTCCTAGGAACGCCCCCACCTCCTGGAGACGCCTCCGAGCTTTGTAACCGACCACTGCTCCTCAGCAGAACCCCCTCCCCACTGATGCCACAGACAGCGTGTGGAGGGGGCGTGTCTAAAGGCTCAGAGGTTCTTAAAGAGACAGAGGCCTATTTCAAGACATTCACTACAGCCATTTTGAGAGAGACATTTTATACAAGGCAGTTATTCTAATTTACTGCATTTACAGACCAACAGAAGGTTTGTCATCATTGAGTTGTGCAGCCGTGATTCTCAATATATGAATTCCAAACAAGTGAGTGTTTGACTGTGATGATTTGTGGCGTTGCAGAATTGGCAAATAATAGATGAAAACTGTGTGAAAAATGTAACTCTTGTTCCAAACTTTTCCCTCCCAGTGGTTTGTGTGCGAGTCCGGTCTCAACATGAAAAGGGGAAATGAAGTATTAACTGTATAAACCTCTGTATTCGTTTGTGTTTTCGTTGCAGTTGTGTCCAAAGGGCCCTCGCTGCCCCGGGACCCCGAGGCGGACGTGGAGGCGGCCCCCAGCCCCCCCACAGACCCCCCCGGCTCCCCCGAACCTGTGGACCCCGACAACCCCAAAGCCAAGAGCTCCCGGAGGAAAACCCGAGCGGAGGAGAGCGCTTAGAGACTGAGCCCCGCCTGTACATACTGTAAATGATCTGAACGGGGAGGATTGTATATTAGAAACACATCTTCATCACTTCATCTCACCCTTTTCCTTGATTAGAATGAGCTGTATTTATTTAGAGAAGTCTTTTTGGTTTGGCTTTCGGACGATGTGGCGAAACTCACATAGGAAACAGGAGGAGGTTTATTGATTTTTACGGCTAAAGTTGCGCATCAGGGCTCCAGACCGAGACCGAAATAGTCGCTGCTAAAATACGCGACTATTTTAGGGTGGTTTTGCTGTTACTGCCTCTCGCTCACAGCACTGCAACATGACAGAAAGATCCACAGAAAAGAAGCCATTTTGGATCAGTTTGACAGGATTTGATTTTACTTTTCTCTTCTTTACAAAGGTTCTGTGAACGAGAGCCCTTAGAGACGATTGTGTTCAGATAATGCTGACAATCCGAGCCACAACCAAACCACTCGGGCTGTTTCTCGATGTCCAGGATCCTTCCACCTCGTTGTCTTCCTCAGGAGTGTCCTCTCATTTGGAAATCACACGATAAAATACCTGTAAATGCGAAAAACAACAAACAAAAAAGAGGTCAGAAAGCTGTTCATGAACTGGTTTTGGTCGGATGTCTTAGGCTCAGGGGCAGGACTGGCCGTATGTCCTGTATTCTGGAAGAGCACAGAAGGGCCACCGGCTCTAGGGCCACCGGTCGGGCCTCTCACTTATAAGGGTAAGGCCCTTATCCCCCCCGGGCGTAACCGAGCTTTACCCAAATCTAAAAGCGTAAAAGAAAAGCATCCGAAAACGAAAATGTGCTGGAAAAGCGACAAAAACACAAGAAAATGTGACGAAAAAATTACAACAAAGCGATGAAAAAACAACAAAAACATGACCAAAAAAAACAGCGAAAATCAAGAGACAAAAACACAACGAAAAAGCAACAAAAACATGACAAAAATGCAGCGACAACGTGACAAAAAGTTACCGTCACTTTTCTAGATTTGAGCTTTCAAATGAGGCGTCACAGTGTTGCTCTCCAGTCAAGAAGCCTTTAGATTTGGGTAAAGCCGAACTGGAGAAAATGCTCTGGGTTAAGGCGGGGGGTCAGAGGTTCACATGTGTATTTGTGGAAGTGTCGCATTTACGCTAATTTGGGCCAGGCAGGTCAGAGTCCAGGCCTGTTCTTCAGTCCCAGTCCCGCCCCTGCTTAGGCTGGGTTTACACTGTGCATTTTTAGACACATTTCTGGCGCCATTTTGAAGTCATGTGATCTCCGTGTCCTCGGCGTCTCTGTTGTGCGATCACAGGAGGCCACGAGCCGCTCACCACAAACGGCCGAAAGTCACACGGTCACAAGGTTTTCAAACATGTTTTTTAGCGAGTCGTGCGGTCCTGGTGCTGTGGCGGCGCAGAGACCAGACCTGGGCCACATCCGGCCCGCGAGATGATTCAGTCCGACCCACGACTTGTAGGGCATAAATTCTAAGTATGTCCAAAACAAAGTAAGTCTAGCCCATTCCTGTGCGGAGTGATGAACGCTCACTCCAGCCACAAGGGGGCAGCTTACATCAAAACAAAAGGAAGGAATTCCACATGTGTCCAGCAGAGGGCGCTGACATAAAGAGAGATCAGGATATAAACAACACAGTGTAGTCAAGTGGGACATGGACAGTCTGAGTGTGGAGTGAATGAATATTGACACAAAGTAGCAGAGACTGAAGTGCTATAAGTGTTTTTAAGAGGCTGCAGTCCTGTCAGCCTCATTATTGTTCATTTATTGAAAAAAGTTTCCTTAATAGTATTTTCCAAATCCAAACATTTTTTTTTTTTGGAGCTTTTGTTTGAGCAGAGGTGCTTTCAGTGCGATGGTTGAAGTTGACCAGGATAAAAAGTGGAATAACCTAAATAACGACGCTCACACCAGCGCGTCCTTGGCTTGACCTGGATCAATATTTACAGAAAATAAACGTCCTTCTAAATAACGGTAGATCTCAGATATTCAAAATACACAAAGTGTTTGTTTGAGTTACTGTTGGTGCTTCTCATGTGGCCCATAGACGGTGAGAGGAGGAGGGAGACCCGGCACGGTGGCACAGTGGGTTTTAGTCTGATGGTCAGAATCACCTGGCTGGAGGATTCACCTAATGTACATGTTTTTAGTGGTAGGGGAAACTGGAGTACCCGGAGGAAACCTACGCAGACACGGGGCAGCCCAGGTGGGAATCGAACCCGGGACCTTCTAGCTGTGAAGTGGAGCTAGAAGGTCCCGGGTTCGATTCCCACCTGGGCTGCCCCGTGTCTGCGTAGGTTTCCTCCGGGTACTCCAGTTTCCCCTACCACTAAAAACATGTACAATAGTCCAGGATGAGAGTATGTTTGAGTGTCTGCACTGCAAAAAGTGAATATCAAGCATTGGCTTAAATGACTTGAATTGAGGAAATGTTTCTTGTTTTGAGCGGTTTTCACTCATTTAGACACTTTTCCTGATCGGACCGAGTTTGCTTTGCTTGTTTGAGGACATTTCAGACCAGTTCTAGGGTAAATCTCGCTTGAAATAAGAAAGTAAAATTGCCAATGAGATAAGACCAATTTTCTTTCCCCATTGGCAAAGAAAATGAGCTGAAATAAGGACGAAATGTATCGAAACGAGTCAGAAACATCTCAGAACAAGTGAAATAATCTGGGACAAATGCCCAACAACTTCTTAACTCGTCAAAACAACTAAAATGTGGTCAGCCGTGAGCGCCTCCATCGTCTGTGATTCATTTAGCTTGTTGAAAGTGGGTGCACAGTGTCTGCCCAGCTTTACTGTTTGAACATTTTGGCCTGAATAAAATACTTTTCAGTTCAAATTTCAAATATGAAATAAATGCAGCAGGTCCGGTTTATTGTAGCGAATATCCTACGATTGCAGAGTCGAGCTGCGAGGTCCGAGTGAAGTGGAACCACGTGGACTCAGAGAAACAGCCCTCGTCTCAGCCACACTGTAAATGTCGTGATGAAGTGCAGAGAAGATGAGATGTTTATTAGATCTATATGTTTAATAATAAATGAGACTGAAAACTGACTGTGCTTTGTTTATTCCATGTCCTGTTTCCGCCCTAAAGCAGAGCCATGGTCTATATAGTATATTAGGGATGTCCCGATCCGATACTGGTATGGGATATTGGGGGCCAATACATGCCTTTCAGTCATGTGACTTTTGTAGTTATGGCAGCCATTTTGAATATCGAAGTCGACTTTTGCAGTAGTACAACACGTAACAATATCTCCACTCAGGATCAACGGACTGACAGAGGCATTTTTATATACTCGAAATCATGGCTCTAGAACAGGGGTGTCCAAAGTGCGGCCCAGGGGCCAAAATTGGTCATTCGTTTGTGCTTCGTTTGTGCTTCGTTTGTGCACATAAAATGAGCGTTCGTGCGCACTTCGTTTTTGAGGTATTGATCGTTCATTGGTAGTTGGCTCGGGTCTTGGTCCTCTTTGTTTGGTCTGGTCTTGGTTTGGTTCTTAGTCTTGATCTTTGTTCGGGTCTTGGTTTTAGTCTGGGTCATGGTTCAGGTCTTGGTTTTAGTCTGGGTCTTGGTTTTAGTCTGGGTCTTGGTTTTAGTCTGGGTCTTGGTTTTAGTCTGGGTCATGGTTCGGGTCTTGGTTTTAGTCTGGGTCATGGTTCGGGTCTTGGTTTTAGTCTGGGTCATGGTTCAGGTCTTGGTTTTAGTCTGGTCTTGGTTCGGGTCATGGTTTGGGTCATGGTTTGGGTCTTGGTTTTAGTCTGGGTCATGGTTCGGGTCTTGGTTTTAGTCTGGGTCTTGGTTCGGGTCTTGGTTTGGGTCTTGGTTCGGGTCTTGGTTTTAGTCTGGGTCTTGGTTCGGGTCTTGGTTTTAGTCTGGGTCTTGGTTCAGGTCTTGGTTTTAGTCTGGGTCTTGGTTCAGGTCTTGGTTTTAGTCTGGGTCTTGGTTCAGGTCTTGGTTTTAGTCTGGGTCTTGGTTCGGGTCTTGGTTTTAGTCTGGGTCTTGGTTCAGGTCTTGGTTTTAGTCTGGGTCTTGGTTCGGGTCTTGGTTTTAGTCTGGGTCTTGGTTCGGGTCTTGGTTTGGGTCTTGGTTCAGGTCTTGGTTTTAGTCTGGGTCTTGGTTCAGGTCTTGGTTTTAGTCTGGGTCATGGTTCAGGTCTTGGTTTTAGTCTGGGTTTTAGTCTGGGTTTTAGTCTGGGTTTTAGTCTGGGTCTTGGTTCGGGTCTTGGTTTTAGTCTGGGTCATGGTTCGGGTCTTGGTTTTAGTCTGGGTCTTGGTTCAGGTCTTGGTTTTAGTCTGGGTCTTGGTTCAGGTCTTGGTTTTAGTCTGGGTCTTGGTTCAGGTCTTGGTTTTAGTCTGGGTCTTGGTTCGGGTCTTGGTTTTAGTCTGGGTTTTAGTCTGGGTTTTAGTCTGGGTCTTTGTTCGGGTCTTGGTTTTAGTCTGGGTCTTGGTTCGGGTCTTGGTTTTAGTCTGGGTCTTGGTTCGGGTCTTGGTTTTAGTCTGGGTCATGGTTCGGGTCTTGGTTTTAGTCTGGGTCTTGGTTCGGGTCTGGGTTTTAGTCTGGGTCATGGTTCAGGTCTTGGTTTTAGTCTGGGTCATGGTTCAGGTCTTGGTTTTAGTCTGGGTCATGGTTCAGGTCTTGGTTTTAGTCTGGGTCATGGTTCAGGTCTTGGTTTTAGTCTGGGTCTTGGTTCGGGTCTTGGTTTTAGTCTGGGTCTTGGTTCGGGTCTTGGTTCAGGTCTTGGTTTTAGTCTGGGTCATGGTTCGGGTCTTGGTTTTAGTCTGGGTCTTGGTTCGGGTCTTGGTTTTAGTCTGGGTCTTGGTTCGGGTCTTGGTTTTAGTCTGGGTCTTGGTTCGGGTCTTGGTTTTAGTCTGGGTCTCTGTTCGGGTCTTGGTTTTAGTCTGGGTCATGGTTCAGGTCTTGGTTTTAGTCTGGGTCTTGGTTTGGGTCATGGTTTGGGTCTTGGTTTGGGTCTTGGTTTTAGTCTGGGTCATGGTTTGGGTCATGGTTTGGGTCTTGGTTTGGGTCTTGGTTTTAGTCTGGGTCATGGTTTGGGTCATGGTTTTAGTCTGGGTCATGGTTTTAGTCTGGGTCTTGGTTCGGGTCTTTGTTTGGGTCTTGGTTTTAGTCTGGTCTTGGTTCGGGTCTTGGTTTTAGTCTGGGTCTTGGTTTGGGTCTTGGTTTTAGTCTGGGTCTTGGTTTGGGTCTTGGTTTTAGTCTGGGTCTTGGTTTGGGTCTTGGTTTGGGTCTTGGTTTGGGTCTTAGTTTTAGTCTGGGTCTTGGTTCGGGTCTTGGTTTTAGTCTGGGTCTCTGTTCGGGTCTTGGTTTTAGTCTGGGTCTTGGTTTGGGTCTTGGTTCGGGTCTTGGTTTTAGTCTGGGTTTTAGTCTGGGTTTTAGTCTGGGTTTTAGTCTGGGTCATGGTTTGGGTCATGGTTTGGGTCATGGTTTGGGTCTTGGTTTTAGTCTGGGTCTTGGTTCGGGTCTTGGTTTTAGTCTGGGTCTTGGTTCGGGTCTTGGTTTTAGTCTGGGTCTTGGTTTGGGTCTTGGTTTTAGTCTGGGTCTTGGTTTGGGTCTTGGTTTTAGTCTGGGTCTTGGTTCGGGTCTTGGTTTTAGTCTGGGTCTTGGTTCGGGTCTTGGTTTTAGTCTGGGTCTTGGTTCAGGTCTTGGTTTTAGTCTGGGTCTTGGTTCAGGTCTTGGTTTTAGTCTGGGTCTTGGTTCAGGTCTTGGTTTTAGTCTGGGTTTTAGTCTGGGTTTTAGTCTGGGTCTTGGTTCAGGTCTTGGTTTTAGTCTGGGTCTTGGTTCGGGTCTTGGTTTTAGTCTGGGTCATGGTTCAGGTCTTGGTTTTAGTCGGGGTCATGGTTCAGGTCTTGGTTTTAGTCTGGGTTTTAGTCTGGGTCTTGGTTCAGGTCTTGGTTCGGGTCTTGGTTCAGGTCTTGGTTTTAGTCTGGGTCTTGGTTCAGGTCTTGGTTTTAGTCTGGGTTTTAGTCTGGGTCTTGGTTCAGGTCTTGGTTTTAGTCTGGGTCTTGGTTCGGGTCTTGGTTTTAGTCTGGGTCATGGTTCAGGTCTTGGTTTTAGTCGGGGTCATGGTTCAGGTCTTGGTTTTAGTCTGGGTCTTGGTTCGGGTCTTGGTTTTAGTCTGGGTTTTAGTCTGGGTTTTAGTCTGGGTCTTGGTTTGGGTCATGGTTTTAGTCTGGGTCTTGGTTCAGGTCTTGGTTTTAGTCGGGGTCATGGTTCAGGTCTTGGTTTTAGTCTGGGTCTTGGTTCGGGTCTTGGTTTTAGTCTGGGTCTTGGTTCGGGTCTTGGTTTTAGTCGGGGTCTTGGTTCAGGTCTTGGTTTTAGTCGGGGTCTTGGTTCGGGTCATGGTTCGGGTCTTGGTTTGGGTCTTGGTTTTAGTCTGGGTCTTGGTTCGGGTCTTGGTTTTAGTCGGGGTCTTGGTTCAGGTCTTGGTTTTAGTCGGGGTCTTGGTTCGGGTCTTGGTTCGGGTCTTGGTTTTAGTCTGGGTTTTAGTCTGGGTTTTAGTCTGGGTTTTAGTCTGGGTCATGGTTTGGGTCTTGGTTTTAGTCTGGGTTTTAGTCTGGGTCATGGTTTGGGTCTTGGTTCAGGTCTGGGTTTTAGTCTGGGTTTTAGTCTGGGTCTTGGTTTTAGTCTGGGTCATGGTTCAGGTCTTGGTTTTAGTCTGGGTCATGGTTTGGGTCTTGGTTTTAGTCTGGGTCTTGGTTCGGGTCTTGGTTTTAGTCTGGGTCATGGTTTGGGTCTTGGTTTTAGTCTGGGTCTTGGTTTTAGTCTGGGTCATGGTTTGGGTCTTGGTTCAGGTCTTGGTTTTAGTCTGGGTCTTGGTTCAGGTCTTGGTTTTAGTCTGGGTCTTGGTTCAGGTCTTGGTTTTAGTCTGGGTCATGGTTCAGGTCTTGGTTTTAGTCTGGGTCATGGTTTGGGTCTTGGTTTTAGTCTGGGTCTTGGTTCGGGTCTTGGTTTTAGTCTGGGTCATGGTTTGGGTCTTGGTTTTAGTCTGGGTCTTGGTTTTAGTCTGGGTCATGGTTTGGGTCTTGGTTCAGGTCTTGGTTTTAGTCTGGGTCTTGGTTCAGGTCTTGGTTTTAGTCTGGGTCATGGTTCAGGTCTTGGTTCGGGTCTTGGTTTTAGTCTGGGTCATGGTTCAGGTCTTGGTTTTAGTCTGGGTCTTGGTTTTAGTCTGGGTCTTGGTTTGGGTCTTGGTTTTAGTCTGGGTCTTGGTTCGGGTCATGGTTTGGGTCTTGGTTTTAGTCTGGGTCTTGGTTCGGGTCTTGGTTTTAGTCTGGGTCTTGGTTCGGGTCTTGGTTTTAGTCTGGGTCATGGTTCAGGTCTTGGTTCAGGTCTTGGTTTTAGTCTGGGTCATGGTTCAGGTCTTGGTTTTAGTCTGGGTCTTGGTTTTAGTCTGGGTCTTGGTTTGGGTCTTGGTTTTAGTCTGGGTCTTGGTTCGGGTCATGGTTTGGGTCTTGGTTTTAGTCTGGGTCATGGTTCAGGTCTTGGTTTTAGTCTGGGTCATGGTTCAGGTCTTGGTTTTAGTCTGGGTCTTGGTTTGGGTCTTGGTTTTAGTCTGGGTCTTGGTTCGGGTCTTGGTTTTAGTCTGGGTCTTGGTTCGGGTCATGGTTTGGGTCTTGGTTTTAGTCTGGGTCTTGGTTCGGGTCTTGGTTTTAGTCTGGGTCTTGGTTTTAGTCTGGGTCTTGGTTCGGGTCTTGGTTTTAGTCTGGGTCTCTGTTCGGGTCTTGGTTTTAGTCTGGGTCATGGTTCAGGTCTTGGTTTTAGTCTGGGTCTTGGTTTGGGTCATGGTTTGGGTCTTGGTTTGGGTCTTGGTTTTAGTCTGGGTCATGGTTTGGGTCATGGTTTTAGTCTGGGTCTTGGTTCGGGTCTTTGTTTGGGTCTTGGTTTTAGTCTGGTCTTGGTTCGGGTCTTGGTTTTAGTCTGGGTCTTGGTTTGGGTCTTGGTTTTAGTCTGGGTCTTGGTTTGGGTCTTGGTTTTAGTCTGGGTCATGGTTTGGGTCTTGGTTTGGGTCTTGGTTTGGGTCTTAGTTTTAGTCTGGGTCTTGGTTCGGGTCTTGGTTTTAGTCTGGGTCTCTGTTCGGGTCTTGGTTTTAGTCTGGGTCATGGTTCAGGTCTTGGTTTTAGTCTGGGTCATGGTTTGGGTCATGGTTTTAGTCTGGGTCATGGTTTGGGTCATGGTTTTAGTCTGGGTCATGGTTTGGGTCATGGTTTGGGTCTTGGTTTGGGTCTTGGTTTTAGTCTGGGTCATGGTTTTAGTCTGGGTCTTGGTTCGGGTCTTTGTTTGGGTCTTGGTTTTAGTCTGGTCTTGGTTCGGGTCTTGGTTTTAGTCTGGGTCTTGGTTCAGGTCTTGGTTTTAGTCTGGGTCTTGGTTTGGGTCTTGGTTTTAGTCTGGGTCTTGGTTTGGGTCTTGGTTTGGGTCTTGGTTTGGGTCTTAGTTTTAGTCTGGGTCTTGGTTCGGGTCTTGGTTTTAGTCTGGGTCTTGGTTTGGGTCTTGGTTTGGGTCTTAGTTTTAGTCTGGGTCTCTGTTCGGGTCTTGGAAAAGTTGAAAACTGCTGAAAATCAGGAAAAAGACAGAAGTTAAATAAAACATAAAGAAACATGAAAAACAATTATTGATGCGGAGGATCCACAGTCAATCAATATCTCACCAATGAAGCACCAACGAAGCACAAACGAAGCCCCAACGAAGCACCAACGAAGCACCGACGAAGCACCAACGAAGCACCGACGAAGCACCGACGAAGCACCAACGAAGCACCGACGAAGCACCGACGAAGCACCGACGAAGCACCGACGAAGCACCGACGAAGCACCGACGAAGCACCAACGAAGCACCGACGAAGCACCGACGAAGCACCAACGAAGCACCGACGAAGCACCAACGAAGCACCGACGAAGCACCGACGAAGCACCGACGAAGCACCGACGAAGCACCGACGAAGCACCGACGAAGCACCGACGAAGCACCGACGAAGCACCGACGAAGCACCAACGAAGCACCGACGAAGCACCGACGAAGCACCGACGAAGCACCAACGAAGCACCAACAAAGCACCAACGAAGCACAAACGAAGCACCAAAGAAGCACAAACGAAGCGCCAACGAAGCACCAACGAAGCACCAACGAAGCACCAACGAAGCACCAACGAAGCACCAACGAAGCGCCAACGAAGCACCAACGAAGCGCCAACGAAGCACCAACGAAGCACCAACGAAGCACCAACAAAGCACCAACGAAGCACAAACGAAGCACCAAAGAAGCACAAACGAAGCGCCAACGAAGCACCAACGAAGCACCAACGAAGCACCAACGAAGCACCAACGAAGCACCAACGAAGCACCAACGAAGCACCAACAAAGCACCAACGAAGCACCAACGAAGCACCAACGAAGCGCCAACGAAGCGCCAACGAAGCACCAACAAAGCACCAACGAAGCGCCAACGAAGCGCCAACAAAGCACCAACAAAGCACCAACAAAGCACCAACGAAGCGCCAACGAAGCACCAACAAAGCACCAACAAAGCACCAACGAAGCACCAACAAAGCACCAACGAAGCGCCAACGAAGCACCAACAAAGCACCAACGAAGCGCCAACAAAGCACCAACAAAGCACCAACGAAGTGGGACCAACAAAGCACCAACGAAGCGCCAACGAAGCACCAACGAAGCACCAACAAAGCACCAACAAAGCACCAACGAAGCACCAACGAAGCACCAACGAAGCACCAACAAAGCACCAACAAAGCACCAACGAAGCACCAACGAAGCACCAACAAAGCACCAACGAAGCGCCAACGAAGCGCCAACGAAGCACCAACGAAGCACCAACGAAGCACCAACGAAGCACCAACGAAGCACCAACAAAGCACCAACGAAGCACCAACGAAGCACCAACAAAGCACCAACAAAGCACCAACGAAGCGCCAACGAAGCACCAACGAAGCGCCAACGAAGCGCCAACGAAGCGCCAACGAAGCACCAACGAAGCACCAACGAAGCACCAACGAAGCACCAACGAAGCACCAACAAAGTGGCACCAACGAAGCACCAACAAAGCACCAACGAAGCGCCAACGAAGCACCAACGAAGCACCAACGAAGCGCCAACGAAGCACCAACGAAGCACCAACGAAGCACCAACAAAGCACCAACGAAGCGCCAACGAAGCGCCAACGAAGCACCAACGAAGCACCAACAAAGCACCAACGAAGCGCCAACGAAGCACCAACGAAGCGCCAACGAAGCACCAACGAAGCGCCAACGAAGCACCAACAAAGCACCAACGAAGCACCAACAAAGCACCAACGAAGCGCCAACGAAGCACCAACGAAGCGCCAACAAAGCGCCAACGAAGCGCCAACGAAGCACCAACAAAGCACCAACGAAGCGCCAACGAAGCACCAACAAAGTGGCAACGAAGCACCAACGAAGCGCCAACAAAGCACCAACGAAGCACCAACGAAGCACCAACAAAGCACCAACGAAGCGCCAACGAAGCACCAACAAAGTGGCAACGAAGCACCAACAAAGTGGCAACGAAGCACCAACGAAGCACCAACAAAGTGGCAACGAAGCACCAACGAAGCGCCAACAAAGCACCAACGAAGCACCAACGAAGCGCCAACAAAGCACCAACGAAGCGCCAACGAAGCACCAACAAAGTGGCAACGAAGCGCCAACGAAGCACCAACAAAGTGGCAACGAAGCACCAACGAAGCACCAACAAAGTGGCAACGAAGCACCAACGAAGCACCAACAAAGTGGCAACGAAGCGCCAACGAAGCACCAACAAAGTGGCAACGAAGCACCAACAAAGCACCAACGAAGCACCAACGAAGCACCAACGAAGTGGCAACGAAGCACCAACGAAGCACCAACGAAGCACCAACAAAGCACCAACAAAGTGGCAACGAAGCACCAACGAAGCACCAACGAAGTGGCACCAACGAAGCACCAACAAAGTGGCAACGAAGCACCAACGAAGCGCCAACGAAGCACCAACGAAGTGGCACCAACGAAGCACCAACAAAGTGGCAACGAAGCACCAACGAAGCGCCAACGAAGCACCAACGAAGTGGCACCAACGAAGCACCAACAAAGCACCAACAAAGTGGCAACGAAGCACCAACGAAGCACCAACAAAGCACCAACGAAGCACCAACGAAGTGGCAACGAAGCACCAACGAAGCACCAACGAAGCGCCAACGAAGCACCAACGAAGCACCAACGAAGCACCAACGAAGTGGCACCAACGAAGCACCAACAAAGTGGCAACGAAGCACCAACGAAGCGCCAACAAAGCACCAACGAAGCACCAACGAAGCACCAACGAAGTGGCAACGAAGCACCAACAAAGTGGCAACGAAGCACCAACGAAGCACCAACAAAGCACCAACGAAGCACCAACGAAGTGGCAACGAAGCACCAACGAAGCACCAACGAAGCGCCAACGAAGCACCAACAAAGCACCAACGAAGCACCAACGAAGTGGCAACGAAGCACCAACGAAGCACCAACGAAGTGGCAACGAAGCACCAACGAAGCACCAACAAAGCACCAACGAAGTGGCAACAAAGCACCAACAAAGTGGCAACGAAGCACCAACAAAGCACCAACAAAGCACCAACGAAGCACCAACGAAGCACCAACAAAGCACCAACAAAGCACCAACGAAGCACCAACGAAGCACCAACGAAGCACCAACGAAGCACCAACGAAGTGGCACCAACGAAGCGCCAACGAAGCACCAACGATGCGCCAACGAAGCACCAACGAAGCGCCAATGAAGCACCAACGAAGCGCCAACGAAGCGCCAACGAAGCGCCAACGAAGCGCCAACGAAGCACCAACGAAGCGCCAACGAAGTGGCACCAACGAAGCACCAACGAAGCACCAACGAAGCGCCAATGAAGCACCAACGAAGCACCAACGAAGCACCAACGAAGCGCCAACGAAGCACCAACGAAGCGCCAACGAAGCGCCAACGAAGCACCAACGAAGCACCAACGAAGCACCAACGAAGCACCAACGAAGCACCAACAAAGTGGCAACGAAGCACCAACAAAGCGCCAACGAAGCACCAACGAAGCGCCAACGAAGCACCAACAAAGTGGCAACGAAGCACCAACAAAGCACCAACGAAGCGCCAACGAAGCACCAACAAAGTGGCAACGAAGCACCAACAAAGCGCCAACGAAGCACCAACAAAGCACCAACGAAGCACCAACAAAGTGGCAACGAAGCACCAACGAAGCGCCAACGAAGCACCAACAAAGTGGCAACGAAGCACCAACAAAGCGCCAACGAAGCACCAACAAAGCACCAACGAAGCACCAACAAAGTGGCAACGAAGCACCAACAAAGCACCAACGAAGCGCCAACAAAGCACCAACAAAGCACCAACGAAGTGGCACCAACAAAGCACCAACGAAGCGCCAACGAAGCACCAACGAAGCACCAACAAAGCACCAACAAAGCACCAACGAAGCGCCAACGAAGCACCAACGAAGCACCAACGAAGCGCCAACGAAGCGCCAACGAAGCACCAACGAAGCACCAACGAAGCACCAACGAAGCACCAACAAAGCACCAACGAAGCACCAACGAAGCACCAACAAAGCACCAACGAAGCACCAACGAAGCACCAACAAAGCACCAACAAAGCACCAACGAAGCGCCAACGAAGCACCAACGAAGCACCAACGAAGCGCCAACGAAGCACCAACGAAGCGCCAACGAAGCACCAACGAAGCACCAACAAAGCACCAACAAAGCACCAACGAAGCACCAACAAAGCACCAACAAAGCACCAACGAAGCGCCAACGAAGCACCAACGAAGCGCCAACGAAGCACCAACGAAGCACCAACAAAGCACCAACGAAGCACCAACAAAGCACCAACAAAGTGGCACCAACGAAGCACCAACAAAGCACCAACGAAGCGCCAACGAAGCACCAACGAAGCACCAACGAAGCGCCAACGAAGCACCAACGAAGCACCAACGAAGCACCAACAAAGCACCAACGAAGCGCCAACGAAGCGCCAACGAAGCACCAACGAAGCACCAACAAAGCACCAACGAAGCGCCAACGAAGCACCAACGAAGCGCCAACGAAGCACCAACGAAGCGCCAACGAAGCACCAACAAAGCGCCAACGAAGCGCCAACGAAGCACCAACAAAGCACCAACGAAGCGCCAACGAAGCACCAACAAAGTGGCAACGAAGCACCAACGAAGCGCCAACAAAGCACCAACGAAGCACCAACGAAGCACCAACAAAGCACCAACGAAGCGCCAACGAAGCACCAACAAAGTGGCAACGAAGCACCAACAAAGTGGCAACGAAGCACCAACGAAGCACCAACAAAGCACCAACAAAGCACCAACGAAGCACCAACGAAGCACCAACAAAGTGGCAACGAAGCACCAACGAAGCACCAACGAAGCGCCAACAAAGCACCAACGAAGCACCAACGAAGCGCCAACAAAGCACCAACGAAGCGCCAACGAAGCACCAACAAAGTGGCAACGAAGCACCAACAAAGCACCAACGAAGCGCCAACGAAGCACCAACAAAGTGGCAACGAAGCACCAACGAAGCACCAACAAAGTGGCAACGAAGCACCAACGAAGCACCAACAAAGTGGCAACGAAGCGCCAACGAAGCACCAACAAAGTGGCAACGAAGCACCAACAAAGCACCAACGAAGCACCAACGAAGCACCAACGAAGTGGCAACGAAGCACCAACGAAGCACCAACGAAGCACCAACAAAGCACCAACAAAGTGGCAACGAAGCACCAACGAAGCACCAACGAAGTGGCACCAACGAAGCACCAACAAAGTGGCAACGAAGCACCAACGAAGCGCCAACGAAGCACCAACGAAGCGCCAACGAAGCACCAACGAAGTGGCACCAACGAAGCACCAACAAAGCACCAACGAAGTGGCAACGAAGCACCAACGAAGCACCAACGAAGCGCCAACGAAGCACCAACGAAGCACCAACGAAGCACCAACGAAGTGGCACCAACGAAGCACCAACAAAGTGGCAACGAAGCACCAACAAAGCACCAACGAAGTGGCACCAACGAAGCGCCAACAAAGCACCAACGAAGCACCAACAAAGCACCAACGAAGTGGCAACGAAGCACCAACAAAGTGGCAACGAAGCACCAACGAAGCACCAACAAAGCACCAACGAAGCACCAACGAAGTGGCAACGAAGCACCAACGAAGCACCAACGAAGCGCCAACGAAGCACCAACAAAGCACCAACGAAGCACCAACGAAGTGGCAACGAAGCACCAACGAAGCACCAACGAAGTGGCAACGAAGCACCAACGAAGCACCAACAAAGCACCAACGAAGCACCAACGAAGTGGCAACAAAGCACCAACAAAGTGGCAACGAAGCACCAACAAAGTGGCAACGAAGCACCAACGAAGCACCAACAAAGCACCAACGAAGCACCAACGAAGTGGCAACGAAGCACCAACGAAGTGGCAACGAAGCACCAACGAAGCACCAACAAAGCACCAACGAAGCACCAACGAAGTGGCAACGAAGCACCAACGAAGCACCAACGAAGTGGCAACGAAGCACCAACGAAGCACCAACAAAGCACCAACGAAGCACCAACGAAGTGGCAACAAAGCACCAACAAAGTGGCAACAAAGCACCAACAAAGTGGCAACGAAGCACCAACGAAGCACCAACAAAGCACCAACGAAGCACCAACGAAGCACCAACGAAGCACCAACGAAGTGGCAACGAAGCACCAACGAAGCACCAACGAAGCGCCAACGAAGCACCAACGAAGCACCAACGAAGCACCAACGAAGTGGCACCAACGAAGCGCCAACGAAGCACCAACGATGCGCCAACGAAGCACCAACGAAGCGCCAACGAAGCGCCAACGAAGCGCCAACGAAGCACCAACGAAGCGCCAACGAAGTGGCACCAACGAAGCACCAACGAAGCACCAACGAAGCGCCAATGAAGCACCAACGAAGCACCAACGAAGCACCAACGAAGCGCCAACGAAGCACCAACGAAGCGCCAACGAAGCGCCAACGAAGCACCAACGAAGCACCAACGAAGTGGCACCAACGAAGCGCCAACGAAGTGGCACCAACAAAGCACCAACGAAGCACCAACGAAGCGCCAACGAAGCGCCAACGAAGCGCCAACGAAGCACCAACGAAGCGCCAACGAAGTGGCACCAACGAAGCACCAACGAAGCACCAACGAAGCGCCAATGAAGCACCAACGAAGCACCAACGAAGCACCAACGAAGCGCCAACGAAGCACCAACGAAGCGCCAACGAAGCGCCAACGAAGCACCAACGAAGCACCAACGAAGCACCAACGAAGCACCAACGAAGCACCAACAAAGTGGCAACGAAGCACCAACAAAGCGCCAACGAAGCACCAACAAAGTGGCAACGAAGCACCAACAAAGCACCAACGAAGCGCCAACGAAGCACCAACAAAGTGGCAACGAAGCACCAACAAAGCGCCAACGAAGCACCAACAAAGCACCAACGAAGCACCAACAAAGTGGCAACGAAGCACCAACGAAGCGCCAACGAAGCACCAACAAAGTGGCAACGAAGCACCAACAAAGCACCAACGAAGCGCCAACGAAGCACCAACGAAGCGCCAACGAAGCACCAACAAAGCACCAACGAAGCACCAACAAAGCACCAACGAAGCGCCAACGAAGCACCAACGAAGCGCCAACGAAGCACCAACGAAGCGCCAACGAAGCACCAACAAAGCGCCAACGAAGCGCCAACGAAGCACCAACAAAGTGGCAACGAAGCACCAACGAAGCGCCAACAAAGCACCAACGAAGCACCAACGAAGCACCAACAAAGCACCAACGAAGCGCCAACGAAGCACCAACAAAGTGGCAACGAAGCACCAACAAAGTGGCAACGAAGCACCAACGAAGCACCAACAAAGTGGCAACGAAGCACCAACGAAGCGCCAACAAAGCACCAACGAAGCACCAACGAAGCGCCAACAAAGCACCAACGAAGCGCCAACGAAGCACCAACAAAGTGGCAACGAAGCACCAACAAAGCACCAACGAAGCGCCAACGAAGCACCAACAAAGTGGCAACGAAGCACCAACGAAGCACCAACAAAGCACCAACGAAGCACCAACGAAGTGGCAACGAAGCACCAACGAAGCACCAACGAAGCACCAACAAAGCACCAACAAAGTGGCAACGAAGCACCAACAAAGCACCAACAAAGTGGCAACGAAGCACCAACGAAGCACCAACGAAGTGGCACCAACGAAGCACCAACAAAGTGGCAACGAAGCACCAACGAAGCGCCAACGAAGCACCAACGAAGCGCCAACGAAGCACCAACGAAGCGCCAATGAAGCACCAACGAAGCACCAACGAAGCGCCAACGAAGCGCCAACGAAGCGCCAACGAAGCACCAACGAAGCACCAACGAAGTGGCACCAACGAAGCACCAACGAAGCACCAACGAAGCACCAACGAAGCACCAACGAAGCACCAACGAAGCGCCAACGAAGCACCAACAAAGCACCAACGAATCACCAACGAAGCACCAACGAAGCACCAACAAAGTGGCAACGAAGCACCAACGAAGCACCAACGAAGCACCAACGAAGCGCCAACGAAGCACCAACGAAGCACCAACGAATCACCAACGAAGCACCAACGAAGTGGCAACGAAGCACCAACGAAGCACCAACGAAGCACCAACAAAGTGGCAACGAAGCACCAACGAAGCACCAACGAAGTGGCAACGAAGCACCAACGAAGCACCAACGAAGCACCAACGAAGTGGCAACGAAGCACCAACGAAGCACCAACGAAGCACCAACAAAGTGGCAACGAAGCACCAACGAAGCACCAACAAAGTGGCAACGAAGCACCAACGAAGCACCAACGAAGCGCCAACGAAGCACCAACAAAGCACCAACGAATCACCAACGAAGCACCAACGAAGCACCAACGAAGCACCAACGAAGCGCCAACGAAGCACCAACGAAGCACCAACGAATCACCAACGAAGCACCAACGAAGTGGCAACGAAGCACCAACGAAGCACCAACGAAGCACCAACAAAGTGGCAACGAAGCACCAACGAAGCACCAACAAAGTGGCAACGAAGCACCAACGAAGCACCAACGAAGCGCCAACGAAGCACCAACAAAGCACCAACGAATCACCAACGAAGCACCAACGAAGCACCAACGAAGCACCAACGAAGCGCCAACGAAGCACCAACAAAGCACCAACGAATCACCAACGAAGCACCAACGAAGCGCCAACGAAGCGCCAACGAAGCACCAACGAAGCACCAACGAAGCGCCAACGAAGCGCCAACGAAGCGCCAACGAAGCACCAACGAAGCACCAACAAAGCACCAACGAAGCACCAACGAAGCGCCAACGAAGCACCAACGAAGCGCCAACGAAGCGCCAACGAAGCACCAACAAAGCACCAACGAAGCGCCAACGAAGCGCCAACGAAGCACCAACGAAGCACCAACGAAGCGCCAACGAAGCACCAACAAAGCGCCAACGAAGCGCCAACGAAGCGCCAACGAAGCACCAACGAAGCACCAACAAAGCACCAACGAAGCGCCAACGAAGCGCCAACGAAGCACCAACGAAGCGCCAACGAAGCGCCAACGAAGCACCAACGAAGCACCAACGAAGCGCCAACGAAGCGCCAACGAAGCGCCAACGAAGCACCAACGAAGCACCAACGAAGCACCAACGAAGCACCAACGAAGCGCCAACGAAGCACCAACGAAGCGCCAACGAAGCACCAACGAAGCGCCAACGAAGCACCAACGAAGCACCAACGAAGCGCCAACGAAGCGCCAACGAAGCACCAACGAAGCACCAACGAAGCACCAACGAAGCACCAACGAAGCACCAACGAAGTGGCACCAACGAAGCACCAACAAAGTGGCAACGAAGCACCAACGAAGCACCAACGAAGTGGCACCAACGAAGCGGCAACGAAGCACCAACGAAGCACCAACGAAGCACCAACGAAGTGGCAACGAAGCACCAACGAAGCACCAACGAAGCACCAACGAAGCACCAATGAAGTGGCAACGAAGCACCAACGAAGCACCAACGAAGCACCAACGAAGTGGCAACGAAGCACCAACGAAGCACCAACGAAGCACCAACGAAGCACCAACGAAGTGGCAACGAAGCACCAACGAAGTGGCAACGAAGCACCAACGAAGCACCAACGAAGCACCAACGAAGCACCAACGAAGCACCAACGAAGCACCAACGAAGCACCAATGAAGTGGCAACGAAGCACCAACGAAGCACCAACGAAGCACCAACGAAGTGGAAACGAAGCACCAACGAAGCACCAACGAAGCACCAACGAAGCACCAACGAAGCACCAACGAAGTGGCAACGAAGCACCAACGAAGCACCAACGAAGCACCAACGAAGCGCCAACGAAGCGCCAACGAAGCACCAACGAAGCACCAACGAAGCACCAACAAAGTGGCAACGAAGCACCAACGAAGCACCAACGAAGCGCCAACGAAGCACCAACGAAGTGGCAACGAAGCACCAACGAAGCGCCAACGAAGCACCAACGAAATGGCAACGAAGCACCAACGAAGCGCCAACGAAGCACCAACGAAGCACCAACGAAGCACCAACGAAGCGCCAACGAAGCACCAACGAAGCGCCAACGAAGCACCAACGAAGTGGCAACGAAGCACCAACGAAGTGGCACCAACGAAGCACCAACGAAGCACCAACGAAGTGGCACCAACGAAGCACCAACGAAGTGGCAACGAAGCACCAACGAAGTGGCACCAACGAAGTGGCAACGAAGCACCAACGAAGTGGCACCAACGAAGTGGCAACGAAGCACCAACGAAGCACCAACGAAGTGGCAACGAAGCACCAACAAAGTGGCAACGAAGCACCAACGAAGCACCAACGAAGCACCAACGAAGCGCCAACGAAGCACCAACGAAGTGGCACCAACGAAGCACCAACGAAGCACCAACGAAGCACCAACGAAGCACCAACGAAGTGGCACCAACGAAGCACCAACGAAGCACCAACGAAGTGGCAACGAAGCACCAACGAAGCGCCAACGAAGCACCAACGAAGCACCAACGAAGCACCAACGAAGTGGCACCAACGAAGCACCAACGAAGCACCAACAAAGCACCAACGAAGTGGCAACGAAGCACCAACGAAGCGCCAACGAAGCACCAACGAAGCGCCAACGAAGTGGCACCAACGAAGCACCAACGAAGCACCAACGAAGCACCAACGAAGTGGCACCAACGAAGTGGCACCAACGAAGTGGCACCAACGAAGCGCCAACGAAGCACCAACGAAGTGGCAACGAAGTGGCAACGAAGCACCAACGAAGCGCCAACGAAGCACCAACGAAGTGGCACCAACGAAGTGGCACCAACGAAGTGGCACCAACGAAGCGCCAACGAAGCACCAACGAAGCACCAACGAAGTGGCACCAACGAAGTGGCACCAACGAAGTGGCACCAACGAAGCGCCAACGAAGCACCAACGAAGTGGCAACGAAGTGGCAACGAAGCACCAACGAAGCGCCAACGAAGCACCAACGAAGCACCAACGAAGCACCAACGAAGTGGCACCAACGAAGCACCAACGAAGCACCAACGAAGTGGCACCAACGAAGCACCAACGAAGCGCCAACGAAGCACCAACGAAGCACCAACGAAGCACCAACGAAGTGGCACCAACAAAGCACCAACGAAGTGGCAACGAAGCACCAACGAAGCGCCAACGAAGCACCAACGAAGCACCAACGAAGTGGCACCAACGAAGCACCAACAAAGTGGCAACGAAGCACCAACGAAGCACCAACGAAGTGGCAACGAAGCACCAACGAAGCACCAACGAAGCACCAACGAAGCACCAACGAAGCACCAACGAAGTGGCACCAACGAAGCGCCAACGAAGCACCAACGAAGTGGCACCAACGAAGCACCAACGAAGCACCAACAAAGCACCAACGAAGTGGCACCAACGAAGTGGCAACGAAGCACCAACGAAGCACCAACGAAGCACCAACGAAGTGGCACCAACGAAGCACCAACGAAGCACCAACAAAGCACCAACGAAGTGGCACCAACGAAGCGCCAACGAAGCACCAACGAAGTGGCACCAACGAAGCACCAACGAAGCACCAACAAAGCACCAACGAAGTGGCACCAACGAAGCACCAACGAAGCACCAACGAAGCACCAACAAAGCACCAACGAAGCACCAACGAAGCACCAACGAAGCACCAACGAAGTGGCACCAACGAAGCGCCAACGAAGCACCAACGAAGCGCCAACGAAGTGGCACCAACGAAGCACCAACGAAGCACCAACGAAGCGCCAACGAAGTGGCACCAACGAAGCGCCAACGAAGCACCAACGAAGCACCAACGAAGCACCAACGAAGCACCAACGAAGTGGCACCAACGAAGCGCCAACGAAGCACCAACGAAGCGCCAACGAAGTGGCACCAACGAAGCGCCAACGAAGCACCAACGAAGCACCAACGAAGCACCAACGAAGTGGCACCAACGAAGCACCAACGAAGTGGCAACGAAGCACCAACGAAGTGGCACCAACGAAGCACCAACGAAGCACCAACGAAGCACCAACGAAGCACCAACAAAGCACCAACGAAGTGGCAACGAAGCACCAACGAAGTGGCACCAACGAAGCACCAACGAAGCACCAACGAAGTGGCAACGAAGCACCAACGAAGTGGCACCAACGAAGCGCCAACGAAGCACCAACGAAGTGGCACCAACGAAGCACCAACGAAGCACCAACGAAGTGGCAACGAAGCGCCAACGAAGCACCAACGAAGTGGCACCAACGAAGCACCAACGAAGCACCAACGAAGTGGCACCAACGAAGCACCAACGAAGCACCAACGAAGCGCCAACGAAGCACCAACGAAGTGGCACCAACGAAGCACCAACAAAGCACCAACGAAGCACCAACGAAGCACCAACGAAGTGGCAACGAAGCACCAACGAAGCACCAACGAAGCACCAACGAAGCACCAACGAAGCGCCAACGAAGCGCCAACGAAGCACCAACGAAGCACCAACGAAGCACCAACGAAGCACCAACGAAGCACCAACGAAGCACCAACGAAGCACCAACGAAGCGCCAACGAAGCGCCAACGAAGCGCCAACGAAGCACCAACGAAGCACCAACAAAGCACCAACAAAGCACCAACGAAGCACCAACGAAGCACCAACGAAGCACCAACGAAGCGCCAACGAAGCGCCAACGAAGCGCCAACGAAGCGCCAACGAAGCGCCAACGAAGCGCCAACGAAGCACCAACGAAGCACCAACGAAGCACCAACGAAGCACCAACGAAGCACCAACGAAGCACCAACGAAGCACCAACGAAGCACCAACGAAGTGGCAACGAAGCACCAACGAAGTGGCACCAACGAAGCACCAACGAAGTGGCACCAACGAAGCGCCAACGAAGCACCAACGAAGCACCAACGAAGCGCCAACGAAGCACCAACGAAGCACCAACGAAGTGGCACCAACGAAGCACCAACGAAGTGGCAACGAAGCACCAACGAAGCACCAACAAAGCACCAACGAAGCACCAACGAAGCACCAACGAAGCACCAACAAAGCACCAACAAAGCACCAACGAAGCACCAACGAAGCACCAACGAAGCACCAACGAAGCACCAACGAAGCCCCAACGAAGCACCAACGAAGCACCAACAAAGCACCAACAAAGCACCAACGAAGTGGCACCAACGAAGCACCAACGAAGCACCAACAAAGCACCAACGAAGCACCAACAAAGCACCAACGAAGTGGCACCAACGAAGCACCAACAAAGCACCAACGAAGTGGCACCAACGAAGTGGCAACGAAGCACCAACAAAGTGGCAACGAAGCACCAACGAAGTGGCACCAACGAAGCACCAACGAAGCACCAACGAAGCACCAACGAAGCGCCAACGAAGTGGCACCAACAAAGCACCAACGAAGCACCAACGAAGTGGCACCAACGAAGCACCAACGAAGCACCAACGAAGCGCCAACGAAGTGGCAACGAAGCACCAACGAAGCACCAACGAAGCACCAACGAAGCACCAACGAAGCACCAACGAAGCACCAACGAAGCCCCAACGAAGCACCAACGAAGCACCAACAAAGCACCAACAAAGCACCAACGAAGTGGCACCAACGAAGCACCAACGAAGCACCAACAAAGCACCAACGAAGTGGCACCAACGAAGCACCAACGAAGCACCAACAAAGCACCAACGAAGTGGCACCAACGAAGCACCAACGAAGCACCAACAAAGCACCAACGAAGTGGCACCAACAAAGCACCAACAAAGCACCAACGAAGTGGCACCAACGAAGCACCAACGAAGCACCAACAAAGCACCAACGAAGTGGCACCAACGAAGCACCAACGAAGCACCAACAAAGCACCAACGAAGTGGCACCAACGAAGCACCAACGAAGCACCAACAAAGCACCAACGAAGTGGCACCAACGAAGTGGCAACGAAGCACCAACAAAGTGGCAACGAAGCACCAACGAAGTGGCACCAACGAAGCACCAACGAAGCACCAACGAAGCACCAACGAAGCGCCAACGAAGTGGCACCAACAAAGCACCAACGAAGCACCAACGAAGCACCAACGAAGCACCAACGAAGCGCCAACGAAGTGGCAACGAAGCACCAACGAAGCACCAACGAAGCACCAACGAAGCACCAACGAAGCACCAACAAAGTGGCAACGAAGCACCAACGAAGCACCAACGAAGCACCAACGAAGCACCAACGAAGCACCAACGAAGCACCAACGAAGCACCAACGAAGCACCAACAAAGCACCAACGAAGCACCAACGAAGCACCAACGAAGCACCAACAAAGCACCAACGAAGCACCAACGAAGCACCAACGAAGCACCAACGAAGCACCAACAAAGCACCAACGAAGCACCAACGAAGCACCAACGAAGCACCAACGAAGCACCAACGAAGCACCAACGAAGCCCCAACGAAGCCCCAACGAAGCACCAACAAAGCACCAACGAAGCACCAACGAAGCACCAACGAAGCACCAACAAAGCACCAACGAAGTGGCAACGAAGCACCAACGAAGTGGCACCAACGAAGCACCAACGAAGCACCAACGAAGTGGCAACGAAGCACCAACGAAGTGGCACCAACGAAGCGCCAACGAAGCACCAACGAAGTGGCACCAACGAAGCACCAACGAAGCACCAACGAAGTGGCAACGAAGCGCCAACGAAGCACCAACGAAGTGGCACCAACGAAGCACCAACGAAGCACCAACGAAGTGGCACCAACGAAGCACCAACGAAGCACCAACGAAGCGCCAACGAAGCACCAACGAAGTGGCACCAACGAAGCACCAACAAAGCACCAACGAAGCACCAACGAAGCACCAACGAAGTGGCAACGAAGCACCAACGAAGCACCAACGAAGCACCAACGAAGCACCAACGAAGCGCCAACGAAGCGCCAACGAAGCACCAACGAAGCACCAACGAAGCACCAACGAAGCACCAACGAAGCACCAACGAAGCACCAACGAAGCGCCAACGAAGCGCCAACGAAGCGCCAACGAAGCGCCAACGAAGCACCAACGAAGCACCAACAAAGCACCAACAAAGCACCAACGAAGCACCAACGAAGCACCAACGAAGCACCAACGAAGCACCAACGAAGCGCCAACGAAGCGCCAACGAAGCGCCAACGAAGCGCCAACGAAGCGCCAACGAAGCACCAACGAAGCACCAACGAAGCACCAACGAAGCACCAACGAAGCACCAACGAAGCACCAACGAAGCACCAACGAAGCACCAACGAAGCACCAACGAAGTGGCAACGAAGCACCAACGAAGTGGCACCAACGAAGCACCAACGAAGTGGCACCAACGAAGCGCCAACGAAGCACCAACGAAGCACCAACGAAGCGCCAACGAAGCACCAACGAAGCACCAACGAAGTGGCACCAACGAAGCACCAACGAAGTGGCAACGAAGCACCAACGAAGCACCAACAAAGCACCAACGAAGCACCAACGAAGCACCAACGAAGCACCAACAAAGCACCAACAAAGCACCAACGAAGCACCAACGAAGCACCAACGAAGCACCAACGAAGCACCAACGAAGCCCCAACGAAGCACCAACGAAGCACCAACAAAGCACCAACAAAGCACCAACGAAGTGGCACCAACGAAGCACCAACGAAGCACCAACAAAGCACCAACGAAGCACCAACAAAGCACCAACGAAGTGGCACCAACGAAGCACCAACAAAGCACCAACGAAGTGGCACCAACGAAGTGGCAACGAAGCACCAACAAAGTGGCAACGAAGCACCAACGAAGTGGCACCAACGAAGCACCAACGAAGCACCAACGAAGCACCAACGAAGCGCCAACGAAGTGGCACCAACAAAGCACCAACGAAGCACCAACGAAGTGGCACCAACGAAGCACCAACGAAGCACCAACGAAGCGCCAACGAAGTGGCAACGAAGCACCAACGAAGCACCAACGAAGCACCAACGAAGCACCAACGAAGCACCAACGAAGCACCAACGAAGCCCCAACGAAGCACCAACGAAGCACCAACAAAGCACCAACAAAGCACCAACGAAGTGGCACCAACGAAGCACCAACGAAGCACCAACAAAGCACCAACGAAGTGGCACCAACGAAGCACCAACGAAGCACCAACAAAGCACCAACGAAGTGGCACCAACGAAGCACCAACGAAGCACCAACAAAGCACCAACGAAGTGGCACCAACAAAGCACCAACAAAGCACCAACGAAGTGGCACCAACGAAGCACCAACGAAGCACCAACAAAGCACCAACGAAGTGGCACCAACGAAGCACCAACGAAGCACCAACAAAGCACCAACGAAGTGGCACCAACGAAGCACCAACGAAGCACCAACAAAGCACCAACGAAGTGGCACCAACGAAGTGGCAACGAAGCACCAACAAAGTGGCAACGAAGCACCAACGAAGTGGCACCAACGAAGCACCAACGAAGCACCAACGAAGCACCAACGAAGCGCCAACGAAGTGGCACCAACAAAGCACCAACGAAGCACCAACGAAGCACCAACGAAGCACCAACGAAGCGCCAACGAAGTGGCAACGAAGCACCAACGAAGCACCAACGAAGCACCAACGAAGCACCAACGAAGCACCAACAAAGTGGCAACGAAGCACCAACGAAGCACCAACGAAGCACCAACGAAGCACCAACGAAGCACCAACGAAGCACCAACAAAGCACCAACAAAGCACCAACGAAGCACCAACGAAGCACCAACGAAGCACCAACGAAGCACCAACGAAGCACCAACGAAGCCCCAACGAAGCCCCAACGAAGCACCAACGAAGCACAAACGAAGCACAAACGAAGCACAAACGAATGGCACCATTTTGAAGCAAATGGGACCCTATGGGGGGGGTCCCCAGTATCGGTATCGGAAGCAGAAAAGCTGCATCTTGGCGTCTTTACAAAAGCTCTTCCACATTCTAGCCTCAAAAGCATCAGTATCGAGATCCACAGCCTCTGTTCGGGGAGCCCTGGCCACAGAGGGGACCCTATTGTGCATGTTTTAGCACCAGGGAAAGCTCACCCAGACTCACACGCTCACAGAGAAGCCGACTCATCTTTCACGTTGGGGCCGATCTGATGAGAGGAATTACCTCGGCCTCGTTTGGGGGGGAGTCACTGGATCCGGGCGTGTTTATCCGGGATGATTTATGTCCATGAATCTCCCCGAGCTTTGTGTCCTTTAACACGCCCCGGCTTCCTCTGAACACGCCCCGGCTTCCTCTGAACACGCCCCGGCTTCCTCTGAACACGCCCCGGCTTCCTCTGAACACGCCCCGGCTTCCTCTGAACACGCCCCGGCTTCCTCTGAACACGCCCTGGCTTCCTCTGAACACGCCCCGGCTTCCTCCACTGTGGGTAAACCTGTTTTGGAAAGTGATCGCAGGAGCATTAAAATTCACTTAATATGGAAATGTTTATGCAAAGCTCCGGTGCAGAAAGGAACGAGCGCAGAGTGTGTGGAAGTTTGGAAACGGAGGCTCACGTTCGTTTTCAATCTCAGCAGTTTCGTTTTAGCGTCGTGCTTTTAACCTCTTAACCCCCACCTGAGCAGAGCACGGTCTCTCCAGTTTACCAACGCAACTAAATGTGTCTTTTCTGTTTCTGTTGAGTCCGCAATGAACTGATTTGAACTCTCTGACAGGCACTGAGGAAAAGTACCGTCATAAAAATGCAGACCGCTGCCTGCCATGACGGTACTTCTCGTGATTTAGAGTTTTTAGTATGACAGAAGTGCTTGAGGTCTGGTGTACTTGTACCAGCCCTGTGCTTGACATGGCTGCGGACGATAAGAGGGGGAGCCCTGCAGGAGCACCGGTGCAGGGGCGAACACATGCTGCATACGCCGGGAGGTAAGATTTTAGGCCCGAGCCCGACAGGAAATACGGGCGGGGCGGGCCGAGATATCACACATGACAGTCGGGTTTGTATGGAAGCCCGTTTCTGCCATGTTAAAAAATAAAAGCCCAGCAGGAAGTCGGAATTAGTCAGAATTTTGTGTTTCAAACACAAAATTTCGAGTTTAAATCTCGAAATTACGGCTTTTAAAACTCCGAATTTCGAGATTTAAACTTGAAATCCGTGATCATAGACGTCTGTACGGCGGGACAGCGGAACCACTGTTGCAGATGTAAACAGTCATGGAGGATTAGCTTCATCGTGTTGTGAACCGGAGCTACAGCAGCTCTGGGACTTTTACAAAGACACACAGAAGTGTTTATTTTAACATCCAGGATTAAAAGCAGTGACAAGAAAAGTTATTAAAAATGTCTGTATCCACGATAGGAATGTGTTTAGGCCTTGATGATGCAGGGCATTCCCAAAGCTAATGCTATGATCGTAGCATCATGAACTTCCATGAACTTCGGATAATCATGATCATGTGAAAATGGGAAATATGCCTGAATAAAGTCAATAAACCCACCGTCTACATAAAGCATCCCTTTAACACCGTCTACATAAAGCATCCCTTTAACACCGTCTACATAAAGCATCCCTTTAACACCGTCTACATAAAGCATCCCTTTAACACCGTCTACATAAAGCATCCCTTTAACACCGTCTACATAAAGCATCCCTTTAACACCGTCTACATAAAGCATCCCTTTAACACCGTCTACATAAAGCATCCCTTTAACACCGTCTACATAAAGCATCCCTTTAACACCGTCTACATAAAGCATCACTTTAAAGGAATAGGCCACCGTTTTTACATACTGAGATATGCTCTTACCTAACCTTAGTCGAGTTAATATATCCCCGTCTGGTCTTTGTCCGTGCGCTCACACATACGCAGCCTCTCCCACATGTCACATAGCTCCAAAAAAGCTCACGATAGAAGCTACCAAGCTCTTCCACGTGTTCCCTATTTAAATAAAGTTACGTGAAGTGTTTTCATGCGAAGTATATTTACACAGAAATGTAACGTGTCGATTTTATAAGCAAATAAAAAGGGGAACTATATTGTGAGGCGTAATGATACAGGAGCACAGCGTCCGCGCAGTAACTCCTAAAGACTTCCCGCTCACTTCCGTCAGTAGAAGCTGCGTGACTTGTAGAGCAGCAGAGAACAGTTGAAGAAGTTTGGATAACTTGTGAACGATGCCTTTTACGTGCATCGTGCCGGGCTGTGATCCGAGCCTCTCCAACCAAGGCCGTGGGAACCCAGGGTGCTGAGGGCACTGTAGCACCCCCCCTGGTGGATAGTTTGAGGAACGCTTCTGGAAAAAAGGTGTGAAAATAGCAACAAAACTGAGACAAAAACAAGGATGAAAATGTGAGAAAAAAGTGAGAAAACATTGACGAAAAAGTGACAAAAAATGGCCAAAAAAGTGATAAGAATTTGACAAAAAAAATTGAAACATTTGACGAAAAAGTGACAAAAAAATGTACAAAAAAATGACAAAAATGTGACAAAAAAGTGAGAAAACATTGACGAAAAAGTGACAAAAATGTGACAAAAAATGACATAAAAATGACAAAAAATTGAAAATTGTAAAAAATGTAACGAAAAATTTTGAAAAAATTGACGAAAAATTGAGGAAAAAATGGACAAGAAAGTGATAAGAATTTGACAAAAAAATTCGAATAATTTGCCGAAAAAGTGACAAAATTGACAAAAAAATGAAAAAAATGGACAAAAAATTGACCAAAAATTGAGGAAAAAATGGACGAAAAAGTCCATTTTTTGTGAAAAAAATGGACCATTTTCACAAAAAAGTGAAAAAAAATGTACGAAAAAGTGATAAGAATTTGACAAAATTCTTATCACAAATGCAAATAATTTGACGAAAAAGTGACAAAAAAAGTCACGAAAATTTGACAAACATGAGTCGACTGCCCAACAAAAAAATATATATTTACACAGAAATGTAGCATGTCGATTTTATAAGCAGATAAAAAGGGGAACTATATTGTGAGGCGTAATGATACAGGAGCAGAGCGTCCGCGCAGTAACTCCTAAAGACTTCCCCGCTCACTTCCGTCAGTAGAAGCTGCGTGACTTGTAGAGCAGCAGAGAACAGTTGAAGAAGCGTGGATAACTTGTGAACGATGCCTTTTACGTGCATCGTGCCGGGCTGTGATAACAAGCAGAAAGTATATAGTGTAGTAATGTTTCACAGATTTCCAACTCACCCCGGACGACGACACAGGACTCAGGAGCTCCACCATGAGGTAGGAATGAGCAGCACTTTCCCAAAATATATTTTCTGCTTGTTGTAAAAGGCTCTGTACAAGTCACGCAGCTTCTACTGACGGAAGTGAGCGGGGAAGTCTTTAGGAGTTACTGCGCGGACGTTGTGCTCCTGTATCATTACGCCTCACAATATAGTCCCCCTTTTTATCTGCTTATAAAATCCACATGTTACATTTCTGTGTAAATATACTTCGCATGAAAACACTTCACGTAACTTTATTTAAATAGGGAACACGTGGAAGAGCTTGGTCGCTTCTATCGTGAGCTTTTTTGGAGCTATGTGACATGTGGGAGAGGCTGCGTATGTGTGAGCGCACGGACAAAGACCAGACGGGGATATATTAACTCGGCTAAGGTTAGGTAAGAACATGTCTCAGTGTGGAAAAACGGTGGCCTGTTCCTTTAACTGGGCTTAACCTGAAAACTGATCTTCCCAGGTCTCTGAGATTAATGTCAGTGATTCAAAGAGCCAATATAGACACGACTCGAGAAGACTCGACGTAAAAGTCGCGTATGATAACGATAATCAGGAAACATCCTCCTCGGTTCAGACGTGAGAGAGTGAATGCTGCGGATAACGCTGAGTTCTGAGCTACATTTCCCTGTTTTTGCATTTTACTAACGCTCTCGTGTGGAGAGTGTTGTTGTTTTTGAGTTGATCCTGTTTACGGCGCTTCCTAAAATGGCCCCCTCCCCTGTTCCCTCTGCTCCTCTGGTGGATCCGCTCAAAGACCCCCCGCCGGGCGCTCCCTGAATCACGCTCCACCAACAACACCATCCGTCTGTGAGCAGAGGCTTTTCCGGCACAATGATCCGGGTCCGAGCGGGAAACACCGAGCCCAACCTTATTCTGAGTTTGGAGTTTAGATTTGCAAATGTCAGGGTTTATAAAGGTTGTAGAGATGCGATCGTTTATAATCCGCAAACGAATGAAGTTAGAAGCTTCAAAGATGTAAGGCCGTGACTTCAATGCCTCACGGAAACCCAGGATTTATGTTGGAATAAAGGTGCACGTTTAAAGATCAAAGCGCTCGGAGACACCGGGCAAAACTTACCTGGAGTTATGTTTTTGTTCCATTCAGTTTTGACTCATCCTCTTCACTCCTTCTTCTACGGACACAAAAAAAATTGGTCAGACTTCATCACTAACTCCAACATGTGGATTTGCGTGAGACAAGAATTACCTGAGAAGCTCGGAGTTTCCAGATACCCTCAGCGGAAATTTGACCATCTAAGTTACTGAGACTTAAAGGGACTATACAGAGTTTAAAAATGTTAAAATGATGTATTTTCCTCCCTCTACATGTTCCAGCCATGTCCTAATGTGTACACTGCAAAAAGTATTTAACTAGATCAGTATAAACATCTCAGTTTGAGCACAATAATCCAAACTTTAGCTGTTCTGACTGGTTAAGAAGTTGTTGGGCATTTGTCTCAGATTATTTCACTTGTTCTGAGATGTTTCTGACTCGTTTCGATACATTTCGTCCTTATTTCAGCTCATTTTCTTTGCCAATGGGGAAAGAAAATTGGTCTTATCTCATTGGCAATTTTACTTTCTTATTTCAAGCAAGATTTAACTGGTCTGAAATGTCCTCAAACAAGCAAAGGAAACTTGGTCCGATCAGGAAAAGTGTCTAAATGAGTGAAAACCGCAAGCCTGGCTAACACCAGACTAAAATCACAAGTGATATTTAGTCTGGGGACACCAATTCATTTTCTCGTAGGAGAGGTGTGGTTTACGATCGTCCATAGTCGTTTATTGGGCGATACGAAAAAAAAAAAAAAAGTCTCTCATGCGTCTGCACGTAGCCCCAGCCAATCATATCATCGTATGAGATGACGTATGACGTACCCGCTGTAAACTTTTGAGCTAAATTATTTAGAACAAGGTCTAAAGCTTGATAGAAAAATACCATCGTGTCTGCTGCTGTCATGTTTGATCCGTAAATAAACTTTTTATTTTTTAATCCGTAAATAATCTACAAGCTTCCATATATCGAATAGCGCGTCATCGTCTTGCCGTCCCTCCTCGCTCTGTGATTGGTTCCCAAATCCACCGGAAAATTTGGGCCATGGTCCCCAGGCTGCTGTGCAGTTCGAAATAATTCGAGCGCACACATCAGCCTGGTGTTAGCCAGGTTAGAAAACTGCTCAAAACAAGAAACATTTCCTCAATTCAACTCATTTAAGCCAATGCCTGATATTCACCCAGTATTCACTCAGAAACATCTCAGAACAAGTGAAATAATCTGGGACAAATGCCCAAGAACTTCTCAACTAGTCAAAACAACTACAATTTGGATTATTGTGCTCAAATGAGATGTTTATCCTGATCTAGTTCATTACTTTTTGCAGTGTTGAGTATAAAATGGCAAAGTTGCATCGTGCTCCTTTAAAGAAAGGGTCCACACAGCAGTGAAAGTTTCCAATTTTTTGATTGTTTCTTACACCATGACGTTTTGGGCTTCATGTCCTGTGGTCATGAGAGCTGGATGGGTGGATGGATGGATGGGTGGGTGGGTGGGAAGGGCTCACAGGCTTCTAGAGCCTGTGAGCTTGGTGGGAAGAGGGGGGTAAGTTTTCTTCTCCCCCTCTGTGCAGGTGCTGGTTGCTCCGCCCTGATTGGCTCCTCTCTCTGGGCTGGCTCATTTAAGCACCTGGAGACACCTGGATGAGATTCTGCTGCACCGCCCCGGCCTAACACCCTTTGATCTTACCTCTGTTAATATTGCAAATACAACCTTAAAACCTTCATGCCTTGCGCCCCTGTCACCTCACTGACACTCGTGACCAGCTACTCCACCCGGACACAACTCACTGCAGGACGATGCTGGACCCTTCCATAAAACTGACAAAACCACACACGCAAATCGGGCTTTAGTCGCAAACCAAACTCCACCTGCCCAGGAATCAAACCCAGGAATCTCCCTGCGAGCCCAACGTCTGACACAGCCTCCAGTTCCGACCTACAAAGCGCAGTAAAGCAGACGTATGATTCATGATCCACTTTGTCCGACTCCGCTGATTCCTCCGCTCCTCCTCAGCACGACTGTCCCGCCGCCGTGACGACGCAGTCAGCACATACGACCCGTAAAAGTGCACTTCTAATCCCGTCTCTAACCCAGAAACGCAGCCGCCTCCATGAAGACGGCCTCGTAAATCTGCCCTCCTCTTCACCGGCTCCTCTCCTCCTCACACTCGTCTTTCTCTCCTCCTCACAGTCTTTCTCTCCTCCTCACAGTCTTTCTCTCCTCCTCACAGTCTTTCTCTCCTCCTCACAGTCTTTCTCTCCTCCTCACAGTCTTTCTCTCCTCCTCACAGTCTTTCTCTCCTCCTCACAGTCTTTCTCTCCTCCTCACACTCGTCTTTCTCTCCTCCTCACAGTCTTTCTCTCCTCCTCACAGTCTTTCTCTCCTCCTCACAGTCTTTCTCTCCTCCTCACAGTCTTTCTCTCCTCCTCACAGTCGTCTTTCTCTCCTCCTCACAGTCTTTCTCTCCTACTCACAGTCTTTCTCTCCTCCTCACAGTCTTTCTCTCCTCCTCACAGTCTTTCTCTCCTCCTCACAGTCTTTCTCTCCTCCTCACAGTCTTTCTCTCCTCCTCACAGTCTTTCTCTCCTCCTCCCACTCGTCTTTCTCTCCTCCTCACACTCGTCTTTGGACACAAGCGCTGAGGAGGGTCTGTGTTCTTGGGCGGTTTCATGTTTTCCCTCAAAGCATCACATTTCCTCTATAGTTGTGTGACAAAGTAGGAGGTTGCTTTGTTCCCTTAGTTTATTTCGTTTTTAGTTATGTTCAGGTATTCATTGTTTCACATTTGTCCTTTTTTCTTTTGCAATAACCAACTAAACAGTTAAGCTAAACTATCCCGGGCTTGTTTTGTTTATTTGTTTGGTTGACATTTTCATTTAAGCATCACCGCAAAAAAGTGAATATCAAGCATTGTCTTAAATGAGTTGAATTGAGGAAATGTTTCTTGTTTTGAGCGGTTTTCACTCATTTAGACACTTTTCCTGATCGGACCGAGTTTGCTTTGCTTGTTTGAGGACATTTCAGACCAGTTCTAGGGTAAAACTCGCTTGAAATAAGAAAGTAAAATTGCCAATGAGATAAGACCAATTTTCTTTCCCCATTGGCAAAGAAAATGACCTGAAATAAGGACGAAACGTATCGAAACGAGTCAGAAACATCTGAGAACAAGTGAAATAATCCAGGAAAAATGCCCAACAACTTCTTAACTCGTCAAAACAGTTAAAGTTTGGATTATTGTGCTCAAATTGAGATGTTTATACTGATCTAGTTAATTACTTTTTGCAGTGTCCATGTGCAGGGGGGGATTGGTTTTGAGTTTTGTGTTTCTTTAAGCGGATAAAAGGGGGAACTATATTGTAAGGCGTAATAATACCAGGAGTAGTTCGAAATGCCAAACTACTCCTGGTATTATTACGCCTTACAATATAGTCCCCCCTTTTATCCGCTTAGAAAATCCACATTGTTTAATTGTGTGTAATTATACTTTGTAGTGGAACACTTCACGTAACCATATTTAAATAGGGAAAACGTGGAAGAGCTTGGTAGCTTCTATCTTGACCTGTTTTGGAGCTATAGAGGAGAGAGGGAGAGGCTAAATGCTAACGCCGTCTGCGCTGTGTTTACGTGACTGAAGATCAGACAGGTCCTAAAGAACTCGTCACAGCTCAGGTAAGAACATATCTCAGTGTGTGAAAAACGGTGCCTGTTCCTTTAACTGAAGGTTTGTACAGGAGCTTCCATATTTCTGACAACATACAGCATGACCTACATTTCAGAGACTCTTTTTTTGTGTTTCCAGCTTGTTCTGTTCAGGGTCAAACCTTCTCATTTTGCAAACGCCATGATGTTTCCTGACACGTTTGCAAACAGGTTCATGAACAGCCACGAGGCTCGAAGCGAATCTGAGCTGCTGAATCCAGAGCGTGGCCAGACACCCGTGTTTTCAGCGCGTTTTCATCACCAAAGCTCCACTTCTCTGAGCAGTGTGGCATTTTGGAAAGGCAGACTTGAGCCTGAGTGAGTGGAGAGACGGGCACATGCCAGGAATAAGAACCCCGACTCTGGTCACAGCGGGGGGGGGCGCGGCTGTGAAGGCTGCCCCCTGCTGGGAGAGAGCTTCTAATTCTGAGATGACAGACACAGAGAGAGAGAGAGAGAGGAGAGACTGATGTCATGCTTTTGTGCTGTGGAGGAAATGTGGAGAAACTGCTCATGACTGCAGACCTTTAACCGGGTTTCTGCTCCTGAAAAACGAGACATAAATGAGGATGAAAATGAATGAATCCTCGTGTATTTTTTTTGTACAGAGGGAGATCAGTCTGTTACTCACGGCGTTGTTGGCGGCAGGAGAAAACTCATGTGGATCAGATTCGTTTAAGGTCGGCTCACACTGCACGACTTTTATGCCTGATTTCGCTCTGATTCTCAGTCGTGCCGAGTCTAATCGAGTCGTGTCGAGTCGAAGGCGGTCACACAGAGTCGGGTCGTGTAGTGTGGGGGGGTCGTGTAGTGTGGGGGGGGTCGTCTAGTGTGGGGGGGTCGTGTAGTGTGGGCGGTACAAAGACGCGACTAGACTCCAGTCGTAGGAAATCAAACATATTTGATTTTTGGACGCACGGGAGAAACGTGGGTGATTTTACCGACACAAATGTGAATGACAGAGTGATATAAAGCAGGGATGGGCGATACCATATTTTTTGGAATCGATATGATACCGATACTTTTGGGGTCATTTTTCTCGATACCGATACCGATACTGGTCATTTTTATATGGGTGAATGTATTTCAATGAATGTACATTTCTAAAACTGGTTATTTTTTGTAATTAATAGGTACATTAAGGTCAAGGTCAAGGTCAAAGTTTATTTATAAAGCACATTTAAAATACAGTTGACACTGCCCAAAGTGCTGTACATGTTTCAGTGAGAGACAAATATATATATACACATACACACAGTACAAATAACAACATGGAATGATATTACTTTAACTGGTTAATTATACAATGTTGATGTGAAATTAAATACATAAACAAAGTTTAAAAGTAATACTTTAATGACAAACCAGAATGATATGGCCCCTGCTCCTGTGGACTGTTTTGGCTCAGACCAAAGATTTAAATTGTCCTTCTATGTTTAAAATTGCTGCCACGCCTACTTTTTACATATGCAAATTAGTATCGATACTTTTTGCCCAATATCGATACTTAAAAAGCAGCCGTTTGGTATCGATATATTGATACTATGGTATCGATCCGCCCATCCCTAATATAAAGACAGAAAAACACCGCCGCGCCTCCTTTTTTCATTTCTCTGTTAAACCAGCGGCACAAACGACTCATTTCACGGCCACAGCCCCACACACGAAACAGCACAACTTTATATCACCAAAAGTTCACCACAACCACCTTTTCCAGCTACATTTCAACCACGAACAGAGTTTAGCGGCACTTACTGAGTTTGGAGACGAACTGTTTAGCTTCACCTCCTCGCTAACGGTGACTAGCCTCCCCGCTTTCTCCTCCGTCTCCTCCTCCGTCTCCTCCATCACTGAGGCCCATCTCCTTTTCTTATTAAATCCACTGAAACACGTCCCGCTTCTTCCTGTCGCCGACTTTTATCTCCATGTGACAGAACTACAGCCCAGTTGAAGCTTGGTAGTAGCCGTAAGCTAGCGCTGCGGTGTTGTGACATTGTTGACACCGTTGACCAATCGGGACACACACGTTATCCCGCGCTCACAAACACAGGCCTGTCTTTGTGGATTTGGGCTCAGTTTTGAAGCCGTAGAGACGACGGACGCGCTGTGTTATAAAACATCAGCTGTTTGTCAGAATCGTGAGTCGCTCTGATGATTCTCAGTCGTTAAGTGTGAACCCCCAGACGTTCTGTAATCGCACTGAATCCAGTCGTGTATCCGCTCTGGAAATGCCGTTGATGCCACGGTCACGTGTCCAGGCAAGAAAAGTGACCGTGCAAGTTGTGAAATGTGACAATAAATGTGCCTAAAAGCTGTTGGGAAGTTAGGAGAGAATTTGGACAACTATATTCATTTAGTGGCCTCATCTTTCCATCCATTCATTTTCTTGCTCTTTTTCCGGGGGCCGCAGTCTCAGCTGAGATGCCCAGACTTCCCGGTCCACGCACGCCTCCTCTGGGGGGGACCCTGAGGCGACACCAGGCCGGCTCGGAGACATCGTCCCTCCAGCGTGTCCTGGGTCTTCCACAAGGCCTCCTCCCAATAGAACATGCCTGGAACCAGGACCAGGAGGTATCCGGAACAGATGCCCGAGCCGCCTCAGCTGCTCCTTTCACTGTGAAGGAGCAGCGACTCTACTCCGAGCTCCTCCCGGGTCACTGAGCTCCTCACCTCCAGCCACCCTGCGAAGGAAACTCATTTCGGCCGCTTGTATTTGCGTCATCTTTCATTGTTTGGAATAAAATAATCCGGTGTTGCTTTAAAAGAATAGGCCAGCGTTTTTCCACACTGAGATATGTTCTTACCTGAGCTGTGACGAGTTCTTCAGGACCTGTCTGATCTTAGGGCTGCTCGATTATTGAAAAAATAGTAATCACGATTATTTTTGTCATAATTGAAATCACGATTATTCAAACGATTATTTGTTGCCTTTAAAAAAAATCCATCCAAAAAATGACAAAAATCCATCAAAAAATGACAAAAATCCATCAAAAAAATGACAAAAATCCATCAAAAAAAAGACAAAAATCCATCAAAAAATGACAAAAATCCATCAAAAAAATGACATCCATCAAAAAAATGACAAAAATCCATCCAAAAAATGACAAAAATCCATCAAAAAAATGACAAAAATCCATCAAAAAAAGACAAAAATCCATCAAAAAAGACAAAAATCCATCAAAAAATGACAAAAATCCATCAAAAAAATGACATCCATCAAAAAAATGACAAAAATCCATCCAAAAAATGACAAAAATCTATCAAAAAAAATGACAAAAATCCATCAAAAAAAAGACAAAAATCCATCAAAAAAATGACAAAAATCTATCAAAAAAAATGACAAAAATCCATCCAAAAAATGACAAAAATCCATCAAAAAAATGACAAAAATCTATCAAAAAAAATGACAAAAATCCATCAAAAAAATGACAAAAATCCATCAAAAAAATGACAAAAATCTATCAAAAAAAATGACAAAAATCCATCAAAAAATGACAAAAATCCATCAAAAAAATGACAAAAATCCATCAAAAAAATGACAAAAATCCATCAAAAAAAAGACAAAAATCCATCCAAAAAATGACAAAAATCCATCAAAAAAATGACAAAAATCCATCAAAAAAAGACAAAAATCCATCAAAAAAGACAAAAATCCATCAAAAAATGACAAAAATCCATCAAAAAAATGACATCCATCAAAAAAATGACAAAAATCCATCCAAAAAATGACAAAAATCCATCAAAAAAATGACAAAAATCTATCAAAAAAAATGACAAAAATCCATCAAAAAAATGACAAAAATCTATCAAAAAAATGACATAAATCCAGCAAAAAAGTGACAAAAAATCCAAAAATTAAAAATTAGAAAAAAAAAAAAATATATATATATATATATATATATTATAATCGATTTTTTGCGATTATGCTAATTTTGTAATTGTTTACTGTTGTAATCGAAATCGTAATCGAATTTCGATTAATTGCACAGCCCTATCTGATCTTCCCCCGTGCCTTCAGTCACGTAAACACAGCACAGACGGCGTTAGCATTTAGCCTCTCCCTCTCTCCTCTATAGCTCCAAAACAGGTCACGATAGAAGCTACCAAGCTCTTCCACGCTTTCCCTATTTATGATTAGTTTAGTTTATTTGAGCAATTTCAAGTTCCAGGTTGTTACAAAAGAAAAGAAACACAATAATGCCCAAAAGGGAGTCGGCTGAAGCAAACAATGCTTATTTATGCCGACCCCTTTCAACGTATTTACAAACTTTACAGCTGCCGTTCTTTTACATTCCGGTTTGTTCTCTGAGACCAGCTCATTATGGCACAATTAGGATGTACATAACCATAATCAACACATGGTTTAGGATATAGATACATAACCATAATCAACACATGGTTTAGGATATAGATACATAACCATAATCAACACATGGATTAGGATATAGATACCTGACCATAATCAACACATGGTTTAGGATATAGATACATAACCATAATCAACACATGGTTTAGGATATAGATACATAACCATAATCAACACATGGTTTAGGATATAGATACATAACCATAATCAACACATGGTTTAGGATATAGATACATAACCATAATCAACACATGGTTTAGGATATAGATACCTGACCATAATCAAACATAGGAAATAAGTTTACATAGTCTTTGGTCCAGAATACTGTCTTATAGCACATTCTTAAATATGGAATGGAATGGTGGCAGGTTATTGCTGCCGTCTGATGCTGCCCCATATAGTACCATCATTGCTATATTTATATACACCTGTACATGTGTGGCAGGGCGAGGGTTGACTTCGATTTTACTTTAGCTCCAAAATGCCACAACGCCACCCCAGGAGTTTCACCTGGAGATTTAACCAACTACAGATTGACCAAGTACGAGGCACACAGGTTCGTTATGATATAAAATGACAGGCAGGCAATGTCCATCTTACAAAAGTTTGCTTTATTTTTCTCTATGTTAAAACATTTGTGTTTGTGCACTTCGAAATGGAACTCAACAATTTGCTACTTTTAATGCAAGTTCTGTACCACTTGTGCATAATTTCAGTCCTTTATCCAGTACCAGGTTTTCGTTACTTCAATACACAATGTTGTAGTCATTCAGTTGCACTTGTTCCAGAGCGAAGAGAGGACCAGACAAGACAGCAGTTTCCATGCCTGAAGCTGCACAATTAAGGGCGCATCTTAGGCACTATTCAAACAAAGTTATATATATATGTCTTGTATAAAAGTTACCTGCTAACAACACGTGGGAAACCTAAGCGGTCGACAGTGGACGGAGCTTTAGTCGGACGCCACGCCGAGCTCCCACAGCTCCCACACGAGCGTCGCAAGTTTGGACGATGTAACCAGCGCACCAGATACCAGCGCCACCGACATGCTGCGCAGACATGAAGGAGCGCTCGGACCGGGCGGCCCGGAGACCAGGGGCGGAGGTGAGAGGTCAGAGGGCGCGTAACCTGAACCACGCACTATTTACAGGGCGACGCAATGCATGAAGCCAATAATAAAAACAAAACATTTACACATGGACAGTACGTACATATATAAACTTATGGTTTCCTTCTTATTGTTATGATTTGGTTTGTGGGCTGTCCCCCTCTCCCCTTTTGTTTTCTTTTTGCAGCAGAGCAGTGTGTGGCAGGGGGCGTGGCTGACTCCTCCTGGTGCTGCAGACTAGACACCTGCACGTCATTACCTAATCAACCACAGTATGAAGGCCTGGATGTTTCAGCTCCACTGCCAGATAATTCCGTCCTGTTCGGTAGCGTTACTGAGCTCCTTGTCTTGGAAGCACTTTGTGTTTTTCCTTACCTGGAAAATACTAGTGATGGCAAGATGAAGCCCCATGAAGCATTGAAGCCTCACAGCCAACTGCATCACACATGGTTCGAAGCATCAAGGTGCTTTATTTGCTCCACTACGCCATCATGTGGACAAGAAATGTATCAATCAATCAGTAAAAGTTTATTTATATGGTACTTTACAACAACACCAGGAGGACCAAAGTGCTTCACAGAAAGATAAAAACAATTAAAAAAAACACCAAATGTTTACAACCTGGACACAATTCAGTGTCTCTAAGTATTAAAAGCAAGTTTGAAAAGATGAGTCTTTAATCTGAATTTAAAAAGGGACAGATCCGCATATATAACATGCTGAGTGCTTACAATAAATGGTGGGGCTGAGAGACTAAATCTGCGTATTTATAGAGTTGTGATGGAAAATGTGCTTGTGTTACTTTGTTTATGTCCAACCCAAACACACAAAATGTCACTGTTGCTTTTGTTTTGAATTGCGCTTCAAACCCGCGAATCATTTCCTGAATCGGTCACGTGGTACGGCCGCTTCCCGAGGCTTCGAACGCCACCACACACGTGATCAACACACGCATCGATACGCGCTTCAATAATCACTCCTCTAGATTACTCGGCACACGCTTCGAAGCCTCGACACGATCGGCACATCACTAGAAAATACTTACCTGCTGTGTCCTCATCTGTACAGATTCTCCTGGTGTCTCGTTCCTGGTGACCTGCTCCTCGTCGGCCAGCTCCACTGCCTGCCACCATCCGTTTGTAAAATAAACTGTTTAACTTGCCTCCTGCTTCTGTCCTCTGCTTTGGGGTTCTTTAGTTAAACCCAACACTTATGTGTCTTATATATTTGTCCTCTGTGAGTACATTTCAGTGTGTCCTGGTCTATGCGTTAAAAGAAGAAAGATTTGGGAAGCTGTTGCCAAATATGGTTACGTGAAGTGTTCCACTACAAAGTATAATTACACAAAATTAAACAGTTCGAAATCCGCGCAGTAATCTTCACTTTACTGCGCGGATGCCAAACTACTCCTGGTATTATTACGCCTTACAATATAGTTCCCCCTTTTATCCGCTTAGAAAACCCACATTGTTTAATTGTGTGTAATTATACTTTGTAGTGGAACACTTCACGTAACCATATTTAAACAGGGAAAACGTGGAAGAGCTTGGTAGCTTCTATCTTGACCTGTTTTGGAGCTATAGAGGAGAGAGGGAGAGGCTAAATGCTAACGCCGTCTGCGCTGTGTTTACGTGACTGAAGATCAGACAGGTCCTAAAGAACTCGTCACAGCTCAGGTAAGAACATATCTCAGTGTGGAGAAACGGTGGCTGAATATCAGAAGGCATATCCTGCGTTTTCTGAGAGATCCAGAGCGGCAGATGAAGCGCTCCTCACCCCCATTCAGTTTTTTTGACGGTCCACTGCCTCTTGTGCTTTCACAGAAGACAAGGACAGGATACTTCCAGGTTACACACAGACTACATGTTCTTTCAGCCTTTTTGTCAGCGCTTCAGTCAGAGTTTTGTGTTTCTCTCACAATTGCCTGATGAATCATTGCAGATTCTCCAGTAGCTTTGTAAACTGGATGGAGAATAGCTACAGCGTCCTTTATCATTTTATTTCAAAAGTCCATTTTGCATAATACCCCCCCTTTTAAAAGTCATTCACTGAATTGTGCCACAAATCATGGCCTTAAATGTCATTAAAAAGAGGAAATTAATGACATTGCTCAACAACTTTTACTGTGCCTGCTTTTACACAGCCTCGCCGCGTTGGAAGTAATTGTTGCCCATTTCGTCCAATTCTCTCTCCTCTGTCTTTGCAAATCTTAAGGAATAATGAATGAATGACCCTGCAATACAATACAATACAATAACTAAATAAGCCTAACCTTAAAGTGAGGGTTATTTAGTCCCTTCCCGGATCTCAGCAACTAATCAGCGTCTCGGATCCTCCTGTGTGAACCAATGAGACCAGGTTTTCCTGTGAACCAGCCTGTCAGGTCCAATCAGGAGAGAGAAGAGCAGCTTGATTCATCACTTTTCTGTTCGTGCTCTCCTCATTTTGCAAACTAATGGTGGTTTAGAAACACAAGATCTGGTCCAAAGACTAAAACTAATGTCTGGGCTTGTCCTCCCATGACGGAACCTCCTGTCCCTCCAGCGCCTCATCTTCTGTTCCCCATTATCTGAGACATTCACTATAGATTTGTTTTTAGATGGGTGTAATTTATGATTATTTTCTTTGCCTCCAGTACTTTCTATAAATAAACCATTTGAGTTTCATGACTTGGTGCTTACATCCAGCAGAAGTCTGAAGTTCTGTCTTAAGCACAATCTCCATGACTTCCTTCTTCACCTGTCGGTCTGTGACTGAAGAGCAATGAGGCCTCAGCCTTTATACTGACAACAAAGAGCACATTGTATGTAGTGTCATGTGACTGTCACTCATGGTGTCTGAGCTAAAGTGTCACTTTAAAGAGAATCATTCACATTTACACTGAGAAAGTGAGACCAAACTAACGCTGGAACATTTGCTGTGCACATGGGTTTCTGTCACATATTTCAGGTGGAATTCTTCATTTTCTGAGACTTAGAAAGCAGGACAGCAGACCGGAGTTGAGATGCTGAGTTTATTAATCACAGACAGATACAGATCTGTCCAATTCACAGCAGAGTCATGATTTGAAATCAGTGTGAGGCAGTGGTTCCGCTGGACTGAGTCACAGTCAGAGTCTGCAGTTTCAGAGCCACGTCCTTCACTGGACCAGCGCCCCCTGTGGACAGTGTCAGGGATAACAGTTAAATACTGCTGTGTTTTATTTTGACAAACTGCGTTTTATTTTGAAAGGGTGTGTCACCTGATCGATCCAGCTCACAGAAGCGAAGGTTACAGTCCCCAAACTGTCCACAGAGCGGCGACGGCGAGACAGTGGAGCGTAGCCCGTTGGCAAGGGGCCCAGTCCAGTGGGGGCTGGAGGGGTCCGTGTCCCGTTACATTTCTGAAAAACCGAACAGTGCCACAGGTTTCACTGCAGCTCAAAGTGTTTGACATCGATCAGATACAACAATAAAACTGGTAAACTGGGGCTGTCCTGAGTAAACTGGGGCTGTCCTGAGTAAACTGGGGCTGTCCTGAGTAAACTGGGGCTGTCCTGAGTAAACTGGGGCTGTCCTCAGTAAACTGGGGCTGTCCTGAGTAAACTGGGGCTGTCCTGAGTAAACTGGGGCTGTCCTGAGTAAACTGGGGCTGTCCTGAGTAAACTGAGGCTGTCCTGGGTAAACTGGGACTGTCCTGGGTAAACTGGGGCTGTCCTGAGTAAACTGGGGCTGTCCTGAGTAAACTGAGGCTGTCCTGGGTAAACTGGGGCTGTCCTGAGTAAACTGAGGCTGTCCTGAGTAAACTGGGGCTGTCCTGAGTAAACTGGGGCTGTCCTGAGTAAACTGAGGCTGTCCTGAGTAAACTGAGGCTGTCCTGAGTAAACTGGGGCTGTCCTGAGTAAACTGAGGCTGTCCTGAGTAAACTGAGGCTGTCCTGAGTAAACTGAGGCTGTCCTGAGTAAACTGAGGCTGTGTGAGTAAACTGGAGCTGTCCTGAGTAAACTGGGGCTGTCCTGAGTAAACTGAGGCTGTCCTGAGTAAACTGAGGCTGTCCTGAGTAAACTGGGGCTGTCCTGAGTAAACTGGAGCTGTCCTGAGTAAACTGGGGTTGTCCTGAGTAAACTGGGGCTGTCCTGAGTAAACTGAGGCTGTCCTGAGTAAACTGAGGCTGTCCTGAGTAAACTGGGGCTGTCCTGAGTAAACTGAGGCTGTCCTGAGTAAACTGAGGCTGTCCTGAGTAAACTGAGGCTGTCCTGAGTAAACTGAGGCTGTCCTGAGTAAACTGGGGCTGTCCTGGATAAACTGGGGCTGTCCTGAGTAAACTGGGGCTGTCCTGAGTAAACTGGGACTGTCCTGAGTAAACTGGGGCTGTCCTGAGTAAACTGGGACTGTCCTGGATAAACTGGGGCTGTGTGAGTAAACTGGGGCTGTCCTGAGTAAACTGGGGCTGTCCTGAGTAAACTGGGGCTGTCCTGAGTAAACTGGGGCTGTCCTGAGTAAACTGGGACTGTCCTGAGTAAACTGGGGCTGTCCTGAGTAAACTGGGGCTGTCCTGAGTAAACTGGGACTGTCCTGGATAAACTGGGGCTGTCCTGAGTAAACTGGGGCTGTCCTGAGTAAACTGGGGCTGTCCTGAGTAAACTGGGACTGTCCTGAGTAAACTGGGACTGTCCTGAGTAAACTGGGACTGTCCTGAGTAAACTGGGACTGTCCTGGATAAACGGGGGCGTGTGTTCCCCTCTCTTATGGCAGATGGGTGTATATGATGGCGCCTCTTACCGGGCGGCAGCGGTTGTTCTGGCCCTTCAGGCACATCCTCACGGTGCAGTGCATGTGCACCACTCCGGGGTGTTTGATGAACCTGAAGACTCTGAAGCGGAAGGAGCAGTGGTCTCCGTCTCCGTTCTCCGTCACCCTCACCGTGCGGTCGCCACGATCTGCACATCTGGAAAATGCACCATGTGTCGTAACAACTCGTGTTATTTACAGTGTATTTCATCTTCCAGATCCAGCTGTGACCCAGGACTGACCCGTTGGTGACGAGCTTGTGCTTGGTCTCGCCCCCGCCTCTCTCCAGGACACTCCCCCAACAGGAGTCGATGACCAGAGCCACCCTGGTGTCCAGCTTTGCCACGTCCAGGTGAATCCACATGGTCTCTCCCAGTCTGAGTTCTTCTCCCGCCTTCAGCTCTTTGTGGCACATGTGGTCACTGCAGGCTCTCTGCACCAGGGAGTACTTATACAGACCCATCAGGAACAGCTGGATCACAGAGCTGACAAACACAGGTGTACATTACTGAGCGCTGTTTCTCAGTCATGCCGTCTCTGTAAGTGTTGAGTGTAGTGATGGTTTGTGTGTGGCGCACCCGTCCAGGATGGTGATGGTCATGGGGCTGGACTCTGGCGGCTCGTAGCTGCAGGAGAAGTTCAGGTAGATCATGTCATCGCGCGTGATCACGTCGTCCTCCGGGGCGACGACCGTGACCGTGTTTCTGTAAATGATGTGGCTCTTGTTCGCCTGAAATCACACACAAATAAAACTCAAAGCAAGATTTCTATTGATCTAATACGTCCAAAACACAATAGACTGACTCTGCATGAGGCGTCAGTTTCATCATGAATTTGGCAACAAAAGAAAAGTGTGACTAAAGGAGCTAAAGGTGATCATCACTTATGCTGCGTCCACACCAAACGCGTTTTGGGGCGTCCAAAGCGTCAGGTTTACATTTAAAATACGTGGAGGATGCGCCTCCGGGGGGCGTCAGGAGGTCCCGCAGCGCCTCACGCGCCTCCTGTGCGGCGCGTTTTGAGGTTTTTCGCGCTTGGTGAGCGTTTGACGCCTCCAGGGAGTCGAGCGCGGCCGACGCTCGAGTTGGGAAATGTTGAACTTTTTGGAGAAATTCGCGAGCGTCGACCAATCAGGAGCTTTCTCCCCATAGTGACGTACGTTGTAGCTGAGCCACCGGGGCAGATCCTACGCCGGCCCTACAGATGTAAACAAGTCACAAGTCACGGAGGTTTAGCTTCAGTGTGAACCGGAGCTACAGCAGCTCTGGGACTTTCACAAAGACACATCAGTGCTTCTTTATCTAAACACCAGGATTAAAAGCGGCGACAAGAAAACTTATTTCAGAGGCTGAATCTGCGCTGGGAATGTGTTTGGGCCTCGAGGAGCCTGTTGTAGCATTAGCACTGGAGAAAGCTAATGCTAAGCTAAACCTCCGGTCCTCACGTGAAAACGAGAAATATGCACAAATAAAGTCAATAAAGAACAATGATCACACACTGAGCTGGGCTGATGTTGTAGTTTATTACTCACATCATCTACAATTAGCTCCGGGAGAAAACCATAGCTTGTTAGCACAGCTAGCTCAGTTAGCTCAGTTAGCTCAGTTAGCTCAGTTAGCTCAGTTAGCTCACAACCAGCTCCGGTTTTCTCCCATGACAACAAGCATTAAGCACTAATAACGTCAATGAATCCGTAACGACATAGAGCAGCTTTATGACGATCACACACTGAGCCTTCACACATCTGTGGTTTATTGCAGACTTTTAATCAACAATGAGATGTAGCCGGTGTATTTCAGGCAACAGCTACTTCCAAGATGCTACGAACAGACTCTGAGTTGACGCTCGGTGACATTTGTGACGAGCGTCTGACTTTAGTAAAGCACAAGCGTCCAACTACGGGCGTGAGGCGCGTTATTGACGCCCAAAGCGCGTTTGGTGTGGACGCAGCTTTAACCTCTGAACTCCCGCCCGAACCGAGAGGATCTTTTTCCTCACGCCATCAGATTTTTTTTCCATCATTTTTTTGTCGGGTATTCAACTCATTTTTGTTACTTTTTTGTCATTTTTTCGTCAATTTTTTGTCAATTTCTTGTGACATTTTTGCCACTTCTTCATCAATTTTTCGACGCTTTTTTGCCAACGTTTTCTCACTTTTTTGTCACATTTCCATCATTGTTTTTGTCTCCGTTTTGTTGCTTTTTCACAGCTTTTTTCCAGAAGCTTTTGGACTGGGGTAAAGCCAAACTGGAGAAAATGTGCTCGTTTCGGTGAAAGTTACCGAGATTTTGGCGCCGCAGGTATTTCTGTGGGTGAACTTGAAGGTGATCATGTGCTCGTCATCGTCGACTTGACCTTTGCACTTTGGGTCCAGCAGGTGGAGCTCGGACGCTTCGAAACCTCTGTCTTCCACCAAACAGACGGGCAGCTCCACTGAGGCCGTGTCCACCGTACACGTGGTCTTCTCCCCTGGACAACGACACAAAGAGCTTTGGTCAGATTTCTACCACACTGCAGAAAGTAATGAACTAGATCAGTATAAACATCTCAGTTTGAGCACAATAATCCAAACTTTAGCTGTTTTGACGAGTTAAGAAGTTCTTGGGCATTTGTCCTGGATTATTTCACTTGTTCTGAGATGTTTCTGACTCGTTTCGATACATTTCGTCCTTATTTCAGGTCATTTTCTTTGCCAATGGGGAAAGAAAATTGGTCTTATCTCATTGGCAACTTTACTTTCTTATTTCAAGCGAGTTTTACCCTAGAACTGGTCTGAAATGTCCTCAAACAAGCAAAGGAAACTTGGTCCGATCAGGAAAAGTGTCTGAATGAGTGAAAACCGCTCAAAACAAGAAACATTTCCTCAATTCAACTCATTTAAGCCAATGCTTGATATTCACTTTTTGCTCGACCCTTCAACAAGAGCCGAGCCCAAAGTCCATGATCGATGACGTCCTGTAATCCACCTTCTGACATAGATGAGCCACATATCGAAGCATCAAATCCATCCTCTCATCGTGTGTTTCTGCTGTTTTCTATTCATTAAAATACATTTATAATGAAAGGTTCGGATCTGAAGTGAAGTGAGTCTGAGTCAGGCCCATGAAGTCCATGCTCCAGCCATCTACCACATCACAAGCTTTCAGACGACCCCTCCCTGGTCCTTCTACGCCTCTCGGGAGCCGTGCAATACTTTAGAAGTAATCAGTCAATCAAAACAACTTCATCCCAATGGGCAGTTCTGTTCACTGCTCTCTGGTCATAAAAACCGTAAATGGAGACACAAACAACCACATACAGATGTCATGAACTGTAAGGGCATCAGGACACAAGGGGACCAGGAAAAAAAGAACAAGATAAACTCTGCCTTCCTAGATGTTGTCATTTAAGTTTCTGACAGCAGTCGCAATGAAGGATTTTGAACAGCGGTTTCTTTTCTGTTGGGGGACGACATATCGCCCCCCGGAGGCATCAGAGTAAAGTGCGACCGCAAGACATGGGTTTGTTGACCCAAAATCGATGGAGTCTTTTGGACGACTCTTTTCTTCCAGAGTGAGGCGAGGTCTTCAAAACACACACCAGGAATCTGACTCCACACTTTGACAATGTGGTTCAGACTGTTCTGATTTTTCACAGACCGGCGTCAAACCAGCAAATAAAAGAAAAGGTTAAGACACTTTCAATAAAAGAATGATAAAAGTGACTTAAAATATTTGCTGATGCATTAAAAGAGTTCAGTTTCCTCGTCAGGTGAACTCGCTGATGTCCACGTTTGACACTTTGCTCTGTGTTTTTACCAAATCGTAGAGGAATCAAAAACAGTCCCCAAGTGCTTAAAAGAGTCGACCTTTTCCACCTCCTCCCCGTGGATGAAGCTCGGTTTGGGGCTCTCTGGATTCCTCCTAAAGTCAACAACGAGCTCTAGAGGAGGCTGCACTTACACCTCCTTACACATCCTGCGTTTCGCTCGTTGAAGTCAGCGCTGCTTCTTGTAAACTCCTCGGCCGACCCACTTTTTCCCTAAGCGACGCCCTCAGGCTACCAGCTACAGCGCTAGCGCACCGGCGTGTGCGCAGAACAGCAGCTGTCCTTGCACCGGGCAGAAGATCGGGCTCAGAAAGGTTTTTATTCACACACCCCAGAGCCCTAAACAGACCTTTCCAGCGGTTTCCCTGGTCAGCGTTGACTCACCGTATTTGCCGCCCTTTCTGAATGGATAAATGAAACTTTCTCGGCAGACGCACGTGGCTTCCTCATTGTCCTTCAGACCACAGAACTCATGAGAAGCACAGTGGTGGTTCAAACAGGGAGAGGAACCCTCTGAGGAGAAAGGAAGAACATCATCCAGAGACATGATAAACATGAACAGTACTGAAGGTTTAAACAACAGCAAAAGCCAAAGAGAATGAGTGTCTGAACATCTCCATCTTAAAACCATGAACCTCTTCTTACAGACTGTAATCTTTTCTATCTCGTTCCAATGTGATACAACTGAAAGGAGTGAACACACAGTTGACTTGTGTCTTATCAGTGGAGGAACAGAAGAAGCACGAGCAGCAGAGCATCTGAAGAGACGTACCACAGCTCTGGTCGGTGAGGCTGATCCCGGTCCTGTGAGTGAAGGCGGCCTGGAGTCGGCAGAACAGATCGTCCACGTCCCCGTAGGCGCACAGGAGGTCTTTGCAGGCTTTGACGAACACTCCGGTCGTATCGTTGGCGAACACGGCTTTACAGCTAAAGAATGACCACAGGAACATCCATATCACACTACGGAACTGAAGTCCTCGTGCAGTGGAACCGTCTGATCTGGATCTCCCATTTTAGAACAGTAAACTGAGTCACATGCATTTTTATAGAGCTCCACAGTCCCGCCTCCTCTCCGGTCCGGAAGTAAAACTCCTCTTGCTTTGAGATCGTATTGATTTGGAATAAAGTCTTTAACTCCGTAACTACGTGAATCCAGCTCTGTGGTTCTAAAGCGACCGCAAAGTCAGACGCAGGTGAAAAAAGCACGTATGAGATCCATCTAGTTTAACTGCGAGCCTTCGTCCTAGAACTACATTACCCAGGATGCTCGGGAGTCCCATGATTTACTACGAGGCTTTTGATTGGTGGAGCTTCACGTTCCCACACGTATTTATTCATTGTAATGTTGACAACATATTATAAACACTTTATTAAAACTTATTATACGGCTCTTCACAACGTAAGTAGAAGCTCCGTTGATTTGAATGGGATTTCCCAACGTTCTACCGGTCATTATTTCCTGATAAAGTTCCTCTGAGTTGGTGCTTTCACATCACTCGGCGCGTACGTAGCAGCGACACTATCTGTCCCGTCACTGAGAGAGAAGTCGGGGGAATCGCTCGTGAAGTTAGCGTGAGTCTGACTTTCAACTTACCCAGAGAGTCACCACCATTCCTCCAACTGCACCTTCAGCTAAGTAGCTAGGCTAGCTGCTAGCCTTGCTGCTTCTAGCCTAGCCAAACGTTGCCGAGCAACACGCAAACCTTTGTCATGGAAGTCATTAAATAAACCTTTCGACCTTCATAAAAGTGTACGAAGTTTATGTTGTGTGTGTTCAGTTGGCAAATGGCCGAATAATAAGCGGATAATGTATAGAACACAGGTCATTATTATCAAATAAGCACCTTCAGGACGAAACAAGACCCCTCCACTTCGCCTCGGGGTCCGGTTCGCCCTGTCGGTGCTTATTTTCCCGATAATGACCAGCGTTCTATACATTATCCCTTACATAATGCAGGCAGATAGTTGATGTTTTATCCAGATCTAACACTGAGAGTAAGAAAAACGTCAGATGGATCAAAAAAATGTTCCCAACGATCCAATTAAACGAACCACCATCATTTTTATTCCAATCAGCAGGATTCAGACTGTTTAATAGTGAAATAATATAGAACTTTTGTCTGCAAAGTAAAAGAAACTGGCCGTGTTTGCTGAAAACCTGGTTGCCTTGACCAGCGGGCGCGATGTGGCAATGGTTCTTGGGATACGGAGTTTCTATAGTCAGGAAGTGAATGACGTCACAGCCTTGTACCTTTGCCTTTTCTTCAACATGTCGTCTTCTTCGGTGACGTTAAACTCTTAATACAAGGGGCGGGACTCTGGAGCTCTATTAGGCAAATTATGTTTGTATGTTGAACCTTGCAGCTTTTTTGACCAACATTTTCACGGACGTATTAATCTTGTGGCTCAAAGCCCGTCTCTACCTGAAAACCACACATTCAAAATAACATATCACTGACAAAATAACACATTTACACAAACCAGTTCTCAGATTCAGTATTAATAGTCTCAGTAAAACGGCTGCAGTCGCGCAGGTTTGGAAAAGTGTGTGTAACTTTACCGCTCTGTCAGTTTGGGGCAATCAGCTGACTCGCGTTTCTCATCATCGAATTCCTCCCGACAGCTAGGGGGCGACAGACAGACTGAAGTCAGACAGAGCTGCAGTACCTTCCTCTGCCACTAGGCTGTGCGTGCTGGAGGCTGTAGGTCTGACCTGTCGTCGCTCAGGTCCATGCGGCGGCTCGTCCTTAAATCAGAACTTTTGACGCACAGCCCCGAGTTCTGTTCATGGCCTGGACAAACACATTTACATTTACCTCCGCACGACACAAACACCAGCACGTTTCAGGCATTCTTCTAGCATCTGGGAGCAACTTCAAACACATCTCCATCTTCATTCTTACTTTCACCCATGGCCATAAGGTCCAAATGAGCTTCCTTCGCTGGACGAACCCTCAGAGACAGTTGAGGAGCTCAGTCAGCGGAGGGGGCTCGAGCATCTGATTCAGACGCCTCCTGGTCACCTCGCTGGGGAGGTGGAAAGACCCAGGAGGGACTTGGTCTCTGAGCTGGACTAGGAACGCCTTTGGGTCCCCCCCAGAACAGCTGGAGGAGGTGTGTGTGTGTAGGGAAATCTGGTCATCTCTAATCAGACTGCTGCCTCTGCGACCCGGCCCCAGACGGATGGATCCATTCATATCTTAGTTTGTTTGTTAGAAAATGCTATAATGATCTGAACAATAAAGTTTCCCTTTGGACAGATTCTGGATTCAGCGCCCTCCTCCCTTGAACCCACCAGAAGTCAACTTTACATTTTATTATTTTATTATGTTGAGCTTCTTGGAGATTCTCCCCACATGGTCAGAGGAGCATAGACCTGGTCCTTTAGCTGTCAATGTAAATACAGTGAGGCTATTTGATGTGATGCTGAGCACAGACCACACAGAACATTCAATCATCTGTCACTCGTACGGAGCCACAGACCAGTTCTGGTAAATGAAGACATGATGCGAGTCACATATTTCATGTTGCTGCTCCGTCCGCTCGGTCCTGGACCCCGGTGACCCCAACTTGGGCTGGGACCTATAGATTGTTTGAAGTTTGGGAGAACTTCAAACCCATTGACTGAGCTGACCCAAACGTACGTCTGTCAGTCCACCAGGAAACTCCCGGTCTCTCCTGGTTGTGAGAGTTGTAACTATCAAACACATTTGTAACTAACTATCGAAGGTTTTTGAAGGTCCAACTTGACAAACCGTAACACGGCAACTAACAACTAAGCTCGGTCTCAAAACACAACTCTGAGCAGGTTTTGGACGAGGGAACAGCAGTGGGACAGGGTAAAAGGTTCCGTGATGTTGATTATGTGTAATATTCCCCCTTTAAATGACTCTCTGACCTGGTGCTGAGATGTGAGCCACAGTTCCATCAAAGGAGATGGACAAGTCGCCGTTCGAGAGGGTCATTTTGAGACTGACTCTGTTCTCGTCCTTGAACATCTCCACACCGTGAAAGTCCTGCGCTGAGCTGTTCAGCTTTACTTTGAGATCATTCACCTGAGAGCAGAGAAAACACGTCACAAACACACCACACCGGCAGCACAAGTGTTACACACCTTCACTTTGTTCAAAAGACTCATTATTCAGCTTCAGTGGACGCCTTCACCAACTGGAATCATTTTAACAAACTACTGCCCAATATATATTAGGGCTGCTCGATTATTGAGAAAATAATAATCACGATTATTTTTGTCATAATTGAAATCACGATTATTCAAACGACTATTTGTTGCCTTTAAAAAAAAGTCTTTATTTTATTTATATATTTATTTAAAAAAAAAAACTATACTGAATATTTTCTGTTTTCTGAACAGTTCAAGTTTGCCTCGATGAAGGAGAGGTCTCTGTTTCACACCTGCCCCCTGCTGGCCGGCCCTCACACCTGCGCAAGCAAACTGAGCAGCGCGGCCTGATGACATCATCACACAGCGCCGTTTGTTTTTATGTCAGGCAAAAGCACGAGCCGTGGCACGAGAAATGAGAAGGGAAAATAATCCCAGCGCCGTGAAATAATGCAAGTCTGCTTTGCAAAAGAAAAAAGAAAAGAAAAAAACAAGAAAAAAAAATGTTTTCGATAATGCTAATTTTGTAATCATTTAGTGTAATAATCGAAATTGTAATCGAATTTCGATTAATTGCACAGCCCTAATATATGTAAGGATTAAACAAGTCGGAGCCGCATTAGACGGTTCTAACGCCCGACTCAGTGTTGTTCCTCCTGCATTATAGCGTCTAACGCGGCTCCTCGTTGTTTAATCCGCTTATACCAGGGTCCCACAAACCTAACATTTATAATAAATGTGTTTTTCAGTGACTAAAGTCACTAAATCTGCCAGACTACGGGACTATTTTGTGTGGGTTATTAGCCGGTCACTGAAGGCTGGTCTCAGAGCGAGTCATTCTCCGCAGCTATTACGAGGATCTCAGTCAGGCTCAACGACACAACATCAGCACAGAATCACAACACAACAGGACTAACCCGGAAACACTTTTCCCTGGAAGGAAACACCGATATGCGGCACTCGTGGGCAGGAGTTATTTACCTTTTACAAGGTTTAACCTGAAGCTAAAGCTAGCTAGCTCAACCAGCTCAACTGTTTATGGAAACAGCTGCGGTGGAGTCGCTCACACCTGGGCCCCCCCAACTCAAACTTTTATGTTTGACTTTACTAATCCAGACAAAGATGCTTCAATGCAGGATCATTTTATGTACGCCTGAAAATGATGAATAGCCTTAACTGTTTCCAATAGAAATGTAAAGCTCATATGTTATTAACAGTAGCTAACCTAGCTGCTCACTCTCCTCTACAAACATTTAGCAAACACTAAATCCATCTCATACGTTCCTGTCAGTCACTAATTACGCCTTTATCTGATTCAGCTGTGTCAGGCGTTGCTATGGCGACGCCACAGCGGAGTGATATCCCAGTGATTTAACTACCGGACTACGTGTGCGGTTACACCAAAATAATGCACCAGCCAATCAGAATCCAGTATTCACCCAGACCATGGTGTAAATATAAATAATGGTTATAAATAATGTTATATCTAATGTTATATTTATCTATCAACAGAATCACATATTGATTTTCTCCTATTCACGTCCAATGTCTCACCTTTAAGACGACAAATCAGTATTTTATATTTACCTGTATTTTATTGTTACAATTTAATTCTTACAGAGGCATAATTTCAAATTGTAATACGGAAAATATCAATTCTGAGTCACCAAAATGATGGTGTTTTTCTTCCATGTTGTGCATGATGTCCAGTTAAAGAGAAAGAAAAGGACTCTGGGTCAGATATTGCGGTTCTTACTGTGACTCTGCCGCCCTGGAGCAGCTGGAACGTGTTGTCCCCCGCCCTGAGTCGCAGGCTGTCCAGGAAAGGGACATGAGTGCTTCGACGATAGTTAAACTGTCCCAGAAGGAGAAGCTCCTCGTTGGCCAGCAGAACGTGCATACAGCGGTCGCTAAGATGTTGCTGATTATTCGCACTGTCGATCACCAAAGAACCAACGGCCGTGCAGCTCACGTCCACCAAGCACCTGCAAAACAAGGATGACTACAGAGTGTGCACGTGTCGGTCTGTGACTCTGTTTAAAGGGAGGGTTCAGGATGTTTGACACTGGGCCTCATTTCCTGGTTATCCAGAGTGTTGCGGATTTATGGAGATAATTTTATTATATATTTTTTGTAATTCATGCACTTCTTATATTTGAAGAGCGTCTTGGCGCTATAGGCTAGTGCGAGGCTAGTGCATGTCTATGGTATCAGCTAGCCTGCATTAAAAACAGTCTGACCCGCTCCACAGAGCACCTGAGGCAAATCACTGATAACACCAGACTAACCATATACATGTCTGTGTCCATAGAGTCATGTTTGAAATATAACTGACCTGCATCACATGAATGATCACATTTTGAGGGACTATTTTCTACCAGATCACTCCGCCGCTGCGTAGCTTATACAACCACGAAGCTGAAGCTGCTCAAATATAAGTTATTTTAAATGATTCTATGGACACAGACATGTATATGGTTAGTCTGGTGTTATCAGTGATTTGCCTCAGGTGCTCTGTGGAGCGGGTCACACTGTTTTTAATGCAGGCTAGCTGATACCATAGACATGCACTAGCCTCGCACTAGCCTAGCGCCACGAAACTCTTCAAACATAAGAACTGCATGAATTACAAAAAAAAATATCTCAGCAACGCTCTGGATAACTAGGAAATGAGGCCCTATGTCAAACATCCTGAAATATCCCTTTAATGTAGACGCCGCAGTTACGCAGAAGACCTGAGATGGCAGTAGTGAGCCTAAAATGACCAACTTGCATCTAGTCTCTTTAATGTTTAGTGCAGCCCTGTGAGGCAACTCCTGTTGGGATTTTGGGCTATAGATACAGACGCATCTCTGGAGTCGCCCATATATGGTCATGTTTGACAAACATCCATATGGGCCCGATTTACACTTGACTTTACTCGTGTGATAAATAAGTTCATATTCCACCAGAATATTAGACCAAATGGTTAAAAACAGAGGAAAGCTGTGTTTCTCTAAAGATTCTATTTTCCCGCTCGGCGAAGCCCCGCCCCCTTCTATGAGGAGATGCCGTCTGTATCTATACAAAGCCATTGATTGATTGATTGATTATAAATTTTGAAAAAGTGTGATCTAATTGCTCAAGCTTGTAAAATCAGTCAGAATTACAGGATACAAACCTTCCGCGGTCGTCGCAGTTTCTACCGCCACACATGTCCTCCAGGATGAAAGTCTTGTTCGAGTAACAGCCCTTGAATTTCGAGCACTTCTGTAAAAGTCCCGCCGAGCGCACTCGCGTCTCTTTCTCACCTGAAGGAGGGGCATTAAAATGATCCACCAAGAATGAAGGCTCACCCCACCAACGCCTCGAACATGTGAGTGTTACCTTCTCCTCGTGGGCAGCCAGTCAAATCAGACAAATGTGACTGTTGATTATACAGAACATCCCCCCGCGCTGAAGCGATTATTGCTCTAAAACTCTGAAAGAGAGAAGAATGTCAGAAGGATCTTTTTGACTTGTCTTGTCCAACAATCCAGGGATGTACCGTGTCGGTCCGTGCACATTCATTGTACTTTCGATATTGAAAGCAATATGCAAAATCAAAAATGATGTTTTTACAGACTGTGCACTGTTGCACTAAAAGAAAATACCACAATTAACCTTTATTGAGCCAATCTTCAGGACTTGAGACTTGACTTGGACTCAGGGTTTCCGTTAACCGGCTGTAGCTTTTGGCCGGTTTGAAAAGCAAATGGCCGGTAAAAATTATGTCCATTAAACATGTCACCTAAGTCAGTGATTAACATAACAAAGTGTTTTCGAGACAGGCCTAAATATTAAAAAATATATTGATATTTCTATCAAAAAGTTTAGATTTACGCCTTTAGCCCGTTTTACAAAGCGCAGTCGAAGCGCCAACATCGCTGTCTGGATATGTAACGCTTTTTCTTCGTGCTTCGTCACATTTTCCAAGAAAACGGCGAACTACAGGTACATTTACTTTTATATAAGTGTGTTAAGAACTCAGCAGCGAATACGTTTGATTAGGATATTCTTGAAACGCGCATGTGTTCAGTCAGACTGACGCGCTGTCCCGCAGAGGCTCTTCCTGGGAGAGTGGCCGGGTTTAGAGGCGCTTCCCTCGGTCAGTCTGCGCAGACGCCTCGGCTCAGTTACCGGTGTTGGAGCCGCTCAGAGAGTGGCCGGGTTTAGAGGCGCTTCCCTCGGTCAGTCTGCGCAGACGCCTCGGTTCAGTTACCGGTGTTGGAGCCGCTCAGAGTGGCCGGGTTTAGAGGCGCTTCCCTCGGTCAGTCTGCGCAGACGCCTCGGTTCAGTTACCGGTGTTGGAGCCGCTCAGAGAGAGGCCGGGTTTAGAGGCGCTTCCCTCGGTCAGTCTGCGCAGACGCCTCGGCTCAGAGAGAGGCCGGGTTTAGAGGCGCTTCCCTCGGTCAGTCTGCGCAGACGCCTCGGCTCAGTTACCGGTGTTCAGAGCCGCTCTAAAGCGCAGCAGAGCTGGGTCCGTTTTGAATCGCTCGAGACTGACTTTTGTGACTTTAGTGCTGTCGATTTGTCTCTCCAGAATATTTCCGTGGTGAGGGACTTAATCACTATTTTACACCTGAAGCCACGTAAAAGCGCGGAAGGGCATCTGCAGCCCAGCCCTCGCTGAGCAGCTGGTCAGACCTGGATAAGGACTGACCAGCCGCACCACGTTCAGCATCCCACTAAAGCACTTGTGTAGCTCTGTCTAAATGATTGTTGTTGATAATAAGCCACGTTCATAATGTTTATATTTTTTAATGGCCGGTAATTCTTGCGAATGGCCGACATTTTACGACCCAGCCGGCCAAAGTGGCCGACAAAAAAAAAGTCTAGCGGAACCTCTGCTTGGACTTGAGTATTTAAAATATATGTATTTTGAATTTTGTGGCGATTACATATTAATTAGACTTTAAATCCAAATGTTCAAAATCGCTATATCTTGAGAAAGCACTTGTTATTTTCAAGTGTGAACACATTTTGAAAAGTCGACACGCTGGCGTTTGTGACTTGAGCTGACTTGCCGGCTAAAGTAAGACTTGACTTGACTTGACTTGACTTGACCCCATGACCGATTGACTTGGACTTGACTCGAGACTTGCATTTACTCCCACCTCTGTTGATAACGTTGAATCCTTTCGCCGACTGCGTCAACTCGAATACCCGGAAGTGAAACTGTCTCGATTAGGAGAACAGCGCGAATTAAACTTTAGCAGATTTGAGTCTCTTGGCTAAAAGATGAATTCCAAACGTTACAGCCCAGTAGGGTTCCTACTTGGCATCGACCGAAAAGCTCCGGTAGGGGCAGTATCGGAAAACTTTTTTTGTTTTTTCGGTGCTAATTTTCGGTACTTTGTCTCTCCAATGGTGATCAAAAAAAGTGCACTGCACCCATATTTACCATTGAGAATGAATGGAGGAGAGTTAATATTAACCACATGCAGCGCAAAAGTAGGCCACTCTCTGGCGGGCCAACAGAATTGCAGGCCCAGGGCAGCGTTTGGGATCAAAGATTGTTTGTGGAAAAGGTGAGGCTCACTCTGCATCAGCCATGTTTGGAACAGTTATGGTGCATTGTCAGTGACAGAGTGAGCGCTCTCACTATGTAACAGATCTGTGACGTGTGAGGAGCTTTCACTGTGGAACAGCTCAGTGAGTTTAGAAAAGTTTATCTTCAGAAAACGCTCCTGATGTGGATCTGGTCTGTTCCTGCAGCTCAGGAGGGAATAATGTCCCAACTCTCTTTTTATCACGGCTTTAGTGGGAATTCTGCTCAAAACATGAAGCTACAGGTGACGCTGCTGCTCCTGTTTTCTGATGTGCCGTGTTTGGACTTCCTCCTGAACCAGACTTTTTATACACATTATTTTAACTCAATTAAAATAACAAAGGTATCGAAAAAAGTACCGTTAAGGCACCAGTACCGAAAAGCAGGAATCGTTAAAGTAGTATCGGAAAAAAAAAAAAACGGTGCCCAGCCCTAGTAACGATGTATATCTGATACGATATACAGCTGTGTACTGAGCACAGCCCTAATGAGAAGTATGAGAATTAATACTATTTATACTTTATACTTACACTAAATTCGCCATGTAGGTACAGGATCGAGTGACTGCCAATGTTTGCGTAGTAGATGCTAAACTGAAAAGAGAGAGACACCTCAATTCAGTCACGCGTCAAAAAAGTGATGAAAATGTGATAAACAAAACATGAAGACTGAAGTCTATAATATGAAGGTGATCACTCAATACATTTCTTTTCTAGAGACCCTAATTCAAAAATTGCCATTTTTAGCAGCCAATAAATCCAAAAGTTTACAGTCTAGCACATTTCTGAAGATTGTTCCTGGGAATATCTTTAGTGGACATGACACAGATTTTTTAACTTATTAATGGTCTTGGAGAGTAAATACTACGCTGACAGGAAAGGTGAAGGGACAGAGGGATATTGTGCATCCAATTATACAATGGAAATAATCTTTTTCACTCAAACTTGGCTGTAAATACTGTTTAAAGTGACGTTAGCCCGCAGTTAGCTTTGCCCGTTAGCCTGTTAGCTTCTTCTTCATGATTCCATTAGTGTGTATCGGCGACTCCGACTTCGGCGACATTTCCTATCAAACTGTAAAATCTTTGATGTAAGATTGACATCAACAGCTAAGAATATTTTTTTCTGATTCTTACAATGTGATGATCACAAACTGTAAACAATATAAACTTACAGCTTGAGCGCCAGTCACTTTCCAGGAGCACTGGACTGTGTTGTATAGAGTGTAATTGATCATCTTCGCCGTCATGTCTTTCGGGAGAGTCCCATCCATTTGAAAAGTAATGTTGGATATAGATCCGACATTCACCACAATGCCGTTGTTCAGATTGGCAGGGTTGACACGCAGTCTTATGACCTTGTTCTCACTGAAAACCTAAAAACACATCACAAAATGTTAGTTGTTGCTGCAATGTCGGTCACGTCTTAAATGAACAGTTTTATACGTAATTAAAGCTATGGAACATAAATAGAATTTGTTTTTGTTTCTATTTTTATCTTTTACATTTAAAATCAGAAAAATCTTTTCAGTCACATTTTCATTTTTCCAACGGGCACGGATCAAGTTCAACACAGGAGACAAGGTGATTAAAAACTCCAGGGGGAACATACACATGAGGGAGAAAGGAAACTGAAGAAAAGAAACAATAAACAGACAAAAAAAAAACATCTTAGCAAAAGTTTCTGCAGCAACAGCAAGTCAAGTCGTCAACTTCATTTCATTTCATTCATTTCATGTATTTAAGGATTTCAAACATTCTTTTACAGAACAAAACAGAACAAGACCGTGCTCAAAAAGAACTAGTATAAATAATCACAAACATGAGTGCTCCATAGTGTTAGAGGTACAATATATCATAAAAACTCCTATACTTTACTTTGGAATGGCTAAAATAGCAGATACAGATCAGATGAGAGGAGCCCATCAGGATTACAACAGAGACCAGGGATTTGTTTTGCTTTTTGGGGTTTCAAGTGACGTTGCTTTTTTGGTACTCACTTTGATCTGGTCACTGGTCACTCCATAGAAGTGCATGGGGCAGGAGCTCACATTGAACGTCTTTTCCAATCCCTCTGAAGAAGACAAGTGTTAAGTTTTGGTTATAAATGTGAATAAAAGTATAACATGGTGCCATAGTTGTAGCAAAAAGATTAGCATTAATGTGAGCTGATTCAAGGACACGTTTCTTCTGAATAAAGGAGAACCTTGTATTTCCATGTTTAGCCCTGAGAACAGAGACACTGAAAAGGCTTCACCTGTGACGACACTGAGGGAGGAGACGAGGAGCAGTAAGTGGAGCATGTTTCCTCAGCCAATCCGACAACCCTGAGTCACAAACACAGAAGCACAATGAAGTTCAGCTGCACACGAGGCGTTAACACCAACCAACCAGCTGCATTCTGCAACTTTAAAGGGACTGTACAGAGTTTAAAAATGTTAAAATTAAGTATTTTCCTCCTACATGTTCCTCCATGTCCTAATGTGTAGAATGAGCTCAGACCTGTTCACCACAACCGCCTCTAAAATCCTGCACTGTCACTCAGAAAGGGGTTAATTCGGGTCCACGAGCTTAATATAGAAGCTGCAGTTACACGTATGACCTGAGGTGGCAGCAGTGAGTATGAAATGGCCAACTTGCATCTCTTTAATGCACTTTAAGCTATGCTAATTTGGGTCACAAAAGCACATGTTTTGGGGGGCGTACTTCCTGATGAGTTGGCCATTTTATGCTCACTGCTGCCACCTCAGGTCATAAGTGTAACTGCAGATTCTATATTAAGCTCGTGGACTCGAAGTAACACCGTTTTGAGTGACAGTGCAGGATTTTAGAGGCAGTTCAACAGGTCTGGGCTCATTCTACACATTAGGACATGGCTGGAACATGTAGGAGGAAAATACTTAGTTTTAACATTTTTAAACTATGTACAGTCCCTTTAAATATCAACCCATTAACCTCTTACCACCCGCCAAAACCAAATGCATTCTCTCCTCTTTGCCATTGTCGTCACTTTTTATTTCCCTTATTTGTTCTTGTCACTTTTCTTATGGCACTTTTGTTACTTTTTTGCCGGATTTTTGTCACTTTTTTGCCGGATTTTTGTCACTTTTTTGCTGGATTTTTTACGTTTTTTGCTGGATTTTTGTCGTTTTTTTTGTTGGATTTTTGTCATTTTTTGCTGGATTTTTGTCGTTTTTTGTTGGATTTTTGTCACTTTTTATCAATTTACATCCTCATTTTCTTCTCGTTTTTTGTCGCTGTTTTGAAGCTTTTAGATTTGGAGAATTTGGAGAACAGGAGAAAACATGTTCAGGTGGGAGTTAAGAGGTTAACCCCAAAGTTATAAATATAAACGTTATTTGGTTTTGGTTTATCAACTACAGTCTCATTTACAAGGACGATGAGGAGGAGAGATCGGAGAGGACGTGGATCTACACCAGGGGTAGAAACATGATTACCCAAATTAGAGAGTATTTTTAACATTATTAGAGTTAAATGGGAGAAAGAAAGGTAGAAAAACTGTCCACACACTCGGTTAGGTCATATATTATGTACAAGACTGGCATTTGAAAGAAGTGCACTGGAAAAAGAATAATCGTTTTAAGGAAGAAGTGGCATAAACCTGAATGAACAGATTAAATCTAAGGTTTGAGTAGATTTGGTCTGGTCTTGGACGAGATAAAAACTCTAGTCTTAGTTATTCTCTTAATTCAGATAATTTTGTGTCATTTAAAAAAAAAAAAAAACAGTTATTTGTCTGACTCAGAATGGGTTTTATTCTTGTTCCGTTGGCGCTATAGCATTTGTATCTTGGATCAGTTCAAACTGACTCAAATTCAACATAGAAGAACTTTAATTCAAGCAATTTTAAGTCATTTATCTCATCTCATGCTCATGGTCATGTTTCCAGTGTTGTGCTTTACTTTAGGTTAATAATCAGCGGCTTTGGCCCTCGGGAAATCGTCCCTCTGCAAGAACACTTGCCCACCCCTGATCTACACGATGTTTCTGGAGGCGCAGGCAACACTGAGCACTTTCTAAAGATGAAGTTAAAACCTAGGAAATGAGCCACTATGTTGTAAATGAACCCAGAAAATGAGCTGCAAAACCTGCTGAAAGGTGAGCCTGCATCACTACACGACGGATAAACCAGGAAAATACATGATATAATTGCCCAACAGACGCAGTAAAATCATAACATCACGTTTCAATCAGAAGGTCTTACCTCGTGTTGAACTGCAGAAGGCTCTACTGCGATGAGCGCTGGTCAAACCTTTATACAGGACAGGAGGGGCAGAGGGCGTGGCCTTTTGGACGTAGATCAAAGACACATAAACGTCACTAAAAATGATATTCAAGCTTTAAAGGACCTTTTAGAAACAGACAATAATAACTATTAAAAAACAGTGTCATTTCAAAAAGAGTTGGAACATCACACACCTGTGAGCGTCCACTCTGTCCTTTGGTCAGACGCCTCATCCTCCCACATTTCTGAACAACGTGTGGTGACGGTGTTTCAGACCAGACGGCCGTGACCTGTGGGGTCCCTCAAGGGTCCATCCTGGGACCCCCCTTGTTCCCCCCATGTTCCCTCTGGGTCAGTTAATACACAGCAACAATGTGTCCTGCCACAAACACTGTACACATGACAGTCAGCTGTGCCAGTGGTTCTCAACCTGGTTCGTGACGCCTACTTGGGTCACACCGTGAGAAACAGGGACATTAGCCTGAATAATTCTTAAAAACAAAGACAAAAATAAAATGTGTGTTACCCCCGTGAAGACAGACCCAGGCTGGGATGTAACATTTGGGCTTCATTCTGTAAACAGACAAAATATAGTTTTCAGACGCGGCTCTGCCTTTCGTGACGTCAGTTGAAAACCTGACGCAGAACTGAGCTAACTCTGCGCGAGACCGGGGACGTCAGTTCGTTACAACAAAAAAGAAAAACAACCTTAAACTTGGCATACGAATGACTAATCACAGATCTCCAGCTCACTAAATGTGCTCACCTGCTTCAAAACACCAATGTGTGTCAACAATATGAAAAAACAATGTAAATATCGGACCAACGTCTGTAGTAACCGGAGCTAACGGCAGCTCGCGGCGGTTGTCGTTTTGTAGAAAGAACAGCCAAAACATACAATTGTCATAAATGAAACATGTCAAAATTAACGATTGTCCCACTAGTGTTACCCGGACAGAGCTTCATGTCCTCAACCCACCTGTAAACAGACAAATGTAGTTTTCAGACGCGGCTCTGCCTTTCGTGACTACAGTAGAAAACCTGACGCAGAACTGAGCTAACTCTGCGCGAGACCGGGGACGTCAGTCTCTTACGCACGGGCCGCTACTGCCATCTGGTGGCGCAAATTAGCATAACACCAGAAACTACGCCTTAACAGGTAAATAGTACATGACCAAAATAAACAAACATTAGTGATGAATTAAAGGTTAAATAAAAAGAAAAAAAATGTTGGGGGTGTCTTTTTACACTTGAACAGTCCTGGGGGCCACAAATGGCTAAAATAAAATGAATAAAATGAAGAACAAATAATGTCTCTCTGGTAAAATAGGACACACATGCTACAGTAATGTGCGGGTCGCCTCCCGCGGGAGGTGTTCCAGGCATGTCCGAGTGGGACAAGGCCTCGTGGAAGACCCAGGACACGCTGGTGGGACTATGTCTCCGAGCTGGCCTGGTGTGGCCTCGGGGTCAGAACAGCTGGAGGAGGTGTGGCCTCGGGGTCAGAACAGCTGGAGGAGGTGTGGCCTCGGGGTCAGAACAGCTGGAGGAGGTGTGTGTGGATCAGGAAGTCTGGGCGTCTCTGCTGAGACACTGCCCCCGCGACCCGGCCCGGATAAAGAGGAAGAAAATGGATGGATGCTACAGTAAAACATCATTTTATATGATAATAAAATATATATATTTTTCAAGATCTGGCGACCCAACAAGTTTGTCTTGCGACCCCCTTTGGGGCCCCGACCCCAGGTTGAGAACCACTGCAGTAGATACAGACGGCATCTCCGGAGTTGCCCATATATGGTCATGTTTGAAAACAGTTAAGGGGGAAAACAATTGAGAAAAATCTAAACTTTCTCTAATTTTTCAAAAACTACTTTAAGAAATGCTGAAATATGAATCTAGTTTCTACTAAATAAAGATACAAAGACATGGGGAGGAGCAAAGAGGTTCAACAGCCCATAGATAGGCCGACATAAAAACGTCGTACTAATGCTAACACTAGCTAGCACTTTTGCTTCTACTGAACAATCTGCTGTGAATAAAGCCTTGACTTTATTTGTATGTGATAAATAAGTTTATATTTCGGAAATGGCTAAAGAGTGAAAAACTGTTTCACAGACGATTCCATTTCCCCCCTCGGCGAGGCCACGCCCCCTTCTATGACGAGACGCCGTCTGTGTTTATCTAACCAGCTCTTATTGACGTCGACACTTTTCCAAATGACGCCTTTGGTCTTTGCTCAGATCCAGATTATTTTACATCGACGTTCGTGTCGTCCTTGACTTTTAATGGTTCGAACGCACTGTTGAACCAAAGACACTTTGTTCAAAGAGCTCAAAGCAGGAATGATAAGAAGTTGTGACACTTTTTCATGTGTATCAAGTTTTAAAACTTCAAATAACCAGGAGTGGAAACAAAGTAAGTATGAAAATCATCCACATCTGCGTCATGTTTGTTGTGATCAGACACATCAGAATAATAAAGTCTATCATTTTAAAACACAGAGCAGGATGAGCCTCAGAGCGTGGACTGGAGAACATGAGAAGTGCCAAACATTGGAAGCCTGTTCACATTTCTGCAAATATTCCATTCTATCTTTTTATGAGAAGACACTGACGCCATGACACCCTCAGCCGACCTGGGCCTGGAGTCCACACGAGCTTCACAGGTCCACACTGGACTGGGAACTCCTGGGCAACGTGTCCAAGTCTTTAGGGGAATTTGACTCAGTTCGGCCCCAGTTTTCCAAACTGAGACCTGTTCTGAGCTGAGCCGAGTTGATGCGACCAAAGATGTTGTCAGTATTTGGCTCTCCCAGCATATTCCTATAGCTCCAAACCAGGTGAAAATAGAAGCTACCAAGCTCTTCCATGTTTCCCCTATTCAAATATGGTTACGTGAAGTGTTACACAATCCAAGTATGATTACACAAAATTAAACAATGTGGGTCTTCTGAGGTCAGCTCACACTACACGACTTTTCTAGTCTTAACCGATTTTCTATAGAATGGGGGGTCCACACTTCACGACTGGATTCAGTGCGATTATCGAACGTCTGGGGGTTCACACTTAACGACTGAGAATCGTCAGAGCGACTCACGATTCTGACAAACAGCTGATGTTTTATAACACAGCGCGTCTGTCGTCTCTACGGCTTCAAAACTGACCCCAAATCCACAAAGACAGGCCTGTGTTTGTGAGTGTTTGTGAGCTTACATGGAGCCATAACCAAGTGGCTGGTATAGTGTACAGGAACATCTGTGCAGAGTATGGGCTGGAAACCCCAAGGTCAAAGTGGGAAACACCTCCAAAGGTGGTGGAGAATGACCGAGCCAAGATCCTGTGGGACGTCCAGATACAGACGGACAAAATGGACATTGTGGTGGTGACAAAGAGCAGAGGAGCCGTTGTGATCGACATAGCAACACCAAGACTTCAACATCAGGAAAAAGGAACAGGAGAAACTAGAGAAACACCAGGGGCTCAGAGAAGAGCTGGAGAAAACCTGGAGGGTGAAGGCATCAGTGGTGCCCGTGGTCGTTGGGGCACTCGGGGCAGTGACCCCCAAACTGGAGGAGTGGCTCCAGCAGATCCCAGGAAATACATCAGACATCTCGGTCCAGAAAAGTGCAGTTCTAGGAACAGCAAAGATACTGAACCCTCGAGCTCCCAGGCCTCTGGTAGAGGACCCGAGCAGGAGGAGAAAGAGACCGCCCGCGGAGGGTGAGGAAGAGTTTTTTTTTATTATATATATATATATATATATATATATATATATATATATATATATATATATATATATATATATATATATATATATATATATATATATATATATATATATATATATATATATATATATATATATATATATATATATATATATATATATATTTATTTATTTATACCATGGTCTTGGTGAATACTGCATTCTGATTGGCTGGTGCATTAAACTAAACTAAACCATGTGAAGTTTTTGTCCCTATTGCTCCATTGTGGAATTCCTTTCTGAAATAAATAAAAGAAAAACAGATGTATGTATAAAGCCATTCTTCTTTTAAATAGAACATTCTTTAAATCCAATAGTGTCATTAATGATTTTACTGTGACTCCAGGACTGAACATTTAAATTCTCCAGTGGTTAATTTTTAAAGTATCTCAGATTCTCATTCTTAGAATGTCCTCCAGTGGCACACTCTAAATCAGAGACAAAGTAAATGAAGTCCAGCAGAGGGGACGGGAGAGCCCTTTAAAAATACATGTCTGCAGTGCGGATCCATATCTCCATGGTAACACCAGGCCCACTGAATCCCATTATGACGGGAGCCAGTCCATGGTGTCAGAGAGGCCAATAATAAATATCACTGAGGTCGATTCATACAGTATCATGTGTAAGATTCACTTTGTGAAGCGAACGCCACAGTTAGTGCTCAGGGTTTCCACGGGGCATTAAAGAGGGGGTGTTCTGTTTTCTTCAGTCCCACAGCACCAGTCTATATCACACTACAATGATGACAAACCTTCTGTTGGTCTGTAAATGCAGTAAATTAGAATCACTGCCTTGTATAAAATGTCTCTCTCAAAATGGCTGTAGTGAATGTCTTGAAATAGGTCTCTGTCTCTTTAAGAACCTCTGAGCCTTTAGACACGCCCCCTCCACACGCTGTCTGTGGCATCAGTGGGGAGGGGGTTCTGCTGAGGAGCAGTGGTTGGTTACTCGGCTCGGAGGCGTCTCCAGGAGGTGGGGGCGTTCCTAGGAGGACTCAGGCAAACCTATCCCTAAAATGGCCGCCATCAGAGTTTTTACAGATGACTCAGAAATACGTGAATGTGCCAAGGCAACACTTCAGCCATGTTTTTAATGAGGGAGTGACAGAATAACATGATGGAAAGCTACGTTTAAACGCCTCCTAAAGGCCTCACCTCAGGTCTTTCAAACCGCAGTTTAAAGTTGAATAAACAGGTTAAACATGTCGCTCTTGTGCCAGAAAACCAAAGCTCCCGACAAAAACCCATGAACGCATGTGTTTTAATCTCTGGGGCCGCAGGACGGGAGAAAGCGCTGAGTGAATGAGCCGAGGTCAGTGAGTGCAGGACACGCCTCCGCCTATTTATATCGACAACTGATGAAAGATTTGGGCCTTTTTAACCACAAAACTAATTAAAATCACTGCGGGACCTGTGCACAGTCCAGATTGATGCTCTGCCTCTGGATCTCTCACTCTGAGCTCAGGGTTACCGGTGGAAGCTGTAGATGATGTGGTCCCTCCTCTTGGATAATGAGGTCTGAAAAACACAGAACGTGCATTACAAAACATATTACTGAGCTACAGACAATATGTGTATTATATTTAGGAACCATTTTGTGTTATATTTGAAATTAAACAATATTTTCAATATTAACCACATGGTGCCAAAGGAGGGTCCAGTACAGCGTCAGGTCGAGAGGGTCTGAGAAGAGCGAGGGTCCTGCACACCATCTCCCAGCCTTAGACAAAGATCCTCCTGAGTCTTCATTCGAGGGAGGCCTGTAGGCTGTGAATTGGCTTATTGCACAATGTGGCGCTAGTTCTTCCTGTCCGTATTGATTTCCATTAAGATTAGCTTAGATCATGGTATTTCCTACAGATTCTGTGGTGGACGGTGAGTTCCTGGTAGACGGTCACTTCCTGCAGGTGAACGAGTTGCTGTACAGTGTAAATATTTCCGTAGAGGCGACGTCTATGTTTATAAGGATCAGTGAGTTTGTCTTGAAGCTAAAGGCTAACATTCATTTCATGCATTATTCAATTTGAAATAGTGCCTTTTATTCGATTTTTTTTCATAGCATGTTAGCCTTTAGCTTCAAGACAAACGATCGATCCTTTATGATCACAGGCGTCTCCTCTGAACTCGTTACATCAAGATTTGAACACAGTAAATGATCGTCTACCAGGACCTCACTGCCCACCACGTCATCTTTAGAAAACAACATTTTTATTCCAGGAAAAGAAAACAGACAGGAAGTACTGGCGCTCACAACTTCAGGTCAGAGGAACTAGCAAAGCCATACTGTACAACAAACCAATAAAGCCACTGAAGTAGCCACTTTGTCCTTTTCATTTTGTAAGTGGTGATTTAATGAGCGCAGACACGGAACCACTGCACTGATCGTGAACTGTTTCTCCCTGGGTGAGATCGTGGCCTCTGCAAAGGGCTGTAAGATCCGGACAAGTTCTTGTAACTGGCTCCACCGTCACGATGCAAAGATCAGTTCTTTATGGCCAACTTTGGAAAGAACTGAGCCCAGTCTTTGGTTTTCATGCAAGGATGGCTTTCAACTGTCTCACGGTGGAATTCCTGCAAGTCGTCACTGAAGATGGGATTCCATGTTGTCCAAACTCTGACTCAAAAAGAAGAACTGGTGTGGAGAAAAGAGCTCAATATTGAGGTCTGGTTTGTGATTTCAAAGTTCTATCTATCGTCTCTTGCTCCTCTACACATGGATCATTCCACATCTCTGCAGGGGGAGGCAAGTTTCCGTTGTGGAGGCCGATTTTCATCATTGCCAAAACACCCAAGACCTCAACATTGTAGCCTTAAGTAAAGAACTATTTTCTGCAAATGCCAATGTTTTATATCACTGGTTTCCAAGAGGCTTTGGGACCAACCATTACCCTCAGATGACGTGCCGAGGACCCAAATAAAACTGTAATCGCATAAAATATTGTATTTTCCTCACAAGTTTTTGTTGAACAAGCCGTAGATTTCCCTTTAAGACTGAAATTATGATCAAAACAACCCAAGAACATTAATTTTAACAGACGCAGTTACTGTTTCCATGCATTTTCAGATGGAAAGTATTGAATAAAAGTTCCCTATAGACTCGTGACCCACTGAAAATGGTTCCGTGACCTTTCATTTTTGTGACATTTTTGTTAAGTTTTTATCACTTTTTGGTTGAGCTTTTTGTCACTTTTTGTTGATTTTTTGTAAAAAAAATAGTTTAATTTTAGTAAAAAAAATAGTTGAATTTTTGTAAAATTTTTTGTTGAGTTTTTGTTGAATTTTTGTCACATTTTTGTCACATTTTTGTTCAGTTTTTGTCACATTTTTGTTGAGTTTTTGTCACATTTTTGTTGAATTTCTTAAATTTTTTTGTTGAATTTTTGTCACATTTTTATTGAGTTTTTGTAGTTTTCTTGTTGAGTTTTTGTTGAATTTTTGTCACATTTTTGTTGAATTTTTGTCACATTTTTGTTGAGTTTTTGTCACATTTTTGTTGAATTTTTGTAATTTTTTTGTTGAGTTTTTGTTACATTTTTGTTGAATTTTTCTTGAATTTTTCTTGAGTTTTTGAACTTTTTTGGTTGAGTTTTTGTTGAATTTTTTTTTAATCTTTGTGGTCCTGGAAAGCAGACAGCGAAGGCCTTCTATCACATATCTTCTTCTTGATGTGATCCTCATCAGAGCTTTGTTCAGATGTTCCACACATGTTTTCACCAGTCTGGGACCCTCAGAGCCGCTCACGGGCCAACGGGTTTGACTGTGGCGTCAGGTTGTCACTTTCCGTGTGGAGCCGGTGGGCTGTTACCCCTAAAAAGCTCCTCATTTTACGATCTGAAGTTTTTGTTGCTCCAGATCTTCAGGTTTTGACATCATTGTTCGCCAACAGACAGGAGTGAACTTACTGTCTGCCATCGACAAAAAGTGATGAAAGTTTTTATTGGCAATTATCGACGTTAGATTGCAGTTTATGATCAGGTCTGATAGTATTAAGTGCGTTATTGCTTTTTGCTGGAGAGTGGAATAGTTCGATCCAAGAACTGCAAGAGGCTCTGAGGCTGACTCGGTTCTCTTCACATCTACAACAGAAGAACAGCACCTAGTACTTCAAACATTAGGCTAGGGTGATTAAAACATTACATTAATTCTCTGTACATGCTTAAAGGGGGGTATTCTGCAAAATGGCCTTTTTCAAGCTTTCCATCCTGTTATTCTGTCACTCCCTCATTAAAAACATGGCTGAAGTGTTGCCTTGGCACATTCACGTATTTCTGAGTAATCTGTAAAAACTCTGATGGCGGCCATTTTAGGGATAGGTTTGCCTGAGTCCTCCTAGGAACGCCCCCACCTCCTGGAGACGCCTCCGAGCTTTGGTCACCAGCCGAGTAACCAACCACTGCTCCTCAGCAGAACCCCCTCCCCACTGATGCCACAGACAGCGTGTGGAGGGGGCGTGTCTAAAGGCTCAGAGGTTCTTAAAGAGACAGAGGCCTATTTCAAGACATTCACTACAGCCATTTTGAGAGAGACATTTTATACAAGGCAGTTATTCTAATTTACTGCATTTACAGACCAACAGAAGGTTTCTCATCATTGTAGTGTGATATAGACTGGTGCTGTGGGACTGACAAAAGAAGAACACCCCCTCTTTAAGTTTTTATTTCATTTCAAGTGAATAGGCTCACGCCAGAGTCAAGTCCAAAGTTAAGTCGAGTCTTTTCAGAGAACTATTCAAGTAAGTCTCAAGGCCTGACAATCCCACCTCTGATAAATAAAACATCCAAACAGCGTCGTTAAAAATGATACTTTTCTCTGCGGTGTCTCAACTGTATTTTTAGAAACAATGGACGTCTTTGGAGCCAGGCTTTTTAGTCTGGTTTAAAGCATGTCCCACTGGTTTCCATGCATTATTGAATGTTCTGGAGTCGCCCCTGGCCTTTCGCTCCACACACGGGGGGCACATCTGCCACCGCCGTTCATTCATCGGCTGAACTCGGCCGCTCCTGGAGGCCACGTACAAAGCAAGACTCATAACTCGGGCTTTACAAATTGTTAATGACCCCTCAGGCGGCGCTGCCGGGGCCATTGTTGATTTGCTGATATAAGGTATCGCTCGATCAGATGTTGGACTCATCGCCTCTGACAGGTTCTTTCCACGAGCTGTGATGACTTTAAACAAGGCTCGGTATAAGGACGGTGTGTTCCCCTTAAAGCTACTGCATTCTGCCGGACCGGAATGGTTGCATTCCCACATGGCATCGCTAGATGTGCCACGTTCAAAACAGTGAGCAAGCTTTATACCCTGGTCTGGGTGATACTGGATTCTGATTGGCCGGTGCATTATTTTGGTGTAACCGCACACGTAGTCCGGTAGTTAAATCACTGGGATGTCACTCCGCTGTGGCGTCGTCATAGCAACGCCTGACACAGCTGAATCAGATAAAGGCGTAATTAGTGACTGACAGGAACGTATGAGATGGATTTAGTGTTTGCTAAATGTTTGTAGAGGAGAGTGAGCAGCTAGGTTAGCTACTGTTAATAACATATGAGCTTTACATTTCTATTGGAAACGGTTAAGGCTATTCATCATTTTCAGGCGTACATAAAATGATCCTGCATTGAAGCATCTTTGTCTGGATTAGTAAAGTCAAACATAAAAGTTTGAGTTGGGGGGGCCCAGGTGTGAGCGACTCCACCGCAGCTGTTTCCATAAACAGTTGAGCTGGTTGAGCTAGCTAGCTAGCTTCAGGTTAAACAGCGTAAATGGTAAATAACTCCTGCCCACGAGTGCCGCATATCGGTGTTTCCTTCCAGGGAAAAGTGTTTCCGGGTTAGTCCTGTTGTGTTGTGATTCTGTGCTGATGTTGTGTCGTTGAGCCTGACTGAGATCCTCGTAATAGCTGCGGAGAATGACTCGCTCTGAGACCAGCCTTCAGTGACCGGCTAATAACCCACACAAAATAGTCCCGTAGTCTGGCAGATTTAGTGACTTTAGTAAATGAAAAACACATTTATTATAAATGTTCGTTTGTGGGACCCTGGTATAAGCGGATTAAACAACGAGGAGCCGCGTTAGACGTTATAATGCAGGAGGAACAACACTCCGCTGCGCGTCGTGGTGTTCTTGGCTCCGTGTTGTGCAATAGAACCGTCTAATGCACGACTCCTCGTTGTTTAATCCTTACTTATACTAGGGATGCACCGATACCACTTTTTCTAAAACCGATGATGCTTGAAAAAGTCGATTTTGCATTACACCCCCCTTTTAACAAATGCTGAATTATGAATATAGTTTCTACTGAATAAAGATGCAAAGACATGGAGAGGGGCAAAGTGGTTCAACAGCCCATAAATACATGTGAATAACAGAGAATGCTAACATGATTCTACATGTTAGCATCGGGCTAATGTTAGCTAGCGCTAGCTACAACTGCCTGTTTTTCACTTCTACTGAACAATCTGCTGTGAGAAAATATCCATATGGACCCGATTTAGACTTTACTTTTTTATGTGTGATAAATAAGTTCATATTCCACCAGAAAATGGCTCAAAAGAGTGGAAAGTTCTACGACGAGATGCCGCCTGTGTCTATGCTGCTTCTAGCTTATTTTAGTCAGTGGAAATGCATGCTAACAGCTGCAAAGATGGCGGATCTCCATGGTAACTGTGGAATTTCCCAAACTCTTCTGGAAAGGTTGGTGTCTCTGGTGGAGCATTGGTTACCGGGCACTGCACACAGAAGCTTTTAGATGTGCTTTATGTAAAATCATCCAGTCTGTGTTTGTATTATCTGGTTGAAACAAACTGCCTGTAGTTTTCTCTTTATTTTGCTGCTTTATTCTGGCTCTGCTGCAGAGGCTCTATTCCGCTGAGCGTTGGAGGCTGTTCGGGGGATCAAATATGATCAAATATTGGCAGCATGTTGTGGTGCATTAAAACTGCATGTTGTTTATTGCAGTATTGTCCACACTGTGAGCCAAACCATCTGCCGGGATCTGACTGAGAAACAAATGCAGTTTTAAGGAATTTTCCACACTCTAATTAGAAACTCAGAATGTGATTTCCTTCTCCATCACACCGAGATAAAGAAGACTCCCTGATCCAGTGGAGTTCACCTTTCCGTGAGCCCGGATCGTAAAGCGCTGTGACGGTGAAACAGCTTCAGGACGACATATGGACAGATTCTATAGCGGTGATCGGGCCGGGTCACCCTGCGGCGCTTTCGCGGTGGAAATATGGAGTATAATGGCGGGAATCCCACGCGTGCACTGGACAGTAATGACCTCAGACACTCAGCCATGTCTAATGAAGGGACCGCGCTCTTTCATTCCCTTCCCCTCAGCCTCTAATGCTGGAGATGAGGTTTGAGAGGGAGGAGGAGAGACGCAGGGCTGAAGCCTCGTTTTCAACCGTGTTATGGAGAGGTGAGGTTTGAGCTCCTGCAGTCGCCGAACCTCCAGGGGCTGAGGCAGGGGCGGGACTGGGACTGAAAAACAGCCCTGGACTCTGACCAGCCTGACACAAATTACTGTAATTGTGACACTTCCACAAATACATGTTTTAACCTCTTACCCCCCGCCTAAACCAAATGCATTCTGTCCTCTTTTGGCTGTGGAACACCTCATGTGAAAGCTAAGACCCACAAAACTGACCTTCTTCCTCGGGCTGCTGCTGTGTTGTGTCGCCTTTTGTGTGTGTTTTTTTCTTTTTCATTTTTGTCACTTTTTGTTGATTTTTTGTAAAAAAAATTGTTGAGTTTTTGTCACATTTTTGTAAAATTTTTGTAAAATTTTTGTTAAATTTTTGTTAAATTTTTGTCACATTTTTATTGAGTTTTTGTAGTTTTTTTGTTGAGTTTTTGTTACATTTTTGTTGAATTTTTGTGAAATTTTTGTGACATTTTTGAGTTTTTGTAGTTTTTGTTGTTGAATTTTTGTTGAATTTTTGAATTTTTTTTGTTGAGTTTTTGTTGAATTTTTGTTGAGTTTTTGTCACATTTTTGTTGAATTTTTGTCACTCTTTGGTTGAGTTTTTAATTATTTTTTCTATCATTTTTTGTTATGTTTTTCTCATGTTTTTATCCCCTTTTTCTCGCTATTTTGATGCTTTTCTTTTCAGCTTTTAGATTTGGGTAAAGCTCGGTTGAGGCAGGACCGGTGGCCCTCGAGCCAGTGGCCCCTCTGTGCTCTTCCAGAATACAGGACATATGGCCAGTCCGCCCCTGGGCTGAGGTTTTGTTTTTTCTTGCCATTTGAGTGAAACACATGTGCAGTAATCAGTGTTATCGCTTCCTTTGGCTGTTGACCAATCACAACACAGGCAGCAGGAGAATCACGTTTGTCAGTTCACACATTGATTCTGCTTTTTTCAGTCCCATAGCACCAGTCTATATCACACTACAATGATGACAAACCTCCTGTTGGTCTGTAAATGCAGTAAATTAGAATAACTGCCTTGTATAAAATGTCTCTCTCAAAATGGCTGTAGTGAATGTCTTGAAATCGGCCTCTGTCTCTTTAAGAAGCTCTGAGCCTTTAGACACGCCCCCTCCACACGCTGTCTGTGGCATCAGTGGGGAGGGGGTTCTGCTGAGGAGCAGTGGTTGGTTACTCGGCTGGTGACGAAAGCTCGGAGGCGTCTCCAGGAGGTGGGGGCGTTCCTAGGAGGACTCAGGCAAACCTATCCCTAAAATGGCCGCCATCAGAGTTTTTACAGATTACTCAGAAATACGTGAATGTGCCAAGGCAACACTTCAGCCATGTTTTTAATGAGGGAGTGACAGAATAACATGATGGAAAGCTCGAAAAAGTCCATTTTGCAGAATACCCCCCCTTTAAATATATTTGTTTGATGGTTCTCGGATTGAAGACTTTAACAGGATGTTTCTCAGTCGTCCTTGGACAGATTTAAACATTAAAAAAAAAAAATTGGGAAGCCGCTCTGCTTTGTGAAACGCTCCAGAGAGAGAGAGAGAAGTGTCGTGTTTACAGCTCGACAAAAGAAAAGAGGACAAAAAAAAAGAGAAAAGAAACACAATAATATAAAATGTCCAGATCGTGACTTTTCACAAGTTTTTGACCCTTTTCTGTTCATCACAGATCGACCAAAATCACACATTAGGTGGATTAGAGTGTCTATAGTTTCACAATAATAATCTGAATGTGTTAACTTTGGTGATTTGATGTAAATATGAGGCGGATTTTCATAAAACAAGCAGCATTTTGTGGCTTGTGATTCGGAGAAAACATTCATGTCGCTGGATGAGGAGAGAGAGTGTGAGCATGGGTGTCGGACTGGGGGGGTAAAGGGTGCTGAGTACCCAGGGCCCAGTGCAGGGTGGGGGCCCTCAAAAGTGCAGCAAAAAGCGTTCTGTATTGTACTTTCTAAGTTTCTTCATAATTGATAGTATAAGAATCAAACACAACCGGGCTGGAATAAGTTGCTAGACAGAATTTTGCACAAACAATAATGATGGATGAATTTTCGGGCCCTGACACCCCGTTAACCTCTTAACTCCCACCTGAACGGATCCCATTTTCTCCAGTTTGGCTTTACCCCAATCAAAAAGCTGCTTGGGGAAAAAGCACCAAAACAGCCACAAAAAATGAGAAGAAAACAAGGATGTAAACGCAACAAAAATGTGACGAAAACTCAACAAAAATGTGACAAAAATTCAACAAAAATTCAACAAAAATTCAACAAAAATGTGACAAAAATTCAACAAAATGTGACAAAAATGTGACAAAAATTCAACTAAAATGTGACAAAAATTCAACAAAAATGTGACAAAAATGTGACAAAAATGTGACAAAAATGTGACAAAAATTCAACAAAAATGTGACAAAAAATCAACAAAAATGTGACAAAAATTCAACAAAATGTGACAAAAATGTGACAAAAATTCAACTAAAATGTGACAAAAATTCAACAAAATGTGACAAAAATGTGACAAAAATTCAACAAAAATGTGACAAAAACTCAACAAAAATGTGACAAAAATGTGACAAAAAAAAGAATAAAAAAAAAAACGGTGACTAAAAAAGGTGACACAACACAGCAACAACGCGAGGAAAAAGATCAGTTTTGTGGGTCTTAGCTTTCAAATGAGCTGTTACACAGGCCTGTATAATGGCCAAAGAGGACAGAAGGCATTTGGTTCGGGCGGGTGGTAAGAGGTTAAAAATAACAATCAAACCAACCATGAACTAAGTCTCCATGTGTTCGACCAATTTTTCCACCTGGTTAGGCTTTGTATAATTATGTTAAAATAGAAATGAAATGAACTGCTCTGTAAAATTGTCACTGTTATGTGGTTAAAGAACATAAAATATAAGCGGGGGTCCACCAAGATCGTCTGTACCCAGGGCCCAGAATTAGGTGCTACGTCCCTGAGTGTGAGAGCGACACATTCAGAGAAGATTTAAACTAAGGATGTTTTTTCTGCCTCTTTGATTTGATTCCTAAAACCCTCTGAATGACCCGGTGCACGTGCGGTGTTAAAGCAGCCTCTCGATGCCCGGGTGAAGGTCGGACTGCGGGCGGATTAAGGCGCGTGGGGGACACATGGCCGAGCCTCGTGTACGGTCTGTCTGTGTGTGGGTGTGTGTGGGGGCACCTGTGGAGTGGGGGGGTCGAGTGGGGGGGTCAGAAGGAGCGCTCTTGGCTCATACATAAGGATCTGGGAGGAGCGGGACGAGGAGGCAGAGGGGGCAGGCTGGAGGGGCTGAGGCAGATGGGACGGGGCAGCAGCTGTGGCCTTCACCCCGGACCCTCTGCATCGCACCTGTTCCGAATCATGTCCACTACAGCACACACAGTATGGGGGGGGGGGGGATTATTACGGCAGGAAAACAGAGCTGCAGGGATGGAACGATGGCTCTCTTTCAAATTCACACCAATAACGAAGATGTGAAAGAGAAACTGTTCAGTGTAAAGAAGATCAGCCCAAGAGCACATGGATAATTAGAGAAATAAACATCTGGGCGTTGATGTTAGAAGTTAAAGGTAAATGCTCTTCTTGCCTTCACATCTCTTGCAATTCTTTCATCACGGGAGAAAAATGGAGGCAGCGCTTTAGGTGAACCAGGAGGTGTGGCCACAGGAATAGTTGAAGTCGTTTAGATCAAATTGGCAGATTCTGATGAACAAAGTGTGAGATCGTTCTTCAGGTCCTGACGGTGCCTGGTCCAGACGGCAGAAAGTGGATTCTAAGCAAGTAAAAAATGTCTGACTTTAAGAAATAAGTTCTTATGTTTTCCCTAAAAAGTAATAATGTTTTGCCGCAAAGTTTTCTTGAGAAAAAAAATCTTATTCTAGGAAATGATATCTAGTCATTTCTTGTTTAGATAAATTTGCTCAAAAACATGTTAGTTTTTGTTGTAACAAGAAAGAAAAACTTTTTGAATCTTCTTCAGCTTCAGACAAAGAATATTTTTTCTTATTTTAAGAAAAAATAAAATCACAAAGTCTTCTTTAAAGTGGGCGGCTCGGTGGCACAGCGGTTAGAGCCTCAGCTTCACAGCTCGAAGGTCCCGGGTTCGATTCCCACCAGGACGGGGCCTTTCTGTGTGGAGCATGTTCTCCCCGTGTCTACCACTAAAAACATGTACAATAGGTGAATCCTCCAGCAGGTGATTCTGACCATCAGCCTGGCTCCACTAAATAAGAATGTTTTCCTTAAATTATTCCATTTTCTGAGGACATTTTGCTTAATTCTAGCTTTATTTGCTTAAATTTAGTGTTTCTTTCTTGTTTTATGATGAGACAAATATTCTAGAAATAAGAATTCTTAGCAAGAAAAACATGCCGACCCCATTGGCAGAATTTTTTCCTTAAAACAAGACAAAGTGTCTTATTTTAAGATGTTTTCCCTGGTTTTTAGTCGGGTACTCTTTGCAGACACGCTGAGGGGCCGGAAGCCACGGCCAAAGCCACACTGAGCAGCTCCAGCTGCAGAATCTAACGCACAAGTCCAGGCCGAGCGGGATCAAGGCTTACTGAGAGAAGCCGAGCTAAGACTTAAAACACGAAAACTGGTGAGACGGTTTGAAGGAAAAGGAGCAGAGGCAGCGCGAGCTCATATCTGCCTCTTTGTTAACGCTGCAACCACAGCGGCACAGGTGGAACAGCCCCCGCCCTCACGGCTCCTGCACACTGCAAAAAGTGCCCGACTAAAAACAAGGAAAAAAAATCTTAAAATAAGACACTTTGTCTTGTTTTAAGGAAAAAATTCTGCCAGTGGGGTCAGCATTTTTTTCTTGCTAAGAATTCTTATTTCTAGAATATTTTTCTCATCATAAAACAAGAAAGAAAAACTAAATTTAAGCAAATAAAGCTAGAATTAAGCAAAATGTCCTCAGAAAATGGAATAATTTAAGGAAAACATTCTTATTTAGTGAAAAATGGTGGATATTTTACTTAAATGTTGCTTGATTTAGTAAAATGTTCTGAATTACTCACATTTTTGAGCAAAATGTTCTACTAATACTGAAGGAAAGTATTGCCAGCGCCCGGAGACCCGCCTCCATGAAGTGGAGCCAGGCTGATGGTCAGAATCACCAGCTGGAGGATTCACCTATTGTACATGTTTTTAGTGGCAGACACGGGGAGAATATGCTCCACACAGAAAGGCCCCGTCCTGGTGGGAATCGAACCCGGGACCTTCGAGCTGTGAAGCTGAGGCTCTAACCGCTGTGCCACCGAGCCGCCCACTTTAAAGAATGGAATGTTTTATCTCTCTGTGAGAAAGTTTCTTTCTTGTTACAAAAATCAGCATGTTTTTAGCAAATATATCTGAACAAGAAATGGCTCGATTTTATTTCCTAAAATAAGATTTTTTGTTCCAAGAAAACTTTGCTCGGCAAAACATTCTTACTTTTTAGGGAAAAAATAAGAACTTATTTCTTAAAGGAATAGGCCACCGTTTTTACATACTAAGATATGTTCTTACCTAACCTTAGCCGAGTTAATATATCCCCGTCTGGTCTTTGTCCGTGCGCTCACACATACGCAGCCTCTCCCACATGTCACATAGCTCCAAAAAAGCTCACGATAGAAGCTACCAAGCTCTTCCACGTGTTCCCTATTTAAATAAAGTTACGTGAAGTGTTTTCATGCAAAGTATATTTACACAGAAATGTAACATGTGGATTTTATAAGCAGATAAAAAGGGGGACTATATTGTGAGGCGTAATGATACAGGAGCAAAACGTCCGCGCAGTAACTCCTAAAGGTTATTGACGGAAGTGAGCGGGGGAGTCTTTAGCCACCGTGGCTCATTCGGGGCTGGTCTTTGTGGCCAGTACGCCATTTTGTATTTGTGTCTGTGTCCCTTCGTGTAAACTTTTGTGTTCAGAGACACTCGTTTCCAGTTCGTTCAGTTGTGTCTCCCGTGTGTGTTTTTTCCGTGTCACTTGTTTTTGTGTCGGCCTGTTTGTGACACTCGTTGTTTGAGACACTTCTTAGTTTTGTTCGTGTTGTGTTTTAGTCTCAGTACCTTTTGTTTCGGTTGCCCTTTGTACATCCTCTAAATAGCCTTTGTTTGGTTGTTTTTGTTACACATCTTTTACCTTTACACTCCTTTTATTAAATTACAACTTTATTTATCCATTTTACATCTTGGTTTTTGTTACTTCCTATACCTAGCAGAGCCGGGTCGTAACAGCGGCTCTTACTGAGTTTGGAGACGAACTGTTCAGCTTCACCTCGTCGCTAACGGCGGCTAACGGCGGCTAACGGCGGCTAGCCTCCCCGCTTTCTCCGCTCGCCTCCATCCTGAGGTCCGTCTCCTTTTCTTATTAAATCCACTGAAACACGTCCCGCTTCTTCCTGTCGCCGACTTTTCTCTCCATGTGACAGAACTATAGCCCAGTTGAAGCTTGGTAGTAGCAGTAAGCTAGCGCTGCAGTGTTGTGACATTGTTGACACCGTTGACCAATCGGGACACACACGTTATCCCGCGCTCACAAACACAGGCCTGTCTTTGTGGATTTGGGCTCAGTTTTGAAGCCGTAGAGACGACAGACGCGCTGTGTTATAAAACATCAGCTGTTTGTCAGAATCGTGAGTCGCTCTGACGATTCTCAGTCGTTAAGTGTGAACCCCCAGACGTTCTATAATCGACCTGAATCCAGTCGTGTAGTGTGGACCCCCCATTCTATATGTAGCGGACAGTAGGGGGCTCCCAAAACTAAATCTCCCCCACGCCTGCACTCACTCTCAACTGCTGCTGCTGGCTGGTTTTTAACTTCTCCTCTCGGTTTTAGTATTTTTAATGTTCCTTTTATCTATCTGGTTTTGGAGCTTGTTTTTACGTACTCCGGTGGCGGCTATTTCCCCCCTTTTTATACCAGTTTTAAGGCGGGACAAGCGTTTAATATTTTGTTTATATTCATTATATTTCGGTTTTAACGTTGTTCCCCTTTTAATTGCAGATTTTAGCTACTGTTTTGTTTAGAGTTTGATTTAGGGTTTATTTTGGTTGCATTTGAGTTTGTTTTTGGAGCCTTTTAAACCCTTTTAGCTCTGCACCAGTTTTGTACAGCCGTCCCTGGGTCTGTTAGTCTTTAGATTTCAGTTCCCTTGGATGTGCTTGAGTGGGGGATTCGACCCGTTTTCTTTGTTTTGCACTTGGAATTTTGGAAGTTTGGTTATTTTCTAACGTTTATTTGTGTTCCAGATTCCCTTTGGTGCTGGCCCAGGGGCGGCAAGGTTTTATTTGTAATTTTGCACTTTTAACATTGGCCATTTTTAATCTAAATTTCAATAATAATAAATACTTTTAATATCGTACTCCTGGTCCTTTTAAATAAACCTTTAATTACATATTTTAAAAGCACTGTCTCTGCCTGTTTTTACAAATCCTTATCTGCGTGTCCTTTGGTTTTATCCTGGTTTTATCTTTGGCTTAATTCTTGTTTTAAAGTACCTCAGGTCACATATATGAAATCGTTTACGACTAGAAAAGTCGTGTAGTGCGTGCCGACCTTGTCAAATTTTTGTCCATTTTTGTCATTTTTTGTACATTTTTTGTTGCTTTTTCGTCAAATTATTCAAATTTTTTTGTCAATTTTTTCTCCGTTTTTCGTCAATTTTTTGTCACTTTTTCGTCAAATTATTCGAATTTTTTCGTCAATTTTTTCTCCGTTTTTTGTCATTTTTTTGTCATTTTTTTGTCCATTTTTTCTGACTTTTTTGTCCATTTTTTTCATTTTTTTGTCCATTTTTTCTCATTTTTTCGTCAAATTTTTGTCACTTTTTCGTCAAATTATTTGAATTTTTTTGTCAATTTTTTGTCATTTTTTTGTCATTTTTTCCCCCAATTTTTTCTCATTTTTTCGTCCATTTTTTCTCATTTTTTTGTCAATTTTTTCTCATTTTTTCGTCAAATTTCTGTCACGTTTTCGTCAAATTATTCAAATTTTTTCGTCAATTTTTTCTCCGTTTTTTGTCATTTTTTTTGTCATTTTTTTGTCAATTTTGCACTTTTAACATTGGCCATTTTTAATCTAAATTTTAATAATAATAAATACTTTTAATATCGTACTCCTGGTCCTTTTAAATAAACCTTTAATTACATGTTTTAAAAGCACTGTCTCTGCCTGTTTTTACAAATCCTTATCTGCGTGTCCTTTGGTTTCATCCTGGTTTTATCTTTGGCTTAATTCTTGTTTTAAAGTACCTCAGGTCACATATATGAAATCGTTTAAGACTAGAAAAGTCGTGTAGTGCGCGCTGACCTTGTCAAATTTTTGTGCATTTTTGTCATTTTTTGTACATTTTTTGTTGCTTTTTCGTCAAATTATTCAAATTTTTTTGTCAATTTTTTCTCACTTTTTCGTCAAATTTTTGTCACTTTTTCGTCAAATTATTCGAATTTTTTCGTCAATTTTTTCTCCGTTTTTTGTCATTTTTTTGTCATTTTTTTGTCAATTTTTTCTCACTTTTTCGTCCATTTTTGTAATTTTTTTGTCCATTTTTTCTCATTTTTTCGTCAAATTTTTGTCACTTTTTCGTCAAATTATTTGAATTTTTTTGTCAATTTTTTGTCATTTTTTTTTCATTTTTTTTTTCAATTTTTTCTCATTTTTTCGTCCATTTTTTCTCATTTTTTTGTCAATTTTTTCTCATTTTTTAGTCAAATTTTTGTCACTTTTTCGTCAAATTATTCAAATTTTTCCGTCAATTTTTTCTCAGTTTTTTTGGTCATTTTTTTGTCAATTTTGCACTTTTAACATTGGCCATTTTTAATCTAAATTTCAATAATAATAAATACTTTTAATATCGTACTCCTGGTCCTTTTTAAATAAACTTTTAATTACATGTTTTAAAAGCACTGTCTCTGCCTGTTTTTACAAATCCTTATCTGCGTGTCCTTTGGTTTTATCCTGGTTTTATCTTTGGCTTAATTCTTGTTTTAAAGTACCTCAGGTCACATATATAACATCGTTAACGACTAGAAAAGTCGTGTAGTGCGCGCTGACCTTGTCAAATTTTTGTCCATTTTTGTCATTTTTTGTACATTTTTTGTTGCTTTTTCGTCAAATTATTCAAATTTTTTTGTCAATTTTTTCTCACTTTTTCGTCAAATTTTTGTCACTTTTTCGTCAAATTATTCGAATTTTTTCGTCAATTTTTTCTCCGTTTTTTGTCATTTTTTTGTCATTTTTTTGTCCATTTTTTCTGACTTTTTTGTCCATTTTTTTCATTTTTTTGTCCATTTTTTCTCATTTTTTCGTCAAATTTTTGTCACTTTTTCGTCAAATTATTTGAATTTTTTTGTCAATTTTTTGTCATTTTTTTGTCATTTTTTTCCCCAATTTTTTCTCATTTTTTCGTCCATTTTTTCTCATTTTTTTGTCAATTTTTTCTCATTTTTTCGTCAAATTTCTGTCACGTTTTCGTCAAATTATTCAAATTTTTTCGTCAATTTTTTCTCCGTTTTTTGTCATTTTTTTTGTCATTTTTTTGTCAATTTTGCACTTTTAACATTGGCCATTTTTAATCTAAATTTTAATAATAATAAATACTTTTAATATCGTACTCCTGGTCCTTTTAAATAAACCTTTAATTACATGTTTTAAAAGCACTGTCTCTGCCTGTTTTTACAAATCCTTATCTGCGTGTCCTTTGGTTTCATCCTGGTTTTATCTTTGGCTTAATTCTTGTTTTAAAGTACCTCAGGTCACATATATGAAATCGTTTAAGACTAGAAAAGTCGTGTAGTGCGCGCTGACCTTGTCAAATTTTTGTGCATTTTTGTCATTTTTTGTACATTTTTTGTTGCTTTTTCGTCAAATTATTCAAATTTTTTTGTCAATTTTTTCTCACTTTTTCGTCAAATTTTTGTCACTTTTTCGTCAAATTATTCGAATTTTTTCGTCAATTTTTTCTCCGTTTTTTGTCATTTTTTTGTCATTTTTTTGTCAATTTTTTCTCACTTTTTCGTCCATTTTTGTAATTTTTCTGTCAATTTTTTCTCAGTTTTTTTGGTCATTTTTTTGTCAATTTTGCACTTTTAACATTGGCCATTTTTAATCTAAATTTCAATAATAATAAATACTTTTAATATCGTACTCCTGGTCCTTTTTAAATAAACTTTTAATTACATGTTTTAAAAGCACTGTCTCTGCCTGTTTTTACAAATCCTTATCTGCGTGTCCTTTGGTTTTATCCTGGTTTTATCTTTGGCTTAATTCTTGTTTTAAAGTACCTCAGGTCACATATATAACATCGTTAACGACTAGAAAAGTCGTGTAGTGCGCGCTGACCTTGTCAAATTTTTGTCCATTTTTGTCATTTTTTGTACATTTTTTGTTGCTTTTTCGTCAAATTATTCAAATTTTTTTGTCAATTTTTTCTCACTTTTTCGTCAAATTTTTGTCACTTTTTCGTCAAATTATTCGAATTTTTTCGTCAATTTTTTCTCCGTTTTTTGTCATTTTTTTGTCATTTTTTTGTCAATTTTTTCTCACTTTTTCGTCCATTTTTTTCATTTTTTTGTCCATTTTTTCTCATTTTTTCGTCCAATTTTTGTCACTTTTTCGTCAAATTATTTGAATTTTTTTGTCAATTTTTTGTCATTTTTTTCTCATTTTTTTTTTCAATTTTTTCTCATTTTTTCGTCCATTTTTTCTCATTTTTTTGTCAATTTTTTCTCATTTTTTCGTCAAATTTTTGTCACTTTTTCGTCAAATTATTCAATTTTTTTCGTCAATTTTTTCTCAGTTTTTTGTCATTTTTTTTGTCATTTTTTTATCAATTTTGCACTTTTAACATTGGCCATTTTTAATCTAAATTTTAATAATAATAAATACTTTTAATATCGTACTCCTGGTCCTTTTAAATAAACTTTTAATTACATGTTTAAAAAGCACTGTCTCTGCCTGTTTGCGTGTCCTTTGGTTTTATCCTGGTTTTATCTTTGGCTTAATTCTTGTTTTAAAGTACCTCAGGTCACACATATAAAATCGTTTACGACTAGAAAAGTCGTGTAGTGCGCGCTGACCTTGTCAAATTTTTGTCCATTTTTGTCATTTTTTGTACATTTTTTGTTGCTTTTTCGTCAAATTATTCAAATTTTTTTGTCAATTTTTTCTCACTTTTTCGTCAAATTTTTGTCACTTTTTCGTCAAATTATTCGAATTTGTTCGTCAATTTTTTCTCCGTTTTTTGTCATTTTTTTGTCATTTTTTTGTCAATTTTTTCTCACTTTTTCGTCCATTTTTTTCATTTTTTTGTCCATTTTTTCTCATTTTTTCGTCAAATTTTTGTCACTTTTTCGTCAAATTATTTGAATTTTTTTGTCAATTTTTTGTCAATTTTTTCTCATTTTTTTTTCAATTTTTTCTCATTTTTTCGTCCATTTTTTCTCATTTTTTCGTCAAATTTTTGTCACTTTTTCGTCAAATTATTCAAATTTTTTCGTCAATTTTTTCTCCGTTTTTTGTCATTTTTTTGTCAATTTTGCACTTTTAACATTGGCCATTTTTAATCTAAATTTCAATAATAATAAATACTTTTAATATCGTACTCCTGGTCCTTTTAAATAAACCTTTAATTACATGTTTTAAAAGCACTGTCTCTGCCTGTTTTTACAAATCCTTATCTGCGTGTCCTTTGGTTTCATCCTGGTTTTATCTTTGGCTTAATTCTTGTTTTAAAGTACCTCAGGTCACATATATGAAATCGTTTAAGACTAGAAAAGTCGTGTAGTGCGCGCTGACCTTGTCAAATTTTTGTCCATTTTTGTCATTTTTTGTACATTTTTTGTTGCTTTTTCGTCAAATTATTCAAATTTTTTTGTCAATTTTTTCTCACTTTTTTGTCAAATTTTTGTCACTTTTTCGTCAAATTATTCGAATTTTCTCGTCAATTTTTTCTCCGTTTTTTGTCATTTTTTTGTCATTTTTTTGACAATTTTTTCTCACTTTTTCGTCCATTTTTTTCATTTTTTTGTCCATTTTTTCTCATTTTTTTGTCAAATTTTTGTCACTTTTTCGTCAAATTATTTGAATTTTTTTGTCAATTTTTTTTCATTTTTTTTTCATTTTTTTTTTCCATTTTTTCTCAGTTTTTCGTCCATTTTTTCTCATTTTTTTGTCAATTTTTTCTCCGTTTTTTGTCATTTTTTTTGTCATTTTTTTGTCAATTTTGCACTTTTAACATTGGCCATTTTTAATCTAAATTTTAATAATAATAAATACTTTTAATATCGTACTCCTGGTCCTTTTAAATAAACCTTTAATTACATGTTTTAAAAGCACTGTCTCTGCCTGTTTTTACAAATCCTTATCTGCGTGTCCTTTGGTTTCATCCTGGTTTTATCTTTGGCTTAATTCTTGTTTTAAAGTACCTCAGGTCACATATATGAAATCGTTTAAGACTAGAAAAGTCGTGTAGTGCGCGCTGACCTTGTCAAATTTTTGTGCATTTTTGTCATTTTTTGTACATTTTTTGTTGCTTTTTCGTCAAATTATTCAAATTTTTTTGTCAATTTTTTCTCACTTTTTCGTCAAATTTTTGTCACTTTTTCGTCAAATTATTCGAATTTTTTCGTCAATTTTTTCTCCGTTTTTTGTCATTTTTTTGTCATTTTTTTGTCAATTTTTTCTCACTTTTTCGTCCATTTTTGTAATTTTTTTGTCCATTTTTTCTCATTTTTTCGTCAAATTTTTGTCACTTTTTCGTCAAATTATTTGAATTTTTTTGTCAATTTTTTGTCATTTTTTTGTCATTTTTTTTTTCAATTTTTTCTCATTTTTTCGTCCATTTTTTCTCATTTTTTTGTCAATTTTTTCTCATTTTTTAGTCAAATTTTTGTCACTTTTTCGTCAAATTATTCAAATTTTTCTGTCAATTTTTTCTCAGTTTTTTTGGTCATTTTTTTGTCAATTTTGCACTTTTAACATTGGCCATTTTTAATCTAAATTTCAATAATAATAAATACTTTTAATATCGTACTCCTGGTCCTTTTTAAATAAACTTTTAATTACATGTTTTAAAAGCACTGTCTCTGCCTGTTTTTACAAATCCTTATCTGCGTGTCCTTTGGTTTTATCCTGGTTTTATCTTTGGCTTAATTCTTGTTTTAAAGTACCTCAGGTCACATATATAACATCGTTAACGACTAGAAAAGTCGTGTAGTGCGCGCTGACCTTGTCAAATTTTTGTCCATTTTTGTCATTTTTTGTACATTTTTTGTTGCTTTTTCGTCAAATTATTCAAATTTTTTTGTCAATTTTTTCTCACTTTTTCGTCAAATTTTTGTCACTTTTTCGTCAAATTATTCGAATTTTTTCGTCAATTTTTTCTCCGTTTTTTGTCATTTTTTTGTCATTTTTTTGTCAATTTTTTCTCACTTTTTCGTCCATTTTTTTCATTTTTTTGTCCATTTTTTCTCATTTTTTCGTCCAATTTTTGTCACTTTTTCGTCAAATTATTTGAATTTTTTTGTCAATTTTTTGTCATTTTTTTCTCATTTTTTTTTTCAATTTTTTCTCATTTTTTCGTCCATTTTTTCTCATTTTTTTGTCAATTTTTTCTCATTTTTTCGTCAAATTTTTGTCACTTTTTCGTCAAATTATTCAATTTTTTTCGTCAATTTTTTCTCAGTTTTTTGTCATTTTTTTTGTCATTTTTTTATCAATTTTGCACTTTTAACATTGGCCATTTTTAATCTAAATTTTAATAATAATAAATACTTTTAATATCGTACTCCTGGTCCTTTTAAATAAACTTTTAATTACATGTTTAAAAAGCACTGTCTCTGCCTGTTTGCGTGTCCTTTGGTTTTATCCTGGTTTTATCTTTGGCTTAATTCTTGTTTTAAAGTACCTCAGGTCACACATATAAAATCGTTTACGACTAGAAAAGTCGTGTAGTGCGCGCTGACCTTGTCAAATTTTTGTCCATTTTTGTCATTTTTTGTACATTTTTTGTTGCTTTTTCGTCAAATTATTCAAATTTTTTTGTCAATTTTTTCTCACTTTTTCGTCAAATTTTTGTCACTTTTTCGTCAAATTATTCGAATTTGTTCGTCAATTTTTTCTCCGTTTTTTGTCATTTTTTTGTCATTTTTTTGTCAATTTTTTCTCACTTTTTCGTCCATTTTTTTCATTTTTTTGTCCATTTTTTCTCATTTTTTCGTCAAATTTTTGTCACTTTTTCGTCAAATTATTTGAATTTTTTTGTCAATTTTTTGTCAATTTTTTCTCATTTTTTTTTCAATTTTTTCTCATTTTTTCGTCCATTTTTTCTCATTTTTTCGTCAAATTTTTGTCACTTTTTCGTCAAATTATTCAAATTTTTTCGTCAATTTTTTCTCCGTTTTTTGTCATTTTTTTGTCAATTTTGCACTTTTAACATTGGCCATTTTTAATCTAAATTTCAATAATAATAAATACTTTTAATATCGTACTCCTGGTCCTTTTAAATAAACTTTTAATTACATATTTAAAAAGCACTGTCTCTGCCTGTTTTTACAAATCCTTATCTGCGTGTCCTTTGGTTTTATCTTTGGCTTAATTCTTGTTTTAAAGTACCTCAGGTCACATATATAAAATCGTTTACGACTAGAAAAGTCGTGTAGTGCGCGCTGACCTTGTCAAATTTTTGTCCATTTTTGTCATTTTTTGTACATTTTTTGTTGCTTTTTCGTCAAATTATTCAAATTTTTTTGTCAATTTTTTCTCACTTTTTTGTCAAATTTTTGTCACTTTTTCGTCAAATTATTCGAATTTTCTCGTCAATTTTTTCTCCGTTTTTTGTCATTTTTTTGTCATTTTTTTGTCAATTTTTTCTCACTTTTTCGTCCATTTTTGTAATTTTTTTGTCCATTTTTTCTCATTTTTTCGTCAAATTTTTGTCACTTTTTCGTCAAATTATTTGAATTTTTTTGTCAATTTTTTGTCATTTTTTTTTCATTTTTTTTTTCAATTTTTTCTCATTTTTTCGTCCATTTTTTCTCATTTTTTTGTCAATTTTTTCTCATTTTTTAGTCAAATTTTTGTCACTTTTTCGTCAAATTATTCAAATTTTTCCGTCAATTTTTTCTCAGTTTTTTTGGTCATTTTTTTGTCAATTTTGCACTTTTAACATTGGCCATTTTTAATCTAAATTTCAATAATAATAAATACTTTTAATATCGTACTCCTGGTCCTTTTTAAATAAACTTTTAATTACATGTTTTAAAAGCACTGTCTCTGCCTGTTTTTACAAATCCTTATCTGCGTGTCCTTTGGTTTTATCCTGGTTTTATCTTTGGCTTAATTCTTGTTTTAAAGTACCTCAGGTCACATATATAACATCGTTAACGACTAGAAAAGTCGTGTAGTGCGCGCTGACCTTGTCAAATTTTTGTCCATTTTTGTCATTTTTTGTACATTTTTTGTTGCTTTTTCGTCAAATTATTCAAATTTTTTTGTCAATTTTTTCTCACTTTTTCGTCAAATTTTTGTCACTTTTTCGTCAAATTATTCGAATTTTTTCGTCAATTTTTTCTCCGTTTTTTGTCATTTTTTTGTCATTTTTTTGTCCATTTTTTCTGACTTTTTTGTCCATTTTTTTCATTTTTTTGTCCATTTTTTCTCATTTTTTCGTCAAATTTTTGTCACTTTTTCGTCAAATTATTTGAATTTTTTTGTCAATTTTTTGTCATTTTTTTGTCATTTTTTCCCCCAATTTTTTCTCATTTTTTCGTCCATTTTTTCTCATTTTTTTGTCAATTTTTTCTCATTTTTTCGTCAAATTTCTGTCACGTTTTCGTCAAATTATTCAAATTTTTTCGTCAATTTTTTCTCCGTTTTTTGTCATTTTTTTTGTCATTTTTTTGTCAATTTTGCACTTTTAACATTGGCCATTTTTAATCTAAATTTTAATAATAATAAATACTTTTAATATCGTACTCCTGGTCCTTTTAAATAAACTTTTAATTACATGTTTAAAAAGCACTGTCTCTGCCTGTTTGCGTGTCCTTTGGTTTTATCCTGGTTTTATCTTTGGCTTAATTCTTGTTTTAAAGTACCTCAGGTCACACATATAAAATCGTTTACGACTAGAAAAGTCGTGTAGTGCGCGCTGACCTTGTCAAATTTTTGTCCATTTTTGTCATTTTTTGTACATTTTTTGTTGCTTTTTCGTCAAATTATTCAAATTTTTTTGTCAATTTTTTCTCACTTTTTCGTCAAATTTTTGTCACTTTTTCGTCAAATTATTCGAATTTGTTCGTCAATTTTTTCTCCGTTTTTTGTCATTTTTTTGTCATTTTTTTGTCAATTTTTTCTCACTTTTTCGTCCATTTTTTTCATTTTTTTGTCCATTTTTTCTCATTTTTTCGTCAAATTTTTGTCACTTTTTCGTCAAATTATTTGAATTTTTTTGTCAATTTTTTGTCAATTTTTTCTCATTTTTTTTTCAATTTTTTCTCATTTTTTCGTCCATTTTTTCTCATTTTTTCGTCAAATTTTTGTCACTTTTTCGTCAAATTATTCAAATTTTTTCGTCAATTTTTTCTCCGTTTTTTGTCATTTTTTTGTCAATTTTGCACTTTTAACATTGGCCATTTTTAATCTAAATTTCAATAATAATAAATACTTTTAATATCGTACTCCTGGTCCTTTTAAATAAACCTTTAATTACATGTTTTAAAAGCACTGTCTCTGCCTGTTTTTACAAATCCTTATCTGCGTGTCCTTTGGTTTCATCCTGGTTTTATCTTTGGCTTAATTCTTGTTTTAAAGTACCTCAGGTCACATATATGAAATCGTTTAAGACTAGAAAAGTCGTGTAGTGCGCGCTGACCTTGTCAAATTTTTGTCCATTTTTGTCATTTTTTGTACATTTTTTGTTGCTTTTTCGTCAAATTATTCAAATTTTTTTGTCAATTTTTTCTCACTTTTTTGTCAAATTTTTGTCACTTTTTCGTCAAATTATTCGAATTTTCTCGTCAATTTTTTCTCCGTTTTTTGTCATTTTTTTGTCATTTTTTTGACAATTTTTTCTCACTTTTTCGTCCATTTTTTTCATTTTTTTGTCCATTTTTTCTCATTTTTTTGTCAAATTTTTGTCACTTTTTCGTCAAATTATTTGAATTTTTTTGTCAATTTTTTTTCATTTTTTTTTCATTTTTTTTTTCCATTTTTTCTCAGTTTTTCGTCCATTTTTTCTCATTTTTTTGTCAATTTTTTCTCCGTTTTTTGTCATTTTTTTTGTCATTTTTTTGTCAATTTTGCACTTTTAACATTGGCCATTTTTAATCTAAATTTTAATAATAATAAATACTTTTAATATCGTACTCCTGGTCCTTTTAAATAAACCTTTAATTACATGTTTTAAAAGCACTGTCTCTGCCTGTTTTTACAAATCCTTATCTGCGTGTCCTTTGGTTTCATCCTGGTTTTATCTTTGGCTTAATTCTTGTTTTAAAGTACCTCAGGTCACATATATGAAATCGTTTAAGACTAGAAAAGTCGTGTAGTGCGCGCTGACCTTGTCAAATTTTTGTGCATTTTTGTCATTTTTTGTACATTTTTTGTTGCTTTTTCGTCAAATTATTCAAATTTTTTTGTCAATTTTTTCTCACTTTTTCGTCAAATTTTTGTCACTTTTTCGTCAAATTATTCGAATTTTTTCGTCAATTTTTTCTCCGTTTTTTGTCATTTTTTTGTCATTTTTTTGTCAATTTTTTCTCACTTTTTCGTCCATTTTTGTAATTTTTTTGTCCATTTTTTCTCATTTTTTCGTCAAATTTTTGTCACTTTTTCGTCAAATTATTTGAATTTTTTTGTCAATTTTTTGTCATTTTTTTGTCATTTTTTTTTTCAATTTTTTCTCATTTTTTCGTCCATTTTTTCTCATTTTTTTGTCAATTTTTTCTCATTTTTTAGTCAAATTTTTGTCACTTTTTCGTCAAATTATTCAAATTTTTCTGTCAATTTTTTCTCAGTTTTTTTGGTCATTTTTTTGTCAATTTTGCACTTTTAACATTGGCCATTTTTAATCTAAATTTCAATAATAATAAATACTTTTAATATCGTACTCCTGGTCCTTTTTAAATAAACTTTTAATTACATGTTTTAAAAGCACTGTCTCTGCCTGTTTTTACAAATCCTTATCTGCGTGTCCTTTGGTTTTATCCTGGTTTTATCTTTGGCTTAATTCTTGTTTTAAAGTACCTCAGGTCACATATATAACATCGTTAACGACTAGAAAAGTCGTGTAGTGCGCGCTGACCTTGTCAAATTTTTGTCCATTTTTGTCATTTTTTGTACATTTTTTGTTGCTTTTTCGTCAAATTATTCAAATTTTTTTGTCAATTTTTTCTCACTTTTTCGTCAAATTTTTGTCACTTTTTCGTCAAATTATTCGAATTTTTTCGTCAATTTTTTCTCCGTTTTTTGTCATTTTTTTGTCATTTTTTTGTCAATTTTTTCTCACTTTTTCGTCCATTTTTTTCATTTTTTTGTCCATTTTTTCTCATTTTTTCGTCCAATTTTTGTCACTTTTTCGTCAAATTATTTGAATTTTTTTGTCAATTTTTTGTCATTTTTTTCTCATTTTTTTTTTCAATTTTTTCTCATTTTTTCGTCCATTTTTTCTCATTTTTTTGTCAATTTTTTCTCATTTTTTCGTCAAATTTTTGTCACTTTTTCGTCAAATTATTCAATTTTTTTCGTCAATTTTTTCTCAGTTTTTTGTCATTTTTTTTGTCATTTTTTTATCAATTTTGCACTTTTAACATTGGCCATTTTTAATCTAAATTTTAATAATAATAAATACTTTTAATATCGTACTCCTGGTCCTTTTAAATAAACTTTTAATTACATGTTTAAAAAGCACTGTCTCTGCCTGTTTGCGTGTCCTTTGGTTTTATCCTGGTTTTATCTTTGGCTTAATTCTTGTTTTAAAGTACCTCAGGTCACACATATAAAATCGTTTACGACTAGAAAAGTCGTGTAGTGCGCGCTGACCTTGTCAAATTTTTGTCCATTTTTGTCATTTTTTGTACATTTTTTGTTGCTTTTTCGTCAAATTATTCAAATTTTTTTGTCAATTTTTTCTCACTTTTTCGTCAAATTTTTGTCACTTTTTCGTCAAATTATTCGAATTTGTTCGTCAATTTTTTCTCCGTTTTTTGTCATTTTTTTGTCATTTTTTTGTCAATTTTTTCTCACTTTTTCGTCCATTTTTTTCATTTTTTTGTCCATTTTTTCTCATTTTTTCGTCAAATTTTTGTCACTTTTTCGTCAAATTATTTGAATTTTTTTGTCAATTTTTTGTCAATTTTTTCTCATTTTTTTTTCAATTTTTTCTCATTTTTTCGTCCATTTTTTCTCATTTTTTCGTCAAATTTTTGTCACTTTTTCGTCAAATTATTCAAATTTTTTCGTCAATTTTTTCTCCGTTTTTTGTCATTTTTTTGTCAATTTTGCACTTTTAACATTGGCCATTTTTAATCTAAATTTCAATAATAATAAATACTTTTAATATCGTACTCCTGGTCCTTTTAAATAAACTTTTAATTACATATTTAAAAAGCACTGTCTCTGCCTGTTTTTACAAATCCTTATCTGCGTGTCCTTTGGTTTTATCTTTGGCTTAATTCTTGTTTTAAAGTACCTCAGGTCACATATATAAAATCGTTTACGACTAGAAAAGTCGTGTAGTGCGCGCTGACCTTGTCAAATTTTTGTCCATTTTTGTCATTTTTTGTACATTTTTTGTTGCTTTTTCGTCAAATTATTCAAATTTTTTTGTCAATTTTTTCTCACTTTTTTGTCAAATTTTTGTCACTTTTTCGTCAAATTATTCGAATTTTCTCGTCAATTTTTTCTCCGTTTTTTGTCATTTTTTTGTCATTTTTTTGACAATTTTTTCTCACTTTTTCGTCCATTTTTTTCATTTTTTTGTCCATTTTTTCTCATTTTTTTGTCAAATTTTTGTCACTTTTTCGTCAAATTATTTGAATTTTTTTGTCAATTTTTTTTCATTTTTTTTTCATTTTTTTTTTCCATTTTTTCTCAGTTTTTCGTCCATTTTTTCTCATTTTTTTGTCAATTTTTTCTCCGTTTTTTGTCATTTTTTTGGTCATTTTTTGGTCAATTTTGCACTTTTAACATTGGCCATTTTTAATATAAATTTTAATAATAATAAATACTTTTAATATCGTACTCCTGGTCCTTTTAAATAAACTTTTAATTACATATTTTAAAAGCACTGTCTCTGCCTGTTCATACAAATCCTTATCTGCGTGTCCTTTGGTTTTATCCTGGTTTTATCTTTGGCTTAATTCTTGTTTTAAAGTACCTCAGGTCACATATATGAAATCATTTAAGACTAGAAAAGTCGTGTAGTGCGCGCTGACCTTCAGCAGACGGGCCAAGCTCGCAGACCACGGACCAGGAGCCTCAGTTCTCCACATGTGCCGCACCACAGCACCACATCTTTGCAGAAGCTGTGGGCGTGCAGTCAGGGGCGTAGCACCAAATTCTGGGCCCTGGGTACAAACTATCTTGGTGGACCCCCCCACCCCATTTAAAATTCACATTTCATATTCTATGTTCTTTGACCACATAACAGTGGTTTAGTGGTTTGACAGTGCAGTTCATTTATATTCTATTATAACTTTATTATATATACCTTAACTAAGGGAAAAAATGGGTTGACCAAAAAAGTGCTTCATATACAAACGCATATCCAATACAATGGGTACTTTGGTCATGGTTTGTTTTATTGTTTGTTTTATTGTTTGTTTGTTTGTTTCAAGTCAATGTTTGACTTGAAATTGCATCTGATTTGGCTTCAGTTACAGAAAATGAAGAACCTTTAACCCTGTAGTGACATATATTTAGATTTGGGTGGAATATTCTACTTTCATTGGGCCAATTGAAATGGCTAGTTTTAGGTCGAGCATAATGATTATTAGCATCACATTAAACAGGAGGGCTGCACCAGGGACATGGGATATTTGTGCTGAGAAAACTTTAAAATAGGTATAAAAATGCTATTTTACAAAAAATGATGATACTATATGATGTCTCTGTGGCCCTCAGGCCTGAACAAAAAACTCAAGGGCTTCAGTCTGATTTAGTCCCACCATATTTGAAGCCTATACCTTTAAGTGTGTTGTCAGTAAATTGTTGTTGTAAAAAGTTACGTTTGAATAGGCTAAATGGCACGAGCTCCACCTTTCACTAGAACCAGGCTGACTCGTCTCCAAAGCTGTGCATTTATAATGTGTGAATCCACTTGCGCGCGGCTAATTAGCATCATTAATTCGGCGAAAATAGCCTGCGCGACCTGTGGCTTTTGTCCCTGTATTGGCCTGATGACTCAATTATAATAAACATGAGGAAAGAGAAACTTTAGAGATTAAAACGAGGAGAGAAAGAGCTCTGTCTCTGACTCTGACTCTGCACCGCCCACTTCTCAGCACAGGCAGAGGCAGGACTCGCCTCACCTCATGTTTAACTGTCATTTATGACAAGAAAGTTGCATCTTAGGTCCGCTAGAACAGGCTAGTGTTAAATAAAAGCACATTAGAGCGAGGCAAGACACAGAGCTATGTCTTTCCTCATAGCTCTGCGTACATTACAGAGTCCACCTCATCAGAGTCACTGCTGAGCTGAAGCGCACGGTACTGAACACCGGTGTGTGGGCTGAACCATTTTGCACATTTTTAAAGGGGTGTCAGGGCCCTGAGATATTATCCATCATTATTGTTTGTGAAAAATTCTGCATAGCAACCATTGTATTTTAGCCCGGTTGTTCAGTTCTTATAGTATCAATTATGAGGAAACTTAGAAAGTACAATACAGAACGCTTTCTGCAGCATTTTTGAGGGCCCCTACCCTGCTCTGGGCCCTGGGTACTCAGTACCCTTTACCCCCCCAGTCCGACGCCCCTGCGTGCAGTGCATACGGAGCGAAGTAATTGAGCCACGCCATGAATTCAGGTTAAAAAAAAAGAGGCCGTATTTTCTTTGTTGTTCTCACACGGACACTCGTCTTTGCTTCAGATGAGCCGGCGCCGGAGAAGCCCGTTCGAAGTGGCCTCTGGAGGGAAGATCCAATTAGGAAACAGAGAATTACAGCCCGGCTTCAGTGCGATCGCTCTGCCTCGGCCTCCTCACTGCGCTGACACTGATGAAGGCGGTCTGTGCGGGCTCTGACACGCGCTGCAAAGGTCAGGCTGACATGCAGAAGGGCTTAAGTGTGTCTCTGTAGGTTCCGATATGGAGAAAAATGTAATGTGATCGTCCTCGCACCGGTTTGGAGGTTTCCCGGTGGAGCCAGGACGTGGATAATAGGGGTGTAGCAGAAAAAAAGCGATAAAGAAGAGATGGAGGCACAGAGCCGTGGGAAGATGTTTTAGTTCGGGGGCGCTGAGGGACAAATGTACCCCCAAAATACTTTTTCTGTGCATAAATCCTATTTATTAACCTCTTAACTCCCGCCTGAACCGAGAGCATTTTCTCCAGTTCAGCTTTACCCAAATCCTGTAGGCCAGTGTAACGCCTCATTTGAAAGATCTACAAAACTAAATGGATCTTTTTCCTCAGATCAGATTTTTTTTCATCACTTTTTTTGTCGTCTCATTTTTGTCAAATTTTTGTGACTTTGTTGTAACTTTTTCGGCAAATTATTCACATTTTTTTGTATAATTCTTATCACTTTTTCGTCCATTTTTTCTCCATTTTTCGTCAAATTTTTGTCCATTTTTGTCATTTTTTGTCCATTTTTTCTCATTTTTTCGTCAATTTTTTCTCATTTTTTTGTAAATTTTTTGTCACTTTTTCGTCAAATTATTCGAATTTTTTTGTCATTTTTTTCTGAATTTTTTCTCATTTTTTTCTCATTTTTTTGTCATTTTTTTCTCACTTTTTCGTCCATTTTTTGTCACTTTTTCGTCAAATTATTCTCATTTTTTTCGTCAATGTTTTCTCACTTTTTTCACATTTCCATCCTTGTTTTCGTCTCAGTTTTGTTGCTATTTTCACACCTTTTTTCCAGAAGCTTTTGGATTGGGGTAAAGCTGGAGAAAATGTGCTCGGTTCAGGCGGGAGTTAAGGGGTTAATATTGCCTGCAGTTCACAAACCATCCACCAGGGGGTGCTGCAGCGCCCTCAGCACCCTGGGTGACAAAAAAGATATAATCAGGTATGCAGGTCTTTCAAATGAGGCGTTGCACTGGCCTATAGTCATCGAGAAGCTTTAAGATTTGGGTAAAGCCGAACTGGAGAGAATGGTTGAAGTGGGGGGTAAGAGGTTAGATAGAAGTATGAGCTTTGCCACAGCAGCATCTGAACGTTTTATTATCAGGAATCTATGAACTTACGGCAACGTTACGCACTTTTCGGTGAATCCGTTGCAGGAGGAAATCGAGCGCATATCGTACGACGTCACTTCCTGGTTGTTTCCTCCTGTTCCTCAAGGTCGACCCCAAAGGTTAAAGGGATGTTTCAGGATTTTTGACAAAGGGCCTCATTTCCTAGTTGTGTTGCTGATATTATTATTTTTTTGTAATTCATGCAGTTCTTTTTTTTGAAGAGTTTCGTGGCGCTAGGCTAGTGCTAGGCTAGTGCATGTCTATGGTAACTAGTAGCCTGCATTCAAAACAGTGTGACCCGCTCCACAGAGCACCTGAGGCAAATCACTGATAACACCAGACTAACCATATAAATGTCTGTGTCCATAGAATCATTTAACCATTTTGCATTTATAATAACTTATATTTGAGCAGCATCAGCTTCGTGGTTGTATAAGCTACGCGGCGGCGGAGTGATCTGCTAGAAAATAGTCCCTCAAAATGCGATCATTCATGTGATGCAGGTCAGTTATATTCCAAACATTCACACTGCAAAAAGTACCCTATAAAAACAAGGGGAAAACATCTTAAATTAAGACATTTTGTCTTGTTTTAAGGAAAAAAATCTGCCAATGGGGTCAGCATTTCTTTCTTGCTAAGAATTCTTATTTCTATAATATTTTTCTCGTCATAAAACAAGAAACACTAAATTTAAGCAAATAATTTGCTAGAATTAGGAAAAATGTCCTCAGGAAATGGAATCATTTAAGGAAAACATTCTTATTTAGTGAAAAAATGTGGATATTTTACTTAAATGTTGCTTGATTTAAGTAAAATGTTGTTAATAAATACTAATATTTAAGGAAAGTATTGCCGCGCCCGGAGACCCGTCTCCATGATGTGGAGCCAGGCTGATGGTCAGAATCACCTGCTGGAGGATTCACCTATTGTACATGTTTTAGTGGTAGATACGGGGAGAACATGCTCCACACAGAAAGGCCCCGTCCTGGTGGGAATCGAACCCAAGACCTTCGAGCTGTGAAGCTGAGGCTCTAACCGCTGTGCCACCGAGCTGCCCACTTTAAAGAATGGAATGTTTTATCTCTCTGTGAGAAGCAGTTCTTACATTAAGAGTCTCTCTGATCTTAGTTTTTCTTTGTCTAAAACTGAAGAAGATTCAAAAAGTTTTTCTTTCTTGTTACAAGAAAAATGAGCATGTTTTTAGCAAATATATCTGAAAAAGAAATGGCTAGATTTTATTTGATAAAATAAGATTTTTTTTCTCAATAAAACTTTGCTCGGCAAAACATTATAAGAAAAAAAATAAGAACTTATTTCTTAAAGTAAGACATTTTTGACTTGCTTAGAATCCACTTTTTGGTTAGTCTGGTGTTATCAGTGATTTGCCTCAGGTGCTCTGTGGGTCACACTGTTGTTAACGCAGGCTAGCTGATACCATAGACATGCACTAGCCTCGCACTAGCCTAGCGCCACGAAACTCTTCAAAATAAGAACTGCATGAATTACAAAAAAATATATCTCCAGAAATCAGCAACACTCTGGATAACGAGGAAATGAGGCCCTATGTCAAACATCCTGAAACATCCCTTTAACAAATGCTGTTTTATGAAGATATGTTTCTACTAAATCAAAATACAAAGAAATGGAGCAAAGTGGTTCAACAGCCCATGAATGTAAATGACCGTAATAATATTTCCCCCATTTTGTAAATTGCTTCTAAGGTGTTTTGTTGCATTATAGTTCCTACGCTTTTACTTTGAAGGAGCTGAGAGACGGCTCATGTAGCTATGGTAACGCAGAAAGAAGTCCCGCTAACGTTACAGGCGGAGACAGGTGCGCGTCCTGTAAAAAGACGGACAAAAGATTTATTTAAGATGTATTGGTTATTGCTTGTAATTCCCTGGCACGCGGTTGATGAAGGAACACGGTTAGTATCAGGGTTTTGTTATGACATTTTGTATTTTTATCGATTTTGCGGAGTTTATAATTTATAACTGTTTTGTAACGGTAACTTTTACCCACTAGAGGGCGCCAACGCTCTTCGGTCAAAGCCATGATTAACGCACTGTAATTTCAAAGACTCGAAGTAACGCAATATATCGTGAAAAGGCAATGATGATTCTCTCATGGTACAGATATAAGGTTAAAGGACCAGGTTTGAATGTTTAATAAATATACATGGAATTTACATAATTATAGCACTCAAAATAGAGATTGTCACATGGTTAATAAGGTTATTAATTTAAGGCAATTAATTAAAACTAATAAATACGGTAAAAAGGTCTAAGGTAAATGACATGCTGTATGAGTTACTGATTGTATTGTTTTCTGTTTGCATTGTAGCTCTTACGGTGTGTTCACATGCAAGGCCAGGCTAAATGAAAAACAATGTGAACCATCAGTTTGAGAGACCATCTTTTCAACCGCGGCAGCTACAATGAATACTTAAAAAACAAGCAATGCTAACCAGGAGCTATGCTAACGTTGGCGACGCGATGCTAACGATCGCTGTGTTTTGCTTGTGCTGAACAATTTGCTGAACATCCATATGGACCTGATTTTGGCTTGACTTTATTATTTTAATGATACTTGGTTTATGACGCCTGAACGATACTTTTTTTGATACCTATAATAAAATATTTGTCAACTAGAACCAGAAAACAGAACAATAATGTTCATTTATTCAATAAAAGAATATTTCTTAGGACCAACAGGCATCAAAACCTGGTCTCTAAAGATATATAGATATTGGTACCTGCTTTCAATATACCAGTAGTACCAAATGTGACACACTAATGTGTATCCACATTATTATTTGTTTGGTTTTAGGACGTTGATTTTGTGTAATAACTTGTTTTAGTTGTAGTTACACATCCACGCCAGAAGGTGGCGCATTACTTCGTGAGACGGTATTGTGAGGTCAGAGGCCCTCCTCCTTCAAAATGGCGGAAGCGAGGCGTTGAGAAACTTCACTTGTCTCCTGTCTCATTAATTTTCCTGTTTTCCAGGTTAGTAACAGTATAAACCACATCGAAGGGGTCGGAAAATAATTATAAGAAACAAATCTAAATGTAGCTTTATAAATCAGTCGGTAAACACTGCGTTTTTGTTCAGTTTCGAGTATGTGAAAAGACGTGAAAAAGCTAAGTCAAGGCGATGCCGCGGGCGCCATTTTGTGTGCGTACATTTTATTTTAAAGCTCTCTTTTTGGATAATATAGGCTCCTGTTGGTTTCCTGACAATGTGTAATGTGTTACAATGCCGTTGGCAGAGAGATAAGATGTTAGTTAAAAAAAGCATATTGAGAAAAAAGTTCGAAGTTAAAACTAAGCCTGCCAGTATACATGTGCTAGCGTGTAATTCATGAGCCGCGCTCAATGGCCGCTGGCTGCCCTGCTTTTTGACCACAAACGTGGGGGCCGCCATTGCTCCGCCGTTGCTGCAGTACCTCCATATCGCCGCTAGGCCCCCATTGAAAAGCATTGGACTTTAGACATGTTAAAAACTACTTTAAAGCCTGGTTTCAATTGTTTCAACACTAGACTAGGCTGGATCTTCCTCCTGAGATAACGCTGGGTTAATAACAATATATGAAACCAGGCTGGTTTTCGTAATATGATTTTTTGAAATCTGGTACTTAATGAGGCTCGGACTGTTAGCATTGGAGCAGCGCGAGCTACACGTCACGCAAGGGCCGAGTCTACGGTGAAAATCCCGCCCGTATGTCCTTTTTAGGAACATGCTTCGTCAGAGCTGGGGAGGAGGAGTCTGTAAATCCGCCATGAATTGCCCCACGGCCGTGGTCAATCTGGTAAACGGGGAGGAGTGAGCAGAAGACGTCCATTATTTTTTACAGTCTATGGCCGCGCTAGACGGAGATCAGTTAAAACAACAGCAAAGCTAACAATATGTCAGAGAGCAGTCCAGCTGCGAATATTAAAACTGTATTTTGGTTAAAAGAGGAATAAATAAGACAGATAAATAGCTATCAGGTAAAAACGGTCATTCATATATTGTGAAAAGTAAAAAGGTAAAAATGTCATTGTGTTCAAAGTAATTTAAAAGTACTGTACATGAAGGACAGTTTTATTGCATACAGTTGTCGTGAAACTGTTTATTATACATGTGAATGTATTAATAAAAATGGCAGAAGCGAGGCATTGAGAAACTTCACTTGTCTCCTGTCTCATTAAAGCAGTACTAAGTAACGTGTTTACCTTAATAAACCCTCCCCGTAGTCCCTGTGGGGGTGATACAAGTGTTTATGGGATGATTGGAGGGTCTTTCATCTCCCCCTGGTGTGTCTGGACAGAAAACCATGTTTACAACTTGACTGCCACCGGACCAGAGCCACCAATACACACTAATGGAATCATGAAGAACAGGCTAACGTCACTTTAAACAGTATTTACAGCCAAGTTTGAGTGATTTTTTTTTTTTTCCATTGTATAATTGGATGCACAGTAACCCTCTGTCCCTTCGCCTTTCCTGTCGGCGTAGTATTTATTCTCCAAGACAATTAATAAGTTAAAAAATCGTAACTTACTACGACACCTGCAGTTGCGCTTATGGTCTCTAGGGGGAAGAGTTACTTAGTACTGCTTTAATTCTCCTGTTTTCCAGGAACAATATAATCTGCTCAACAGGCCCACAACCTGGGTCTGTTACACAAACCTTTATTTCGACTCATACGGGCATCGTTTAAAGTGATAGTCTGTAACAAACGCCTGCCCTCTTTAACCAGAACGCCCTTCTTAAGTTTGCATAATGAGGAGAGCAGGGACAGAAAAGTAAATGATCAGGCTTCTCCCCCTCCCTCCTGATTGGACGTGACAGTGCGGTTCATAGGAAAAGCTTGTTTCATTGGTCGATTCGGGAGGATACCAGACTCTACTAGGCGAGATTAGATGCCAAGCTCCGGGAAGGAGGAACTTAAAGGGATTGCCTGCATTAAAAAAATCGACACAAACATATGGTTAGTCTGGTGTTTTGATTTGCCTCAGGTGCTCTGTGGAGCGGGTCAGACTGTTTTTAATGCAGGCTAGCTGATACCATAGACATGCACTAGCCTTGCACTAGCCTAGCGCCACGAAACTCTTCAAACATAAGAACTGCTTAAATTACAAAAAAAAATATCTCCAGAAATCCGCAACACTCTGGATAACTATAATGAGGCCCTATGTCAAAAACTTAAAGCTTCTCGACTGGAGCTTACAGCCTACAGACCAGTGAAACGCCTCATTTGAAAGCTAAGACTCTTCCCATGTCTTTGCTGTCACGTGTTAATCGTTTTCATCACGTTTTTGTCACAGTTTTGTCCGTTTTTTTGTTATATTTTTTATGCGACATCTGTTTTCTATCACAAAACATGTCAGAAAGTTTGTGCTGTATCTGTTTCCTGTGCTGTCCGGCCCCCGTCAGGATGTTTTCTGCTCCACTGAGATGTTCCCCCGTCAGGAGCCCGGACTTGGAGAGGATTTGGAGGAACTCTGAGAGAGGATCAACCTGGTGAGTCAACACGCGGCTTTACGGGACTTGTTCAGCGCGGGGATCGAGAGGGTTACGCCGAACGGGAACATCAGCAAATCTCTGAGAACCGGAGAACAAAAGACCTGCCTGGATCCCTGAAAACAATGGGTAAAGTAAAATAACATTAGGATATAAATAAGGGCTAATCTTGTGTAGTTTAAGCTTTTAACCCGCGCATTAACCTCTTAACTCCCACCTGAACCGAGTGAATTTTCACAAGGAATGAAAATAAGTGTCAGAATAGTGATGAAAACGAGACGTAAACGCAACAAAAATGTGACAAAAATGTTGCAGAGAAGTAACAAAAAAGCAACAAACATGGCAAATATGGATTAAAACAGCTACAGTGATAAAAGTGATAAAATAGTGACAAAAATGTGACAAAGTGATAAAAAAGTGACCGAAAAGTGATAAAAAGCAACAAAAAATGACAAAAAGTGATAAAAATGTGACAAAAAACTGACAAAAAACTGACAAAAAAGTGAAAAAAGGTGAAAAAAGGCCAAAAAAAGTGACAAAAAATTACAAAAAAATGACAAAAATTTACAAAAATGTGAAAAAAGTTACAAAAAAAGTGATAAAGCGACAAAAAATGACAAAAAAGTGACAAAAATGTGACAAAAAGTGACAAAAAATGACAAAAAAGTGACAAAAATGTGACAAAAAGTGACAAAAAATGACAAAAAAGTGACAAAAATGCAACAAAATAGTAACGACACGGAAACAACACGGTCTTAGCTTTCAAATGCACCGTTACTCTGGCCTATAGGCTGCGACATTTACTCGCAGAGATATTCACTAAAGTCTTAGTCTTTGTCCAAGATTTCTATATCATAATTATTAGGGATGGTCCGATATGAAAATTTTCTGCCGATACCGATATCCGATATTTGCCTCACTGGTGTGGCCGATATCCGATATTTGCCGATATTTATTTCAACGTTAAAAATCAATAGAAAGGCTTACTCAAATGTGGTAAAGTTTGTAAATTGTTCCATTATTGGAATGTCTTATGCCTGGGACACATCTCTCACACCAGGATGAAACAATCCTTTTTATTAGAAAAATATTAAAAAGACCAAATGCAATGTTGGAGTGAAATGTCATTTGGTTTTTGGCTAAATATTTACTCAGACCTACTTATTATTATACTTTCACCCATGTCCTCTATTAATGGTAAACACCGACACTGGGAATATGCTACACTACTATTTATTGTATTTTTTATTAAAATATGTAGCCTACCATGTTATTTAAGCTACATGTTTTAACTTTAAACAAATCTGATAAAGGACACACAGCTCTGTATGAAGCTTTGGAGTTGGAAATATCATAATGTCACTTTAACAGCACCTTATATGAACTTATGAGGCCAGACTGAATATTTAGAGTTGGTTTAGAGCTGGCAAAAAGCAAACAGTAGATTTACAAGATTAGCATGAGCTTTGATCTGCTTTGTTTTCAATGATAAATGCGCTAGCGATCGCAAAAGCGTCTAATTAAATATGCGCGAAAATGCGATATGACATAATGCCTCGTTTTCAGGGTCATTAACATGACAAAGGTGGGCAGAGTAAACGTCAATACAGACATGATCATCACTGTAGTTAGACCTACATGATGACAGAAAGGTCATGTTTACGTGTTGTAGCCTTTAGCCTGTTAGCAGCTATGCTAGCGCTAACAAACAAAGTTATAAATCTGGCGTCAGGACGGAGAAACTTTCGCAACACTCACCTCAGATGTAGCGACAAATAATCCATCAGAAAATGATTCCTGTTAATCCTGACTCAGAATAACGTCCATGAGGCAGTTTTAGTCCAGTTTGTTGCAGCAGTAACTTGTGTCTCTGTATCTCTGTGGTGTCCAAGTGTCCGCTCCACTTTGTTTAAACTTAGTAAAAACATACTTTCTTTTGGAGACGTGTGAATTTATGCTGGAGGTTCTTTATTTTTAAGAGCCACTGTTTATTTGAGATAATTTGAATAAATGGTTGCCCCGTCTACACTGCTGCTGCATTCAGGTGCGCTATGACATTACGGTGTAGTAAATAATTCAAAGGAAAAAAAAATATCGGCCGATATTTTCCCATATCGGACCGATACCGATATGTGAAAAAAGGACAAATATCGGCCGATAATATCGGCGGCGCCGATATATCGGCCATCCCTAATAATTATGTGATCATGTTACAACAATTTGAACAAGCCCATTGGATTCCTAGACACCCACAACATGGGGTTAGGACCAAAATGACTTGTCTAGGATGAATAATAAAGTAGTAATGGGCATTTTAAGGATCTCGCCACCCTCTTGGACGCCATCTTGAAAATTAGACCTTTCCATTGGTCAGATTTTGGTCGACTTTTAGTTTGTTAATAAGCACACCTGATACTACAGAAAACTGTTGAAAAACCTTTTGTAACAGTTTTTTTGGGGTCAAACCTGCAGCCGGCTACACTTCACGTAACCATATTTGAACAGGGGAAACATGGAAGAGCTTGGTAGCTTCTATCTTCACCTGGTTTGGAGCTATAGGAATATGCTGGGAGAGCCAAATACTAACAACATCTTTGGTCGCATCACCTCGGCTCAGCTCAGAACAGGTCTCAGTTTGGAAAACTGGGGCCGAACTGAGTCAAATTCCCCTAAAGACTTGGACACGTTGCCCAGGAGTTCCCAGTCCAGTGTGGACCTGTGAAGCTCGTGTGGACTCCAGGCCCAGGTCGGCTGAGGGTGTCATGGCGTCAGTGTCTTCTCATAAAAAGATAGAATGGAATATTTGCAGAAATGTGAACAGGCTTCCAATGTTTGGCACTTCTCATGTTCTCCAGTCCACGCTCTGAGGCTCATCCTGCTCGATGTTTTAAAATGATAGACTTTATTATTCTGATGTGTCTGATCACAACAAACATGACGCAGATGTGGATGATTTTCATACTTACTTTGTTTCCACTCCTGGTTATTTGAAGTTTTAAAACTTGATACACATGAAAAAGTGTCACAACTTCTTATCAGTCCTGCTTTGAGCTCTTTGAACAAAGTGTCTTTGGTTTAACTGTGCGGTCGAACCATTAAAAGTCAAGGACGACACGAACGTTGGTGTAAAATAATCTGGATCTGAGCAAAGACCAAAGGCGTCATTTGGAAAAGTGTCGACGTCAATAAGAGCTGGTTAGATAAACACAGACGGCGTCTCGTCATAGAAGGGGGCGTGGCCTCGCCGAGGGGGAAAATGGAATCGTCTGTGAAACAGTTTTTCACTCTTCAGCCATTTCCGAAATCTAAACTTATTTATCACATACAAATAAAGTCAAGGCTTTATTCACAGCAGATTGTTCAGTAGAAGCAAAAGTGCTAGCTAGCGTTAGCATTAGTACAACGTTCTCCGTTTTTTTAATGTCGGCCTATCTATGGGCTGTTGAACCTCTTTGCTCCTCCCCATGTCTTTGTATCTTTATTTAGTAGAAACTAGATTCATAAGAGAAAGTTTAGATTTTTCTCAATTGTTTTCCCCCTTAACTGTTTTCACACATGACCATATATGGGCGACTCCGGAGATGCCGTCTGTATCTATTGCAGTGGTTCTCAACCTGGGGGTCGGGGCCCCCAAGGGGGTCGCGAGACAAACTTGTGGGGTCGCCAGATCTTGAAAAATATATATATTTTATTATCATATAAAATGATGTTTTACTGTAGCAGCGTCTCAGCAGAGATGCCCAGACTTCCTGATCCACACACACCTCCTCCAGCTGTTCTGACCCCGAGGCCACACCTCCTCCAGCTGTTCTGACCCCGAGGCCACACCTCCTCCAGCTGTTCTGACCCCGAGGCCACACCTCCTCCAGCTGTTCTGACCCCGAGGCCACACCAGGCCAGCTCGGAGAGATAGTCCCACCAGCGTGTCCTGGGTCCACGAGGCCTTGTCCCACTCGGACATGCCTGGAACACCTCCCGCGGGAGGCGACCCGCACATTACTGTAGCATGTGTGTCCTGTTTTACCAGAGAGACATTATTTGTTCTTCATTTTATTCATTTTATTTTAGCCATTTGTGGCCCCCAGGACTGTTCAAGTATAAAAAGACACCCCCAACATTTTTTTCTTTTTATTTAACCTTTAATTCATCACTAATGTTTGTTTATTTTGGTCATGTACAATTTACCTGTTAAGGCGTAATTTCTGGTGTTATGCTAATTTGCGCCACCAGATGGCAGTAGCGGCCCGTGCGTAGGAAACTGACGTCCCCGGTCTCGCGCAGAGTTAGCTCAGTTCTGCGTCAGGTTTTCAACTGAAGTCACGAAAGGCAGAGCCGCGTCTGAAAACTACATTTGTCTGTTTACAGGTGGGTTGAGGACATGAAGCTCTGTGTGGGTAACACTAGTGGGACAATCGTTAATTTTGACATGTTTCATTTATGAGAATTGTATGTTTTGGCTGTTCTTTGTACAAAACGACAACCGCCGCGAGCTGCCGTTAGCTCCGGTTACTACAGACGTTGGTCCGATATTTACATTGTAATTTCATATTGTTGACACACATTGGTGTTTTGAAGCAGTTGAGCACATTTAGTGAGCTGGAGATCTGTGATTAGTCATTCGTATGCCAAGTTTAAGGTTGTTTTTCTTTTTTGTTGTAACGAAATATGTGTCAGAGACTGACGTCCCCGGTCTCGCGCAGAGTTAGCTCAGTTCTGCGTCAGGTTTTCAACTGGAGTCACGAAAGGCAGAGCCGCGTCTGAAAACTATATTTTGTCTGTTTACAGAATGAAGCCCAAATGTTACATCCCAGCCTGGGTCCGTCTTCACGGGGGTAACACACATTTTATTTTTGTCTTTGTTTTTTAAGAATTATTCAGGCTAATGTCCCAGTTTCTCACGGTGTGACCCAAGTAGGCGTCACGAACCACCACAGGTTGAGAACCACTGGCACAGCTGACTGTCATGTGTACAGTGGTTGTGGCAGGACACATTGTTGCTGTGTATTAACTGACCCAGAACATGGGGGGAACAAGGGGGGTCCCAGGATGGACCCTTGAGGGACCCCACAGGTCACGGCCGTCTGGTCTGAAACACCGTCACCACACGTTGTTCAGAAATGTGGGAGGATGAGGTGTCTGACCAAAGGACAGAGTGGACGCTCACAGGTGTGTGATGTTCCAACTCTTTTTGAAATGACACTGTTTTTTAATAGTTATTATTGTTTCTAAAAGGTCCTTTAAAGCTTGAACATCATTTTTAGTGACGTTTATGTGTCTTTGATCCACGTCCAAAAGGCCACGCCCTCTGCCCCTCCTGTCCTGTATAAAGGTTTGACCAGCGCTCATCGCAGTAGAGCCTTCTGCAGTTCAACACCAGGTAAGACCTTCTGATTGAAACGTGATGTTATGATTTTACTGCGTCTGTTGGGCAATTATATCATGTATTTTCCTGGTTTATCCGTCGTGTAGTGATGCAGGCTCACCTTTCAGCAGGTTTTGCAGCTCATTTTCTGGGTTCATTTACAACATAGTGGCTCATTTCCTAGGTTTTAACCTCATTTTTAGAAAGTGCTCAGTGTTGCCTTCGCCTCCAGGAACATCGTGTAGATCAGGGGTGGGCAAGTGTTCTTGCAGAGGGACGATTTCCCGAGGGCCAAAGCCGCTGATTATTAACCCAAAGTAAAGCACAACACTGGAAACATGACCATCTTAACCCCTTAACGCCTGAACTAATTTCCCATTATATAAAAAAAATGTTTTTGCTTTCAAGCTGATGCTAAATTAAGTGGAGATTGGTCATTTTTATGTCGCACATAGTGTAGATATAGTTTTAGGTATGTTGCAAATCGGCAACAACAGGCATAAATGCAATTTTGGGTATGTTGTAATTTGACAACAACAGGCAAAAGTTGTAAATGTATTAAAATGACAAAATGTATTTATTCACAATTATTACAAATGTAAATGCACTGTAAGATACACTGAACACTTGTGTATCAGGTTAGGATATTAGAACAGTAAACAGAGCTAACACTTTTCACTAAATACTTGTAAAGTGTTGATTTTGAGCAGCTGATGTCGTCCTGCAGCAGCAGCACTGGGAACAGGAAGGGCATCAGGATGTTCAGTAACATCTTCATCACTGCTGTTCCTGTCATCAGTGCCTTCCCTGCTGCTGCTGCTGCTGCTGCTGCTGCTGCTGCTGCTTCATCACCTGATGTAGGAGGAGAAAAAAAAGCACTTTATAAAGGTGCAGACAATTTATCTTCAAAATATCTACAGTTTGTATGATTATATTATTAGATTTTGCTCCTTTCTTGAGGTTTTATTATACATTTTACATCAGATACCTCTATTTACCATGACTTATTTGCAAATTATATTATAATTGCACATTATGTTCGGACGTGGAACTTTTGTTTGTGGTCCAGTAGGTCCACCTTGTGGTCGCTTTGCAAACAACACCAGTGGTCTCATTTTGTTCTGTGTAAAAAAAGGGATAACTTTTTATTTATATCCTTGTATGTTATTGTTACAATGATTATAGAATTTCACTAAAATGGCATGTTCTAAAAACGTTTTAGCTGAAATAAATCTAAATACTACTCAAATACAACGCACTGAAATCTTCAAATAACCCCCAAAAAAATCCATCACACGAAGTTCATTCCAATCAATAATCTAAAGATGGAAACGAGGAGCTGCTGCATTATTTTATTTTAGCACAACTCAATTTACATTTGAAGATTTCATCAAAGTTGCTGCCTCAATTTAGCTGCCATGACCCGGTTGTGGTTCCTTCTCTGACCGGTCGTACGAGAAACTAGTCAGGCAAATAACTGTTTTTCACTTTAAATGACACAAAATGATCTGAATTAAGAGAATAACAACTACTAGAGGTTTTATCTCGCCCAAGACCAGACCAAATCTACTCAAACCTTAGATTTAATCTGTTCATTCAAGTTTATGCCACTTCTTCCTTAAAACGATTATTCTTTTTCCAGTGCACTTCTTTCAAATGCCAGTCTTGTACATAATATATGACCTAACCGAGTGTATGGACAGTTTTTCTACCTTTCTTTCTCCCATTTAAGTCTAATAATGTTAAAAGTACTCTCTAATTTGGGTAATCATGTTTCTACCCCTGGTGTTTTCTACCCCTGGTGTAGATCCACGTCCTCTCCGATCTCTCCTCCTCATCGTCCTTGTAAATGAGACTGTAGTTGATAAAAACCAAGACCAAATAATGTTTATATGTATAACTTTGGGGTTAACCTCTTAACTCCCACCTGAACATGTTTTCTCCTGTTCTCCAAATTCTTTAAATCTAAAAGCTTCAAAATAGCGACAAAAAACGGGAAGAAAATGAGGATGTAAATTTACAAAAGTGACAAAAATCCAGCAAAAAAACGACAAAAATCCCACAAAAAAGTGACAAAAATCCAGCAAAAAAGCGACAAAAATCCAGCAAAAAATGACAAAAATCCCACAAAAAAGTGACAAAAATCCAGCAAAAAACGTCAAAAATCCAGCAAAAAACGTCAAAAATCCAGCAAAAAAGTGACAAAAATCCAACAAAAAAACGACAAAAATCCAGCAAAAAACGTCAAAAATCCAGCAAAAAACGTCAAAAATCCAGCAAAAAAGTGACAAAAATCCAGCAAAAAAGTGACAAAAATCCAGCAAAAAACGTCAAAAATCCAACAAAAAAAGACAAAAATCCAGCAAAAAAACCCGACAAAAATCAAGCAAAAAAGTGACAAAAATCCAGCAAAAAAGTGACAAAAATCCAGCAAAAAGTGACAAAAATCCAGCAAAAAAAATGACAAAAATCAAGCAAAAAAAACGACAAAAATCCAGCAAAAAAGTGACAAAAAAAACAGCAAAAAAGTGACAAAAACCCAACAAAAAAAGACAAAAATCCAGCAAAAAAAAATGACAAAAATCCAGCAAAAAAAGACAAAAATCCAGCAAAAAAGTGACAAAAATCCAGCAAAAAAGTGACAAAAATCCAACAAAAAAAGACAAAAATCCAGCAATTTTTTTTTTACAAAAATCAAGCAAAAAAGTGACAAAAATCCAGCAAAAAGTGACAAAAACACATAAGGGAAATAAAAAGTGACGACAATGGTGTTAATTCGGGTCCACGAGCTCAATATAGAAGCTGCAGTTACACGTATGACCTGAGGTGGCAGCAGTGAGCATAAAATGGCAAACTCATCAGGAAGTACACCCCCCAAAACATGTGCTTTTGTGACCCAAATTAGCATAGCTTAAAGTGCATTAAAGAGATGCAAGTTGGCCATTTTATACTCACTGCTGCCACCTCAGGTCATACGTGTAACTGCAGCTTCTATATTAAGCTCGTGGACCCGAATGAACCCCTTTCTGAGTGACAGTGCAGGATTTTAGAGGCGGTTGTGGTGAACAGGTCTGAGCTCATTCTACACATTAGGACATGGCTGGAACATGTAGGAGGAAAATACTTAATTTTAACATTTTTAAACTCTGTACAGTCCCTTTAAAGTTGCAGAATGCAGCTGGTTGGTTGGTGTTAATGCCTCGTGTGCAGCTGAACTTCATTGTGCTTCTGTGTTTGTGACTCAGGGTTGTCGGATTGGCTGAGGAAACATGCTCCACTTACTGCTCCTCGTCTCCTCCCTCAGTGTCGTCACAGGTGAAGCCTTTTCAGTGTCTCTGTTCTCAGGGCTAAACATGGAAATACAAGGTTCTCCTTTATTCAGAAGAAACGTGTCCTTGAATCAGCTCACATTAATACTAATCTTTTTGCTACAACTATGGCACCATGTTATACTTTTATTCACATTAATAACCAAAACTTAACACTTGTCTTCTTCAGAGGGATTGGAAAAGCTGTTCAATGTGAGCTCCTGCCCCATGCACTTCTATGGACTGACCAGTGACCAGATCAAAGTGAGTACCAAAAAAGGAACGTCACTTGAAACCCCAAAAAGCAAAACAAATCCATTGTCTCTGTTGTAATCCTGATGGGCTCCTCTCATCTGATCTGTATCTGCTATATTAGCCTTTCCAAAGTAAAGTATAGGAGTTTATATGATATATTGTACCTCTAACACTATGGAGCACTCATGTTTGTGATTATTTATACTGTAAGTTCTTTTTGAGCACAACGGTCTTGTTCTGTTTTGTTCTGTAAAAGAATGTTTGAAATCCTTAAATACATGAAATGAATGAAATGAAATGAAGTTGACGACTTGACTTGCTGTTGCTGCAGAAACCGTGGCTAAGATGTTTTTTTTGTCTGTTTATTGTTTCGTTTCTTCAGTTTCCTTTCTCCCTTATGTGTATGTGTATCTCCCTCCTGTGTTGCCTTAGATAAAAGTAGTGAAAAAAAAAAAAGGTGTGAACTTGATCCGTGCCCGTTGGAAAAATGAAAATGTGACTGAAACGATTTTTCGGATTCTAAATGTAAAAGCTAAAAATAGAAACAAAAACAAATTCTATTTATGTTCCATAGCTTTAATTACGTATAAAACTGTTCTTTTAAGACGTGACCGACATTGCAGCAACAACTAACATTTTGTGATGTGTTTTTAGGTTTTCAGTGAGAACAATGTCATGACACTGTTTGTCAACCCTGCCAATCTGAACAACCGCATTGAGATGAATGTCGGATCTATATCCAACATTACTTTTCAAATGGATGTGACTCTCCCGAAAGACATGAAGGCGAAGATGATCAATTACACTGTATACAACACAGTCCAGTGCTCCTGGAAAGTGACTGGCGCTCAAACTGTAAGTTTATATTGTTTACAGTTTGTGATCACATTGTAAGAATCAGAAAAAAATATTCTTAGCTGTTGATGTCAATCTTACATCAAAGATTTTACAGTTTGATAGGAAATGTCGCCGAAGTCGGAGTCGCCGATACACACTAATGGAATCATGAAGAAGAAGCTAACAGGCTAACGGGCAAAGCTAACTGCGGGCTAACGTCACTTTAAACAGTATTTACAGCCAAGTTTGAGTGAAAAAGATTATTTCCATTGTATAATTGGATGCACAATATCCCTCTGTCCCTTCACCTTTCCTGTCAGCGTAGTATTTACTCTCCAAGACCATTAATAAGTTAAAAAATCTGTGTCATGTCCACTAAAGATATTCCCAGGAACAATCTTCAGAAATGTGCTAGACTGTAAACTTTTGGATTTATTGGCTGCTAAAAATGGTAATTTTTGAATTAGGGTCTCTAGAAAAGAAATGTATTGAGTGATCATCTTCATATTATAGACTTCAGTCTTCATGTTTTGTTTATCGCATTTTCATCACTCTTAAGCCAAACTTTTTTGACGCGTGACTGAATTGAGGTGTCTCTCTCTTTTCAGTTTAGCATCTACTACGCAAACATTGGCAGTCACTCGATCCTGTACATAGATGGCGAATTTAGTGTAAGTATAAAGTATAAATAGTATTAATTCTCATACTTCTCATTAGGGCTGTGCTCAGTACACAGCTGTATATCGTATCAGATATACTTCGTTACTAGGGCTGGGCACCGTTTGTTTTTTTCCGATACCACTTTAACGATTCCTGCTTTTCGGTACCGGTGCCTTAACGGTACTTTTTTCAATACCTTTGTTATTTTAATTGAGTTAAAATAATGTGTATAAAAAGTCTGGTTCAGGAGGAAGTCCAAACACGGCACATCAGAAAACAGGAGCAGCAGCGTCACCTGTAGCTTCATGTTTTGAGCAGAATTCCCACTAAAGCCGTGATAAAAAGAGAGTTGGGACATTATTCCCTCCTGAGCTGCAGGAACAGACCAGATCCACATCAGGACCGTTTACTGAAGATAAACTTTTCTAAACTCACTGAGCTGTTCCACAGTGAAAGCTCCTCACACGTCACAGATCTGTGACATAGTGAGAGCGCTCACTCTGTCACTGACAATGCACCAGAACTGTTCCAAACATGGCTAATGCAGAGTGAGCCTCACCTTTTCCAGAGACAATCTTTGATCCCAAACGCTGCCCAAAGTGGGGGCCCCACTTTGGGCACCCCTGGGCCCGCAATTCTGTTGGCCCGCCAGAGAGTGGCCTACTTTTGCGCTGCATGTGGTTAATATTAACTCTCCTCCATTCATTCTCAATGGTAAATATGGGTGCAGTACACTTTTTTTGATCACCATTGGAGAGACAAAGTACCGAAAATTAGCACCGAAAAACAAAAAAAGTTTTCCGATACTGCCCCTACCGGAGCTTTTCGGTCGATGCCAAGTAGGAACCCTACTGGGCTGTAACATTTGGAATTCATCTTTTAGCCAAGAGACTCAAATCTGCTAAAGTTTAATTCGCGCTGTTCTCCTAATCGAGACAGTTTCACTTCCGGGTGTTCGAGTTGACGCCGTCGGCGAAAGGATTCAACGTTATCAACAGAGGTGGGAGTAAATGCAAGTCTCGAGTCAAGTCCAAGTCAATCGGTCATGGGGTCAAGTCAGGTCAAGTCAAGTCTAGTCAAGTCTAGTCTTGCTTTAGCCGGCAAGTCAGCTCAAGTCACAAACGCCAGCGTGTCGACTTTTCAAAATGTGTTCACACTTGAAAATAACAAGTGCTTTCTCAAGATATAGCGATTTTGAACATTTGGATTTAAAGTCTAATTAATATGTAATCACCACAAAATTCAAAATATATATATTTTAAATGCTCAAGTCCAAGCAGAGGTTCCGCTAGACTTTTTTTTTGTCGGCCACTTTGGCCGGCTGGGTCGTAAAATGTCGGCCATTCGCAAGAATTACCGGCCATTAAAAAATATAAACATTATGAACGTGGCTTATTATCAACAACAATCATTTAGACAGAGCTACACAAGTGCTTTAGTGGGATGCTGAACGTGGTGCAGCTGGTCAGACCATATCCAGGTCTGACCAGCTGCACAGCGAGGGCTGGGCTGTAGATGCCCTTCCGCGCTTTTACGTGGCTTCAGGTGTAAAATAGTGATTAAGTCCCTCACCACGGAAATATTGTGGAGAGACAAATCGACAGCACTAAAGTCACAAAAGTCAGTCTTGAGTGATTCAAAACGGACCCAGCTCTGCTGCGCTTTAGAGCGGCTCCAACACCGGTAACTGAGCCGAGGCGTCTGCGCAGACTGACCGAGGGAAGCGCCTCTAAACCCGGCCACTCTGAGCGGCTCTAACACCGGTAACTGAGCCGAGGCGTCTGCGCAGACTGACCGAGGGAACCTCTAAACCCGGCCACTCTCCCAGGAAGAGCCGCTGCGGGACAGCGCGTCAGTCTGACTGAACACATGCGCGTTTCAAGAATATCCTAATCAAACGTATTAGCTGCTGAGTTCTTAACACACTTATATAAAAGTAAATGTACCTGTAGTTTGCAGTTTTCTTGGAGAATGTGACGAAGCACGAAGAAAAAGCGTTACATATCCAGACAGCGATGATGGCGCTTCGACTGCGCTTTGTAAAACGGGCTAAAGGCGTAAATCTAAACTTTTTGATAGAAATATCAATATATTTTTTAATATTTAGGCCTGTCTCGAAAACACTTTGTTATGTTAGTCACTGACTTAGGTGACATGTTTAATATATTTTTCTATATTCTCTCTTTTTTACTGTCGGCCAATTTGGCCGATGGACATAATTTTTACCGGCCATTTGCTTTTCAAACCGGCCAAAAGCCGACTACAGCCGGCTAACGGAAACCCTGAGTCCAAGTCAAGTCTCAAGTCCTGAAGATCGGCTCAATAAAGGTTAATCGTGGTATTTTCTTTTATTGCAACAGTGCACAGTCTGTAAAAACGTCATTTTTGATTTTGCATATTGCTTTCCATATCGAAAGTACGATGAATGTACACGGACCGACACGGTACATCCCTGGATTGTTGGACAAGACAAGTAAAAAAGATCCTTCTGACATTCTTCTCTGTTCTGTATAATCAACAGTCACATTTCTCTGATTTGACTGGCTGCCCACGAGGAGAAGGTAACACTCACATGTTCGAGGCGTTGGTGGGGTGAGCCTTCATTCTTGGTGGATCATTTTAATGCCCCTCCTTCAGGTGAGAAAGAGGAGCGAGTGTCTTCGACGGGAGTTTTATCGAAGTGCTCGAAATTCAAGGGCTGTTACTCGAACAAGACGTTCATCCTGGAGGACATGTGTGGCGGTAGAAACTGCGACGACCACGGAAGGTTTGTATCCTGTAATTCTGACTGATTTTACAAGCTTGAGCAATTAGATCACATTTAAAAAAAATATATAATCAATCAATCAATCAATGGCTTTGTATAGATACAGACGCATCTCGTCATAGAAGGGGGCGGGGCTTCGCCGAGGGGGAAAATAGAATCTTTAGAGAAACACAGCTTTCCTCTGTTTTTAACCATTTGGTCTAATATTCTGGTGGAATATGAACTTATTTATCACATGAGTAAAGTCAAGTGTAAATCGGGCCCATATGGATGTTTTCACAGCAGATTGTTCTGTAGAAGTGAGAAAACGGCAGTTGTAGCAAGCGCTAGCTAACCGTTAGCATTAGCCCGATGCTAGCATGTAGCATCATGTTAGCATTCTCTGTTATTCATGTATTTATGGGCTGTTGAACCACTTTGCTCCTCCCCATGTCTTTGTATCTTTATTTAGTAGAAACTATATTCATAATTCAACATTTGTTAAAGTAGTTTTTGAATAATTAGAGAAAATTTACATTTTTTCAGAATTGTTTTCCCCCTTAAATGTTTTCAAACATGACCATACATGGGCGACTCCTGAGATGCGTCTGTATCTATAGCCCAAAATCACAACAGGAGTTGCCTCACAGGGCTGCACTAAACATTAAAGAGACTAGATGCAAGTTGGTCATTTTAGGCTCACTACTGCCATCTCAGGTCTTCTGCATAACTGCGGCGTTTATATTAAAGGGATGTTTCAGGATGTTTGACATAGGGCCTCATTTCCTCGTTATCCAGAGTGTTGCTGATTTCTGGAGATCATTTTTTTTGTAATTCATGCAGTTCTTATGTTTGAAGAGTTTCGTGGCGCTAGGCTAGTGCGAGGCTAGTGCATGTCTATGGTATCAGCTAGCCTGCATTAAAAACAGTGTGACCCGCTCCACAGAGCACCTGAGGCAAATCACTTATAACACCAGACTAACCATATACATGTCTGAGTCCATAGAGTAATCTAAAAGAACTTATATTTGAGCAGCATCAGCTTCGTGGTTGTATAAGCTACGCAGCGGCGGAGTGATCTGCTAGAAAATAGTCCCTCAAAATGCGATCATTCATGTGTTGCAGGTCAGTTATATTCCAAACATGATTCTATGGACACAGACATTTATATGGTTAGTCTGGTGTTATCAGTGATTTGCCTCAGGTGCTCTGTGGGTCACACTGTTTTTAATGCAGGCTAGCTGATACCATAGACATGCACTAGCCTCGCACTAGCCTCGCACTAGCCTAGCGCCACGAAACTCTTCAAACATAAGAACTGCAGGAATTACAAAATAATTATCTCCATAAATCCGCAACACTCTGGATAACCAGGAAATGAGGCCCTATGTCAAACATCCTGAACCCTCCCTTTAAACAGAGTCACAGACCGACACGTGCACACTCTGTAGTAATCATTGTTTTGCAGGTGCTTGGTGGACGTGAGCTGCACGGCTGTTGGTTCTTTGGTGATCGACAGTGCGAATAATCAGCAACATCTTAGCGACCGCTGTATGCACGTTCTGCTGGCCAACGAGGAGCTTCTCCTTCTGGGACAGTTTAACTACCGTCGAAGCACTCATGTCCCTTTCCTGGACAGCCTGCGACTCAGGGCGGGGGACAACACGTTCCAGCTGCTCCAGGGCGGCAGAGTCACAGTAAGAACCGCAATATCTGACCCAGAGTCCTTTTCTTTCTCTTTAACTGGACATCATGCACAACATGGAAGAAAAACACCATCATTTTGGTGACTCAGAATTTATATTTTCCGTATTACAATTTGAAATTATGCCTCTGTAAGAATTAAATTGTAACAATAAAACACAGGTAAATATAAAATACTGATTTGTCGTCTTAAAGGCGAGACATTGGACGTGAATAGGAGAAAATCAATATGTAAATATTCTGTTAATAGATAGATATAACATTAGATATAACCATTATTTTATATATATATATATATATATATATATATATATATATATATATATATATATATATATATATATTAGGGCTGTGCAATTAATCAAAATTCGATTACAATTTTCATTATTACACTAAATGATTACAAAATTAAATAATCGAAAACATATTTTTTTTCTTGTTTTTTTCTTTTCTTTTTTCTTTTGCAAAGCAGACTTGCGTTATTTCACGGCGCTGGGATTATTTTCCCTTCTCTTTTCTCGTGCCACGGCTCGTGCTTTTGCCTGACATAAAAACAAACGGCGCTGTGTGATGATGTCATCAGGCCGCGCTGCTCAGTTTGCTTGTGCAGGTGTGAGGGCCGGCCAGCAGGGGGCAGGTGTGAAACAGAGACCTCTCCTTAATCGTGGCAAACTTGAAATCATTTGTACTTTTATGACTGTTCAGAAAACAGAAAATATTTAGTATAGTTTTTTTTTTTAATAAATATATAAATAAAATAAAGACTTTTTTTTAAAGGCAACAAATAGTCGTTTGAATAATCGTGATTTCAATTATGACAAAAATAATCGTGATTATTATTTTCTCAATAATCGAGCAGCCCTAATATATATTGGGCAGTAGTTTGTTAAAATGGTTAAATAAAGTGCACATGATTCCAGTTGGTGAAGGCGTCCACTGAAACTGAATAATGAGTCTTTTGAACAAAGTAAAGGTAACACTTGTGCTGCCGGTGTGGTGTGTTTGTGACGTGTTTGTGACGTGTTTTCTCTGCTCTCAGGTGAATGATCACAAAGTAAACCTGAACAGCTCAGCGCAGGTCTTTCACGGTGTGGAGATGTTCAAGGACGAGAACAGAGTCAGTCTCAAAATGACCCTCAAGAACGGCGACTTGTCCATCTCCTTTGATGGAACTGTGGCTCACATCTCAGCACCAGGTCAGAGAGTCATTTAAAGAGGGAATATTACACAGAATCAACATCACGGAGCCTTTTACCCTGTCCCACTGCTGTTCCCTCGTCCAAAACCTGCTCAGAGTTGTGTTTTGAGACCGAGCTTAGTTGTTAGTTGCCGTGTTACTGTTTGTCAAGTTGGAGCTTCAAAAACCTTCGATATTTAGTTACAAATGTGTTTGATAGTTACAACTCTCACAACCAGGAGAGACCGGGAGTTTCCTGGTGGACTGACAGACGTACGTTTGGGCCGATCAGCTCAGTCAATGTGTTTGAAGTTCTCCCAAACTTCAAACAATCTATAGGTCCCAGTCCAAGTTGGGGTCACCGGGGTCCAGGACCGAGCGGACGGAGCAGCAACATGAAATATGTGACTCGCATCATGTCTTCATTTACCAGAACTGGTCTGTGGCTCCGTACGAGTGACAGATGATTTGTTGAATGTTCTGTGTGGTCTGTGCTCAGCATCACATCAAATAGCCTCTCAGTATTTACACTGACAGCTAAAGGACCAGGTCTATGCTCCTCTGACCATGTGGGGAGAATCTCCAAGAAGCTCAACATAATAAAATAATAAAATGTAAAGTTGACTTCTGGTGGGTTCAAGGGAGGAGGGCGCTGAATCCAGAATCTGCCCAAAGGGAAACTTTATTGTTCAGATCAATGTAGCATTTTCTAACAAACAAACTAAGATATGAATGGATCCATCCGTCTGGGGCCGGGTCGCAGAGGCAGCAGTCTGATTAGAGATGACCAGATTTCCCTACACACACACACCTCCTCCAGCTGTTCTGGGGGGGACCCAAAGGCGTTCCTAGTCCAGCTCAGAGACCAAGTCCCTCCTGGGTCTTTCCACCTCCCCAGCGAGGTGACCAGGAGGCGTCTGAATCAGATGCTCGAGCCCCCTCCGCTGACTGAGCTCCTCAACTGTCTCTGAGGGTTCGTCCAGCGAAGGAAGCTCATTTGGACCTTATGGCCATGGGTGAAAGTAAGAATGAAGATGGAGATGTGTTTGAAGTTGCTCCCAGATGCTAGAAGAATGCCTGAAACGTGCTGGTGTTTGTGTCGTGCGGAGGTAAATGTAAATGTGTTTGTCCAGGCCATGTACAGAACTCGGGGCTGTGCGTCAAAAGTTCTGATTTAAGGACGAGCCGCCACATGGACCTGAGCGACGACAGGTCAGACCTACAGCCTCCAGCACGCACAGCCTAGTGGCAGAGGAAGGTACTGCAGCTCTGTCTGACTTCAGTCTGTCTGTCGCCCCCTAGCTGTCGGGAGGAATTCGATGATGAGAATCGCGTGTCAGCTGATTGCCCCAAACTGACAGAGCGGTAACGTTACACACACTTTTACAAACCTGCGCGACTGCAGCCGTTTTACTGAGACCATTAATACTGAATCTGAGAACTGGTTTGTGTAAATGTATTATTTTGTCAGTGTAATGTTATTTTGAATGTGTGGTTTTCAGGTAGAGACGGGCTTTGAGCCACAAGATTAATACGTCCGTGAAAATGTTGGTCAAAAAAGCTGCAAGGTTCAACATACAAACATAATTTGCCGAATAAAAGTGCATGTGACTCAGTTACTGTTCTCAAATGGGAGATCCAGATCAGATGGTTCCACTGCACGAGGACTTCAGTTCCGTAGTGTGATATGGATGTTCCTGTGGTCATTCTTTAGCTGTGAAGCCGTGTTCGTCAACGATACGACCGGAGTGTTCGTCAAAGCCTGCAAAGGCCTCCTGTGCGCCTACGGGGACGTGGACGATCTGTTCTGCCAACTCCAGGCCGCCTTCACTCACAGGACCGGGATCAGCCTCACCGACCAGAGCTGTGGTACGTCTCTTCAGATGCTCTGCTGCTCGTGGTTCTTCTGTTCCTCCACTGATAAGACACAAGTCAACTGTGTGTTCACTCATTTCAGTGTTATCACTTTGGAACGAGATAGAAAAGATTACAGTCTGTAAGAAGAGGTTCATGGTTTTAAGATGGAGATGTTCAGACACTCATTCTCTTTGGCTTTTGCTGTTGTTTAAGCCTTCAGTGCTGTTCATGTTTATCATGTCTCTGGATGATGTTCTTCCTTTCTCCTCAGAGGGTTCCTCTCCCTGTTTGAACCACCACTGTGCTTCTCATGAGTTCTGTGGTCTGAAGGACAATGAGGAAGCCACGTGCGTCTGCCGAGAAAGTTTCATTTATCCATTCAGAAAGGGCGGCAAATACGGTGAGTCAACGCTGACCAGGGAAACCGCTGGAAAGGTCTGTTCAGGGCTCTGGGGTGTGTGAATAAAAACCTTTCTGAGCCCGATCTTCTGCCCGGTGCAAGGACAGCTGCTGTTCTGCGCACACACGCCGGTGCGCTAGCGCTGCAGCTGGTAGCCTGAGGGCGTCGCTTAGGGAAAAAGTGGGTCGGCCGAGGAGTTTACAACAAGCAGCGCTGACTTCAACGAGCGAAACGCAGGATGTGTAAGGAGGTGTAAGTGCAGCCTCCTCTAGAGCTCGTTGTTGACTTTAGGAGGAATCCAGAGAGCCCCAAACCGAGCTTCATCCACGGGGAGGAGGTGGAAAAGGTCGACTCTTTTAAGCACTTGGGGACTGTTTTTGATTCCTCTCTACGATTTGGTAAAAACACAGAGCAAAGTGTCAAACGTGGACATCAGCGAGTTCACCTGACGGGGAAACTGAACTCTTTTAATGCATCAGCAAATATTTTAAGTCACTTTTATCATTCTTTTATTGAAAGCGTCTTAACCTTTTCTCTTATTTGCTGGTTTGACGCCGGTCTGTGAAACATCAGAACAGACTGAACCACATTGTCAAAGTGTGGAGTCAGATTCCTGGTGTGTGTTTTGAAGACCTCGCCTCACTCACTCTTTACTCTGATGCCTCCAGGGGGCGACATGTCGTCCCCCAAACAGAAAAGAAACCGCTGTTCAAAGTCCTTCATTCCGACTGCTGTCAGAAACTTAAATGACAACATCTAGGAAGGCAGAGTTTATCTCGTTCTTTTTTCCTGGTCCCCTTGTGTCCTGATGCCCTTACAGTTCATGACGTCTGTATGTGGTTGTTTGTGTCTCCATTTACTGTTTTTATGACCAGAGAGCAGTGAACAGAACTGCCCATTGGGATGAAGTTGTTTTGATTGACTGATTACTTCTAAAGTATTGCACGGCTCCCGAGAGGCGTAGAAGGACCAGGGAGGGGTCGTCTGAAAGCTTGTGATGTGGTAGACGGCTGGAGCATGGACTTCATGGGCCTGACTCAGACTCACTTCACTTCAGATCCGAACCTTTCATTATAAATGTATTTTAGTGAATAGAAAACAGCAGAAACACACAATGAGAGGATGGATTTGATGCTTCGATATGTGGCTCATCTAAGTCAGAAGGCGGATTACAGGACGTCATCGATCATGGACTTTGGGCTCGGCTCTTGTTGAAGGGTCGAGCAAAAAGTAAATATCAAGCATTGGCTTAAATGACTTGAATTGAGGAAATGTTTCTTGTTTTGAGCGGTTTTCACTCATTTAGACACTTTTCCTGATCGGACCGAGTTTCCTTTGCTTGTTTGAGGACATTTCAGACCAGTTCTAGGGTAAATCTCGCTTGAAATAAGAAAGTAAAGTTGCCAATGAGATAAGAACAATTTTCTTACCCCATTGGCAAAGAAAATGACCTGAAATAAGGACGAAATGTATCGAAACGAGTCAGAAACATCTCAGAACAAGTGAAATAATCTAAGACAAATGCCCGACAACTTCTTAACTAGTCAAAACAGCTAAAGTTTGGATTATTGTGCTCAAACTGAGATGTTTATACTGATCTAGTTCATTATTTTTTGCAGTTTGGTAGAAATCTGACCAAAGTTCTTCGTGTCGTTGTCCAGGGGAGAAGACCACGTGTACGGTGGACACGGCCTCAGTGGAGCTGCCCGTCTGTTTGGTGGAAGACAGAGGTTTCGAAGCGTCCGAGCTCCACCTGCTGGACCCAAAGTGCAAAGGTCAAGTCGACGATGACGAGCACATGATCACCTTCAAGTTCACCCACAGAAACGCCTGCGGCGCCAAAATCTCGGTAACTTTCACCGAAACGAGCACATTTTCTCCAGTTTGGCTTTACCCCAGTCCAAAAGCTTCTGGAAAAAAGCTGTGAAAAAGCAACAAAACTGAGACAAAAACAATGATGGAAATGTGACCAAAAAGTGAGAAAACGCTGGCAAAAAAGCGTCGAAAAATTGATGAAGAAGTGGCAAAAATGTCACAAGAAATTGACAAAAAATTGACGAAAAAATGACAAAAAAGTTACAAAAATGAGTTTAATACCCGACAAAAAAATGATGGAAAAAAAATCTGATGGCGTGAGGAAAAAGATCCTCTCGGTTCGGGCGGGAGTTCAGAGGTTAAAGCTGCGTCCACACCAAACGCGCTTTGGGCGTCAATAACGCGCCTCACGCCCGTAGTTGGACGCTTGTGCTTTACTAAAGTCAGACGCTCTGACCGCGCGTCAACTCAGAGTCTGTTCGTCCATCTTGGAAGCAGCTGTTGCCTGAAATACACCTGCTACAGCTCATTGTTGATTAAAAGTCTGTAATAAACCACAGATGCGTGAAGGCTCAGTGTGTGATCGTCATAAAGCTGCTCTATGTCGTTACGGATTCATTGACGTTATTAGTGCTTAATGCTTGTTGTCATGGGAGAAAACCGGAGCTGGTTGTGAGCTAACTGAGCTAACTGAGCTAACTGAGCTAACTGAGCTAACTGAGCTTTGGTTTTCCCCCGGAGCTAAATGTAGATGATGTGAGTAATAAACTACAACATCAGCCCAGCTCAGTGTGTGATCATTGTTCTTTATTGACTTTTTTTGTGCGTATTTCTCGTTTTCACGTGAGGACCGGAGGTTTAGCTTAGCATTAGCTTTCTCTAGTGCTAATGCTACAACAGGCTCCTCGAGGCCCAAACACATTCCCAGCGCAGATTCAGCCTCTGAAATAACCTTTCTTGTCGCCGCTTTTAATCCTGGTGTTTAGATAAAGAAACACTGATGTGTCTTTGTGAAAGTCCCAGAGCGGCTTTAGCTCCGGTTCACACTGAAGCTAAACCTCCGTGACTTGTGACTTGTTTACATCTGTGGGGCCGGCGTAGGATCTGCCCCGGTGGCTCAGCTACAACGTACGTCACTATGGGGAGAAAGCTCCTGATTGGTCGACGCTCGCGAATTTCTCGCCCTGGAGGCGTCAAACGCTCACCAAGCGCGAAAAACCTCAAAACGCACCGCACAGGAGGCGCGTGAGGCGCTGCGGGACCTCCTGACGCCCCCCGGAGGCGCGTCCTCCACGTATTTTAAATGTAAACCTGACGCTTTGGAGGCGCCAAAACGCGTTTGGTGTGGACGCAGCATAAGTGATGACTCACCTTTAGCTCCTTTAGTCACACTTTTCTTTTGTTGCCAAGTTCATGATGAAAACTGACGCCTCATGCAGAGTCAGTCTATTGTGTTTTGGACGTATTAGATCAATAGAAATCTCGCTTTGAGTTTTATTTGTGTGTGATTTCAGGCGAACAAGAGCCACATCATTTACAGAAACACGGTCACGGTCGTCGCCCCGGAGGACGACGTGATCACGCGTGATGACATGATCTACCTGAACTTCTCCTGCAGCTACGAGCCGCCAGAGTCCAGCCCCATGACCATCACCATCCTGGACGGGTGCGCCACACACAAACCATCATTACACTAAACACTTACAGAGACGGCATGACTGAGAAACAGCGCTCAGTAATTACACCTGTGTTTGTCAGCTCTGTGATCCAGCTGTTCCTGATGGGTCTGTATAAGTACTCCCTGGTGCAGAGAGCGTGCAGTGACCACATGTGCCACAAAGAGCTGAAGGCGGGAGAAGAACTCAGACTGGGAGAGACCATGTGGATTCACCTGGACGTGGCAAAGCTGGACTCCAGGGTGGCTCTGGTCATCGACTCCTGTTGGGGGAGTGTCCTGGAGAGAGGCGGGGGCGAGACCAAGCACAAGCTCGTCACCAACGGGTCAGTCCGGGGTCACAGCTGGGTCTGGAAGATGAAATACACTGTAAATAACACGAGTTGTTACGACACATGGTGCATTTTCCAGATGTGCAGATCGTGGCGACCGCACGGTGAGGGTGACGGAGAACGGAGACGGAGACCACTGCTCCTTCCGCTTCAGAGTCTTCAGGTTCATCAAACACCCCGGAGTGGTGCACATGCACTGCACCGTGAGGATGTGCCTGAAGGGCCAGAACAACCGCTGCCGCCCGGTAAGAGGCGCCATCATGTACACCCGTCTGCCATAAGAGAGGGGAACACACGCCCCAGTTTACTCAGGACAGTCCCAGTTTACTCAGGACAGTCCCAGTTTACTCAGGACAGTCCCAGTTTACTCAGGACAGTCCCAGTTTACTCAGGACAGCCCCAGTTTACTCAGGACAGCCCCAGTTTATCCAGGACAGCCCCAGTTTACTCAGGACAGCCCCAGTTTACTCAGGACAGCCCCAGTTTACTCAGGACAGCCCCAGTTTACTCAGGACAACCCCAGTTTACTCAGGACAACCCCAGTTTACTCAGGACAGCTCCAGTTTACTCAGGACAACCCCAGTTTACTCAGGACAGCCCCAGTTTACTCAGGACAACCCCAGTTTACTCAGGACAGCCCCAGTTTACTCAGGACAGCCCCAGTTTATCCAGGACAGCCCCAGTTTACTCAGGACAGTCCCAGTTTATCCAGGACAGCTCCAGTTTACTCAGGACAGCCCCAGTTTACTCAGGACAGACCCAGTTTACTCAGGACAGCCCCAGTTTACTCAGGACAGCCCCAGTTTACTCAGGACAGCCCCAGTTTACTCAGGACAGTCCCAGTTTACTCAGGACAGCCCCAGTTTACTCAGGACAACCCCAGTTTACTCACACAGCCCCAGTTTACTCAGGACAGCCCCAGTTTACTCAGGACAGCTCCAGTTTACTCAGGACAGCTCCAGTTTACTCAGGACAGCCCCAGTTTACTCAGGACAGCCCCAGTTTACTCAGGACAGCTCCAGTTTACTCAGGACAGCCCCAGTTTACTCAGGACAGCTCCAGTTTATCCAGGACAGCCCCAGTTTACTCAGGACAGCCCCAGTTTAACCAGGACAGCCCCAGTTTACTCAGGACAGCTCCAGTTTACTCAGGACAGCCCCAGTTTAACCAGGACAGCCCCAGTTTACTCAGGACAGCCCCAGTTTATCCAGGACAGCCCCAGTTTAACCAGGACAGCCCCAGTTTACTCAGGACAGCTCCAGTTTACTCAGGACAGCCCCAGTTTACTCAGGACAGCCCCAGTTTACTCAGGACAGCCCCAGTTTACTCAGGACAGCTCCAGTTTACTCAGGACAGCCCCAGTTTACTCAGGACAGCCCCAGTTTATCCAGGACAGCCCCAGTTTACTCAGGACAGCCCCAGTTTATCCAGGACAGCTCCAGTTTACTCAGGACAGCCCCAGTTTACTCAGGACAGCCCCAGTTTATCCAGGACAGCCCCAGTTTACTCAGGACAGCCCCAGTTTACTCAGGACAGCTCCAGTTTACTCAGGACAGCCCCAGTTTACTCAGGACAGCCCCAGTTTACTCAGGACAGCTCCAGTTTACTCAGGACAGCCCCAGTTTACTCAGGACAGCCCCAGTTTACTCAGGACAGCCCCAGTTTACCAGTTTTATTGTTGTATCTGATCGATGTCAAACACTTTGAGCTGCAGTGAAACCTGTGACACTGTTTGGTTTTTCAGAAATGTAATGGGAAACCGGCCCCTTCAGAGACCCCTGGAGTGACCCTTCCAGCCCCCATCCAATGGGGCCCCTGGACAATGGGTTCCTACGGTCCACCGTCTCGGCGTCGCCGCTCTGTGGACAGTTTGGGGACTGTAACCTTCGCTTCTGTGAGCTGGGTCGATCAGGTGACACACCCTTTCAAAATAAAAGTCAGTTTGTCAAAATAAAACCCAGCAGTATTTAACTGTTATCCCTGACACTGTCCACAGGGGGCGCTGGTCCAGTGAAGGACGTGGCTCTGAAACTGCAGACTCTGACTGTGACTCAGTCCAGCGGAACCACTGCCTCGCACTGATTTCAAATCATGAATCTGCTGTGAATTGGACAGATCTGTTTCTGTCTGTGATTAATAAACTCAGCATCTCGACTCCGGTCTGCTGTCCTGCTTTCTAAGTCTCAGAAAATGAAGAATTCCACCTGAAATATGTGACAGAAACCCATGTGCACAGCAAATGTTCCAGCGTTCATTCGGTCTCTATATGAAGCACTTTCTCAGTGTAAATGTGAATGATTCTCTTTAAAGTGACACTTTAGCTCAGACACCATGAGTGACAGTCACATGACACTACATACAATGTGCTCTTTGTTGTCAGTATAAAGGCTGAGGCCTCATTGCTCTTCAGTCACAGACCGACAGGTGAAGAAGGAAGTCATGGAGATTGTGCTTAAGACAGAACTTCAGACTTCTGCTGGATGTAAGCACCAAGTCATGAAACTCAAATGGTTTATTTATAGAAAGTACTGGAGGCAAAGAAAATAATCCTAAATTACACACATCTAAAAACAAATCTATAGTGAATGCCAGAGAGTGTCTCAGATAATGGGGAACAAAAGATGAGGCGCTGGAGGGACGGGAGGCTTCGTCTGACTAAAACGTGACTAAAACCATCACATTTTGAAATGACTAAAATGTGACTAAACCTAAAAGCATTTTCGTCCAAAAGACTAAAACTAAAAGGGCCAAAAACAACACTGACTTGGACAAATTTAAGTCAGTGTGTGACATTGAGAAATGTGTCACCCCCAACACAACGGAACTTAAAGCTGCCTTAAAGGGACTATACGGAGTTTAAACATGTCAAAATGAAGTACTTTCATCATCCACCAAGGGCCGAACCTCACCAGTGTAGCCTAAAGTTAAGAACCACTTTCTGCAAATGCCAGTGTTTTACATCAGTGGTTCTAAAGTGGGCCGGCTCCGAGACCCAACATTACCTTAATGACGAGCTGCGACCCAAATAAAACTGACACTTTATAAAATATTGTATTTACCACAGATGTTTTTATCGAACAAGCCGTAGATTTGCTTTTAAGACTGAAATTATGATCAAAACAACCCAATAATATGAATTTGAACAGACTCCAGTGTGTTTCCGTGTAGTTTCAGATGGAAAATATTGAGAAAAAAGTTCCCTATGGCTCGCGACCCACTTTTGAGCCCCGACCCACCAGTTGAGAATCACTGTTCTACATTATGACCAAGTGGGATTTTCTGCAACGACATTTAAAACATGCACTATAAGAAGGCACTAGTTCTCACATTTTAATGTACTTTCACAGGTTTTTGATCCTTTTTGGCATAATAATGTTTCTCAAAGTCACATTGGGCACGGGAGGTTCTGTGCTGGAGGGCCGGATTTGGCCCCCGGGCCTGACGTTGCCGACCCCTGCCCTACATGTTCCTCCATGTCCTCATGTGTAGAATGAGCTCAGACCTGTTCACCACGACTGCCTCTAAAATCCTGTCACTCACAAAGGTGTTACTTCGGGTCTGAAGCGCCGTCATGCACGAGCTTAATATAGAAGCTGCAGTTACACGCATGACCTGAGGTGGCAGCAGTGAGTATAAAATGGCTAACTTGCATCTAGCCCAGGGGTGCCCAAACTTTTTGTCTCCGAGGGCCAAAATGAAAAAGTGCCTGTGAGTCGCGGGCCAAACACAGCGATGTCAAGCGTGAAACACATAACTGCAAATAATAAAAGTTGCTTTATTTTCTTTTTTGGTTTACCTTTGCATTTTTTGTTGGATATTCAACTTATTTTTGTAACTTTTTTGTCATTTTTTGGTCAATTTTTCATCAAATTTCTGTCATTTTTTGTCAATTTTTTATCATATTTTTGTTATTTTTTGTCACATTTTTGTCATTTTTTTGTCAATTTCTTGTGACATTTTGGCCACTTTTTCATCAATTTTTTCTCACTTTTTTGTCACATTTCCATCATTGTTTTCGTCTCAGTTTTGTTGCTATTTTCACAGCTTTTCCCCAGAAGCTTTTGGATTGGGGTAAAGCCAAACTGGAGAAAATGTGCTCGGTTCAGGCGGGAGTTAAGGGGTTAAACCTGCAACAAAAGCCTAGTTTTAGTAGAACAAAATCAATTATTGTAGCGATATAGAGTGAAATGGAAACAACAGCACCACCTGTACCTGCAGTACCTACAGTGACTTTAGCTGATTAATTTCTTTAAGTCAAAGAAAATGCCACATTATATCATTTTGAAAGTGTCAGTTCAGCATAAATTCTTTTATAAGTCATAGATGTCAACGATTTTTGTTTCCTTAACTTTGTGAAAGGAGTGAAACAGCGCCCCCAATTTGACGCTGGTGGACAAAAAGTGAACTGCATCTATATTTGCCATTGAGAATGAACGGGAGAGAGAGTTATTGACCAGATGCGGCGCAAAAGTAGGTCACCCCCCCAAATTTGGCCCGCGGGCCCCACTTTGGGCACCCCTGATCTAGCCCCTTTAAGCGATGTCTTTTTGAAACGTCTTCATCAGTCGGTGTCAGTAGTGCTCCCCCCCCCCCCTCACCATTATGGTTCATCTCGCCTGCAAGCGTTTGTTTACATTAGACGTAGTTGACCTACATTGCATTCGACCACTTGGGGGCAGGATGGAGGCAAGTCTATATGGATGCCCAGGTGCCAGTGGGTGTTTGGGTGACGGGAGGTCGCACGGTTTTTCCCGCTTGCCATTAGGGCCCATTAGACGACTTCTACCACATGGCAATATCCATCTCCAATCTGCCAAAAATTCTGTTCTTAAGGCGAGACACTGCAGGTGAATAGGGAAAAAATGTATATTTACAGATATCAATGTGAAACTGTTGCTGTCGATCACTGGCATAAATGTGAGAAAAAAATACATTGCAAGTTTTCTGTCATTTTATCTTTTCATATAAGAACAAGGTGTTTTATGCCTAAAAATGCCCCAAATTTCCCATCTTTTCGGCGACGAAATCTGAATAATGTTTAGAGCTACATTCAAATTTATGGTTTCATTTTATTGATGAATGAGTTGCCAAGACTTTCTCAGAGCGGATTTTGGATTTCTTGTTTAGTTTTAAAATAAGCTGTTTTTAAGTGGCAAGATTTGTAAAAAATAAATTTTCGCCTTATTTTTTGACATTCAAAACTCAATAAATGGGGCTTAAGGGATTAAATAATAAAAAATCCCTCTGAAAAAATCTTCCAAATATTGTTCAGTCCAAGGCTGGAAAATGTGAAGTCTTTAGGTCCGACTGACGTGGACATAGTGTCGCCACAATGACAGAAACATGTGTTTTGAGAAAAAGGCCCTTGAAATTGCGTTCTCCCATATAAGTCTATGGGGGAACATTGAATCAGCGCAATATTTAAACATGTTGTTGTGAAGATTAGGCATATTTTTTGTTTCCGGGTGAAAGTTTATATGTTCAGAGACAGATTTGGCCCAAAACCTGAAAACTGAAAAAATTGAGTTTTGCCTGTAGTGTCTCCCCTTAAAACCATCATCTTGGGCCGTCAGGCACCTCAACCCACGGCCGCTGCCTCCAAAACATGAAAGTCAGCCTGGACATCGTGTTCGGATCAAGCGCGTTATACCTGGATCCCCCGGCACCCAGAAGCGACCAAAGGTGAGACAGTTGTCGCTCTAAGGCCTGTTGTTGTATGTGGACAAGAGCTTTCAAAAGTCACTGAGCAGAAGAATCTGAATGGATGGCAATATAAATGTAAACATAGAATATAAAGTAAAAAAAGAAAGCCTAAACTCCTACTTTCTGTATCCAATGTAAAGAAACGGTGAGAAAATGAGCCATGTCCAGGGCCTGGTCTGTCAGTAAAAGCTCAGGGGTAAATTCATTCATTCAATCAATCTTTATTAAGGACAAGAGTGAGAACACATGATCCATATTTATGTTTAAAAGAAAAAATATTAAAACACTGCAGATAATCGCAGCAACAAAACAAGGTCCCAGCGATTCTCCAGCTGCCGCTCACACAAAGACACGAGCGCCAGTGACTCCACATGTTTGAGGTGAATCTCAGGACACACAGAGTCCGTCTAATGAGAGTCGCTCAGTCACACACACATTTAAAAGAACCATGAGGAAGTGCAGCAGGACAAACATCTGCCTCGCACTGCAGTGTCTGGGCATCTGTAACAGCCTCACACAGTCATTATCTGCAACCATGGCCGTCGGACTGGGGGGGTAAAGGGTGCTGAGGACTCAGGGCCCAGTGCAGGGTGGGGGCCCTCAAAAGTCCTGCAAAAAGCGTTCTGTATTGTGCTTTCTAAGTTTCCTCATAATTGATGCTCTAAGAATCAAACACAACCGGGCTGAAATAACAACGGTTGCTCAAACAATAATGATGGATGAATTTTCGGGCCCTGACACCCAGTTATCCTCTTAACTTCCACCTGAACGGATCCCATTTTCTCCAGTTTGGCTTTACCCTAATCAAAAAGCTGCTTGGGGAAAAAGCACCAAAACAGCCACAAAAAATGAGAAGAAAACAAGGATGTAAACGCAACAAAATGTGACAAAAAATCAATAAAATGTGACAAAAAATCAACAAAAATGTGACAAAAAATTCGACAAAAATTCGACAAAAATTCGACAAAAATTCGACAAAAATTCGACAAAAATGTGACAAAAATTCGACAAAAATGTGAAAAAATTCGACAAAAAGTGACAAAAATGTGACAAAAAATCGACAAAAATTCAACAAAAATTCGACAAAAATTCGACAAAAATTTGACAAAAATTCGACAAAAATGTGACAAAAAATCGACAAAAATTCGATAAAAATTCAACAAAAATTCAACAAAAATTCGACAAAAATTTGACAAAAATTCGACAAAAATGTGACAAAAAATCGACAAAAATTTGACAAAAATGTGACAAAAATTCAACAAAAATTTGACAAAAATTCAATAAAAATGTGACAAAAATTCAACAAAAATGTGACAAAAATTCGACAAAAATTCGACAAAAATTCGACAAAAATTCGACAAAAATTCGACAAAAATGTGACAAAAAATCAACAAAAATGTGACAAAAAAATCAACAAAAATTCAACAAAAAAATCAACAAAAATGTGACAAAAATTCAACAAAAATGTGACAAAAATTCGACAAAAATGTGACAAAAATTCGACAAAAATTTGACAAAAATGTGACAAAAATTCAACAAAAATTTGACAAAAATTCAATAAAAATGTGACAAAAATTCAACAAAAATGTGACAAAAATTCAACAAAAATTCAACAAAAATTCAACAAAAATTCAACAAAAATTCAACAAAAATTCGACAAAAATTCGACAAAAATTCGACAAAAATTCGACAAAGATGTGACAAAAAATCAACAAAAAGTGACAAAAAATCAACAAAAAGTGACAAAAATGAAAAAAAAAGAAGAAAAGAATTTAAAAAAAAAACGGTGACAAAAAAAGGTGACACAACACAGCAACAACGCGAGGAAAAAGATCAGTTTTGTGGGTCTTAGCTTTAAAATGAGCTGTTACACAGGCCTGTATAATGGCCAAAGAGGACAGAGTGCATTTGGTTCGGGCGGGTGGTGAGAGGTTAAAAAAAACAATCAAACCAACCATGAACTAAGCATCCATGTGTTCAACCAATATATAATTATGTTATAATAGAAATGAAATGAACTGCACTGTAAAATTGTCACTGTTATGTGGTTAAAGAACATAGAATATGAGCGGGGTCCACCAAGAGCGTGTGTACCCAGGGCCCAGAATTAGGTGCTACGGCCCTGTGTGCAGCTGTAAATGAATAGTTTTCCACATGTGTTGGAATCGACGGTTTCTGCAGGTGCCAGAGCACATTGTACCTAAAGAAACTATTTATTTTACATCCCTCACATTTGATGACAGACCTCTCATCGTGCATGTGTTCGAGCGCCTCCTCCTGAACCCTGAGTCGTCGAATCCAAATACAAAAATGTGACAAAAAAATGACAAAAATTCAACAAAAATGGGACATAAAAAATGACAAAAATTCAACAAAAATGTGACAAAAAATCAACAAAAATGTGACAAAAATTCAACAAAAATGTGACAAAAGTTCAACAAAAATGTGACAAAAAAATCAACAAAAATGTGACAAAAATTCAACAAAATGTGACAAAAATTCAACAAAATGTGACAAAAATTCAACAAAAATGTGACAAAAAATCAACTAAAATGTGACAAAAATTAAACAAAATGTGACAAAAATTAAACAAAAATGTGACAAAAAAACAACAAAAATGTGATGAAAAAATAAACAAAATGTGACAAAAAATCAACAAAAATGTGACAAAAAAACAACAAAAATGTGACAAAAATTCAACAAAAATGTGACAAAAAATCAACAAAAATGTGACAAAAATTAAACAAAAATGTGACAAAAAATCAACAAAAATGTGACAAAAATTCAACAAAAATGTGACAAAAAATCAACAAAAATGTGATGAAAAAATAAACAAAATGTGACAAAAAATCAACAAAAATGTGACAAAAAAACAACAAAAATGTGACAAAAATTCAACAAAAATGTGAC